>NC_056726.1:780862522-781182522 GCF_019279795.1 Protopterus annectens | reverse complement strand
GTGACAAGTCTCAAAAAAGTCATCCAGGTTCAAAAGGCAAGATATGACCTTAACGAATCCGAACTAGGTGGGGTGAAGTGCTTGGAGATTGTCTACATCCTTGTTTATGAGGTCCATAATAATACACTCCATGGTTTACAGATCAGACTTGTCAAGCTAATGGGGCGATAGTTTCCAGGGTCAGTAGTGGCAACACCTTTGTGCAAGAGGATGACAATGGCAGTTCTCCACTCTGCTAGAATGACGCCTGTACTTGAGCTGTGGTTAAATAGTGTTGCTCAATGGTGAAGTTAGTTCTTGCTGGTGGTTGTGCAGAATACAGCCTGGAATACTATTAGGTCCCATGGAAGCTGTGTTCTTTGCCTTGGATAGGGCCTTTTAACACTTGATCCATGGAGATGTGAGGTGCGGGACAAGTATCAAGGATGTCGAATGGGCCTTTGGGGGGGATGGGGTGAAGTTTGCCCTGAAATTATCTGCTAGCAGGTTGGCTAACTCAACAAACTTAGTGTAAGTGGTACTGTTAAGCATTAATTTGGAACAAACCTGGGCTTTGCCATGGATGCTCCTGATGTAACTGAAGAAGGCTTTGTAGTTTCCCTTTGTTTCAGAGACTAATTTCATTCAAAACTGGCTTTGGAGGTTTTCACTAGTGATCTAATTTGCTTATTGAGGCTAAGGAGGGAGTTTTTCCAGTTGGGAATTTGTGCATTATTACCCTTGAACAACAGTTTCTTCCTTTTGTTGTAATGCCCACTGATAAAGGATGTCCACCAAACAGGCTTGTGTTTCCTTGTGGAGCAGATTTTAGTTTTGTTGGGTATCGCTGAGTCCATGCAGTTGTACAGGTGCTTGGATACTGCACTGGCGTACTGCTCAGCATAGGTATCTGCATCCTCTGAAGAGGACGGTGGTGTGGAGCTACTGATATCCTCCATTAGGAGGTCGTAGTCAGCTTTTGAAAAGATGTTTTTTAGCCTGGTTATGGCTGGGGGGGGTGTCAGGATAGAAACTTCAAATGAGAAAGAACAATTATCTGATCTCACCAGGGAAGAACTTTTTATTTTATTTTATTTATTTCCAGTTTGATAACCGGGAATGTCCACTGGACCCGAAAGCCCGTTTTCAGTGGAGGCCCGGGGAGAAACACTCCGAATATACAAACACATTGCACACTTAAAGCTCCATATTACAAACACATTACACACTAAAGAATTTACAAACAAGAAAAATAAAAGTTTTTTTTTTTAAAAGATTAAAATTTGTAGCACAAAAAAAAAACTACACAGTTTCATTTTATGTTTGAGGTGAAAGATACATTTTACGGTAATAGTAAAAGATACAGTTGCAAGAAGAGGGATATAAGCAGTGGGGAAGTGAAGAATACAAAAGTATTTACTTAGACTTTATACAGAGAAAGAAAATAGAGCGTAGAGGATGGGGGCTGAAAAACAAAAGAGAGTTGGAAGAAAGAGGGGCAAGAGAAAAGAGTTGGAAGAAAGAGGGGCAGGAGGGAGAGGATTGAAAAGGGGAAGCGAAAGGATCTAGGTAGGAAGTATGAATACACCCTCAGAAGCCAGTGCTTGCACAGCGGCTCCAGACCCATCCAAGGTAGAGACATCCGCAGGCTCCACAGTCGAAGAAGCATCTCGCAGTATACCGGACTCCGAATGGGTCTCAGTAGAGGCCTGCGAATCTGAAGTAGCGGGCATCAGGGGCTGCAAAAGCACCTCATTGAGTACCGGCAAACTGGCGAATAGCTTAGAAGTGTCGTCGGCAGCTTTGGACCTATGCGGTCTGTCGGTCTTTATCTTTGCATTTTTTCGGAATGTCAGTAGTCTGGTGGCTTACCGAAGCCATTTCTGGATAACTGAACAGAGTAGCAAAATATTTAGATGCGAAAATGAACCGATGACGTATAGTACGAGGTTTGAATAAGGCACAAAACCGGCAGCAAGGTATGTCGTGGTCTGGGCCTAGGCAAGGAATGCAGTACGAATGAAAATCTTTAGGAGGTATTTGCTTTAAACAAGAAATACAATTGTTAACTTTTACTGACATCGGTTTAGCACAAGAAAAAGGTTCCCCAATGGGGTACTTAGCTTAGTTGAAGACTTCGGATCTGAAACTCGAAAACGAAATTTAAGTCGGCTGACTGGCACTTGCGAACTGCTTCGGGCACAGCACGGTAAGAAAGACTGATGCAATGGCATCGGCTGCATGCTTTATACCCCTGACTACCTGACGTCATGGAAGATGAGACAGCAACAGACGCAGGACCCAAGATTTTGATAAACAGGCTGACTGAAGGCTACCTGCAAGCAGATAACCCAAATGTGATGACTGCAACAGTGAAACACAAAGAACATCAAGGGGGGCATCCACAGAACAGGGCTCCCTTCTCTTGTCCAGACACCACCTGGTAAATCTTTCCCACTTAGCTAGGTAAGATTTTCTGGTGGTAGGTTTCCTTGCCTCCCTCAGGACTGAAAGCATGTCCTCCGAGTAGTGGTGTCTGAAGGGGATCAAAGGTTTGTCACCCACAGAGTCAGGGATAACATCTGCAAGTGTGTATGAAGGAGAGTTCCTTTGTCTTGTGTCAGCAGGTCCACCTTGTAGGGTAAACTTGTAGTGATTGCCCTTGGCTAGATTGAGAAGTAGGGGGAAACCAGTGCTCTCTCGGCCAGTAGGGTGTCACTAAAGAATTTTGGTTTGTCACTCTGTACATTCAGGTCGACTTTCTGGATCATCGGAAAGGGGGGAAGGCATAAAGAAACTTCCCTCCCAAGAGATGGTGAAAGCATCCACTCCATGCTAGAGGGGAGTGTGTTTGAGCAGGTGGTCTGCAGCTGCATATTCTGAGGGGAGGCAAACAAGTCTATTTGTGGAGTACTCCACTGGTGTCTAGGAAGCCCCCCCCCCCATCCAGCATCCATTCGTGCTGTGGTGAGGAGGTCCTGCTTAGGAGGTCTGCTTACTTGTCCTACAAGGGGATATGTAGGTCGCCTGTAGGACCAGGTTGTGGCAGAAGGTTAGGTCCCATATCAGCAGGGTCAGCCTGCGCAGATGGTAGGCCTTTGCTCCTCCTTGTTTGTTGAGATACCACATAACCGTGGTCTTGTCTGTCATTGTCTGTCACTATCCAGAGCACCCTGGGACCAGATGGGGAATAAAGGTCTTTAAGGCTAGGAAAACAGGTGTTATTTCCCCGATATTGATGTGCTTGCTCTGTAGAGAAGGGTGCCAGTTTTCCTGGACCCTGCAGGATGCCAGACTTGCACCCCAACCTGAATCTGAGGCATCTGTTATGCATTGTTTGAGTTGGGGTGGGTGGTTGCAGTGGAAGTCCCGGGTTTAGATGGACTTATGGACTTGCTGGATCCACCAGCTGAATTCCTTCTTCAGACAGGGAAGGAGGGGAATATCCTGTTCTAAGGGACGTAGGTGTTGGGACCAAATGTTTTTCAGGTACCACTGTAGCTTGCACATACGCTTTCTGGCCTGAGGTAGCATGGGGATGGTTGCTGCCATTACGCCCAGGAGATGCAGGAATTGCCTTGCAGTCACCTTCTGGGAATGGAGGGTTTCCTGGAAGTGGGAAGTCAGGGATAGAACCTTGTCATGTGGGAGAAAGGCCTTCATTTTGTCCGTCCTGATTCTGCAGCCTAGGAAAATCTTGTCCTGCCCTGGGTTCAAGGACAACTTTGGGAGGTTGATAATAAACCCCAGATTTTGCAGAAGGGACATGGTGAAGTGCAGATGCCTTGAGAGGGTATCTTTGGACTCTGCTAATATTAAGATGTCATCCAGATAAGGGGAAATCTGGATTCACTGCATTCTGCAGAAGGCAATGGCTGTGGCTAGGCACTTTGTATAGACTCGAGGGGCAGTGGATAAACCAAAGGGCAAGGCAGTAAATTGGAAATGAGAGGATGGTCCAGAGAAACGTAGAAATTGTCTGTGGGAAGTCCTGATGGGCATGTGAAGGTAGGCTTCTTTTAGGTCTAGGGTGGCCATGAAGGCCTTGGGTGGAATAAGAGGCAGCAGAGTGGGTAGCAACAGCATTTTCAAGGCGGGTACCTGAAGGTGTAGGTTTAGAAAGGAGAGATCTAAAATGGGTCTCCAGGGGCCATCTTTTTTGGGGACCAGGAAGAAACTAGAGTAGACTCCCTTTCCTTCCTGTCCTGAGGGGACAGGTTCTATTGGTGTCTAGTTTTCGAACTTCTGACAAGACTTGTGGTAGGAGATGAATTTGTTTTTTTGGGGGGAAAAGGAATACTTCTCCTGGGTGTTTTTTCTTTCCGGGATAAGTATCACCTTTTTTGGATAATGGATAAGACCCACTAATCTGCGGTGATGGCTTATCAGAGGGGGAGACAGTGCAGAACGTGTGCAGAGAGTAATAGGTGGGCCAGGCAGTCACGCTTACTATAGGAGTGGTGCAGCGGTCACCCATGTTAGTGAGAACTATGTCCAGAAAGTTATCTCTCCTTGTGGGGGATGAGACGAGCCGGTCTAGTGCGTTAGAATTGATGAAATAAAGGAATCATTGGGTGAGTGCATTAGTGCAGGAATAGTTCACCTAGACGATAGTAGGGTAGTTGAAGTCACCAAGGATCAGGGTGTTAGGAGGTACCTTGATGGAGTCAAGTATGCCCAGACAGGAGGAGTGGGTGTTCTGAGTCATGGAGGGGGGTCTATAGCTGGCTATATGATATATATACATATTACACACACACACACACACACACACATATATATATATATATATATATATATATATATATACACATACACACACACATATATACACACACACACACATTACGTACATATTTTATACACACACACACATATATAATATGTATATAAATAATATATCAAAAGTCAAAAAAAGCCAAAGTAAACTGTCATTCAGCACACGTGCAAAAACTGAACAAAATTCCGTATCTCCATTCTTAGATGTGCAGATAATTGCACAGACTTAATACAAGACATTAATACATATAAAACTACTTACTATATATCATAATGCTCTAGACAGACAATGCTAATATTGCACATAATTTAAACTCACTAACATTTATTATATAGTGATCTCTTTGCTTGCTTGAGTATTGCACAGTACTGAGGTAAGACACTGCATTAAAGACTTATATTAGGTATTGCCCAGAATGAGACATTCATGAGTACTGCACTATGACTGAGTTACAGACTAGCATTAGACATAGCACTATAATGAGACATTTCTCTAGACTTACTACTACCCCTGATGACCAGTGATTAAGCCTGACTTACAGAGTAATGTACTGATACTAGATTGAGACATGCAGTCAAATTACTGCAGAATTTGAGAAGGTTTTCCACACTGAACTGATGGCTCAGATAGTCGGCAAGGAACATGATTGTTGACAGAGTTCAACAGTCTGATGGCCTGTGGAGAAAAAGCTGTTTCTGAAGCTCGTAGTTCTGCATCGTATGCTACGGAAGCACTAGCCAGATGATACGTACAAGAACAGTCTGTGAGCAGGGTGGGTGCAGTCCTTAATTACTCCTTTGGCCCTGCCTAGGCATCTGGACATGTGCAGGCCATGGATGGCTGGTAGGGTGGATTTGATGATCCTCTCAGCTGCCTCCACAACTCTCTGGAGAGCCTTGCACTCAGAGATAGAGCAGCTTCCATACAACAATCTGAGGTTGTTTGTCAGGATGCTTTCTACTGCACCCCTATAGAAGGTTGTGAAAACTGTTGATGGTATGTTTGCTCTCCTCAACCTTCTCAAGAAGTGCAGCTTATGATGTGCCTCCCTGACAATGGTATTTGTATTGGTAGACCAGGACAAGTCCTCATCAATATGCACCTCCATAAGCTTTGTGCTACTCACTCTCACTACTGTTTCTCCGTTGATGGTTAGAGGAGAATGCTTCTTGTGGTTTTTCCTATATTCCACAATTATTGCCTTTGCTTTGTTCACATTTAGTGCTAAGTTGTTAATGTCACACCAGATAATCAATTGTTCTACCTCAGACCTGTATGCTGCCTCATCATAGTTGCTGATGAGGCCCACCACTGTTCTATCATCAGCAAACTATGTATGTATAAATATACGGAGGGAGGCCGCAGTGGTACAGCATTTAGCGTTGTTGCCTCACAACAAGTGATTCTCCGCTTTGATTCTTGTCTGGGGTGCCTGCTTTGCAGCTTCTGCATGCCCTCCCTGTGTTTGCGTGGATTTTCTCCGGGTGCTCCAGTTTCCTCCCACATTCCAAAGACATGCTGCAGGTGGATTGGACACATTAAATGGGCCCTAGTTGTGAGGGTGTGTGCAAGTGTGTGGTATGCCTTCTGTGGAGAGTTGGGTGCCAAGCTAGCAACACAACCTCATAAAACCACAAACCACTGCAGAAGCAATGAGTGCCTTGGGGGGTGCTCATTGGGCGATGTGCCACATGACACGAAATGGTACAGATATATTATATATTTTGTGTGTGTATATGTATATACACACACACATACATACACACACACATATATATATATATATATATATATATATATATATATATATACACACACACACACACACACATACATATATACACATACACAATATATTATATACAGAACATATATATATATATATATATATATATATATATATAAATATATGTATACACACACACACACACATATATATATAAAGTTTTTAAACAAATAAAGCACAGCCATTCTTTTTGATAAATGCCATGGAATCTTTTATATCTATGCGAGGTACCACCAACTCAGGCAGATGAGACCATGGTTTAGCGTGTCATCTGAAGACTCAAAATTGCAACTCTGAAGCGCAGCATTCCCCTCCTTATGCTGCACTGCAGTGTTGGACTGGAAATCAAATTCCGTCACTAGGTACGGGATATAACTCACAACCTTCTGATCTTCTAACAGCAATGGCATGTGCACTACCTGTTGAGCCTCTGACACTACTGGCCTCTTTGTGGTTTTAGATAAAGTACTCCTCTCAGAAGCAAGTGGACTATACCATGGCTATCAAGGGGAGGGCACTGTGGGTAGGCAAGCAGAGCTGGCCGAAAGGTACACTGTAACATGTAAGCCAGTCACTTGCCATACAAAGTAGCCTACTGACCTGCTATGCTAAGGCTGCCATAGACTAGGTGTCATATAAGGGATACCATAATTAGAATCTCTTCTATTTTTTATTCCTAGTCTTCCTTGCTTTCTTCAGTATAAGCAGCTGGAAAGCAATTTCAGTCAGAGATAATGATCTTCGATTCCAGGCAATCAGAATGAGGCCTTTGAGGTAGTTATAGGTGCATTAGCATGTCTGTCTTATTGTATTGGCTAAGTGCATGACATCGGCAGACTGCATGGTGCTCCCTTCCTAAACTGAACTAACATGGGAGAACGTAGGTCATCTTAGCCAGAAAAGGGTTATTAGAATTTAATCTTCCTAGTCATCTCTTGCTTTCAAGGGCACTTTTAGAAAGATGGAAAGAGAGGGACATCATATGTTCCAGCATTCACTGCTTTGGTTTGTTTGCACAGGAACTTAATCAGAAATTTTAAAGTTGCTAATTCAGAGGTTAATCAGAAAAATCCTTCTTTGGAGTCCACCCAAGAACAGCCAGGCTGTGAAACACTCTTATCTAGTCTTCACTCGTGTTGTTTGGAAGAGGATCTATTTAACTGATCAGTTGAAGAATTCCCCTCTAAAGGGATGAAGCAATCCCGAAGAAGAAGGTTCTGTTGGATGTCCAGACTGCAGGGCATCAATGCTAGCCTGCAGAGATGGTGCTAATGTATTCCTTTACTGCTTGTTTATGTATCACAAAACTGTGATGTTGACCTGTGGGCCCTCTGCTTCCCACAAGTCTATGAAAACTTAAGAATCTTTTTAACTTTGAGACTTCTAGAATAGGTTTCCAAGGTTGTCCTTTCTGGGGGCCAGACAGACAAAATCCAGTCCTTTGTTATTGCCGAGAATGTCTTTCAACATCAGTGGAAACAAGGTGGCCAGGAACTGTATCTGTCATGGTCTTGGGGAAAGGAAATACTCCCATAACAGGTGGGAAAGGCCCTGAACTCAATCTCACATCTTGAAGCAATAACCTCTTTTACACAAACATCTTTGGTCAGAATATAACACTGGCTGCTGAATATAGTTAGTCTTCCTCCTAGGATGCAGGGAAAAAGACAAGGGGAAGAAGATGGGTGTACTGGCACAGGTTTAAACAGTCAATACTGGGAGGTACTCTGTGTTGGCCGAACCACTAGAACCTCAGCTGTCCTGTTGTCTTCACCAACTACTGCCTTCTCACCAAAGGACTTTCACAAAGACAATTTTGTTTAAATTGCTAAAAATGTGACTGTTTTTCCATAGAATGGCCACTGTACTTGGATACCTGTGAACGGATAAGCTATATAACTCTTTGCATTTTCATCCTTTTTTTTTCTTTAAACTTCTTATAAGCTTCATGAGACAGAAGCTCAAATAACAGACATTTGTCCAAGGGCCAGTTAGAATCAGACCCTTGACATCCTCTGGCAGGGTTTGGATTCTCAGCCATACAAGTTTCCTGCTAAATGTACCCATGAAAGCCACTCTACATCAAGGATGTAAACCATAACACCACATTTAATGTATGCTTGCTTACTTTCAATACAGGAGGAGTCAGTTTTACTAGTCTCCATTTTAGGGCTGTATCTGTTAAATCTGTACAATATCCCCTCATCCTTTAGGATATTACCTTGGTACTGCAGCATGTGGTTACAGCAGTTAATAACTAACAGGTTTAAGGAAGGTGAGGCATAAAAACAAGAAGTTATGTACTCGCTATAATGTTCCATCTGAGTTGTTGTTCTTCATTTGTCTTCAACCTGTAGGACACGAATCCAGGACAGATCTGACTTGGCCACATTTCTCCAGAATCAAATCCAAGCTCCAAGCTCCTCCCCTATCCATAATGCCCCTGTCTCCTTCCTCACTTCAGATCGAGTTAGCTGCCCACCTTAGCAACCCAACCTGGCACAACATCTTATCCCTTAGTACAATAACCCAGATAGTATTATAAGAAATTACCATTTATGCCAAAGGAAGGGTCACGTCTTTTCCAGCCAGACCACCACAAAGCCCATATAAGGCAGGGTGAAAGAGGGAGGGATGGTTGAAGACAAATGAACAACTCCTCAGATGGAATGTTATGGTGAGTACATAACTTCTTTATCTGAAGCTGTTGTCTTAATTTGCTCTTCAAACTGTGGGACAGAGTCCCCAGCTACCGAACACCTGGGAGATCCTCATGGAAAGATTTTCCGTAACACAGCAAAGCCAAAGGATGCTCTACTTCTAGAGAGAAGGTCCAACTTGTAATGGGAGATAAAAGTATGTGAAGATGCCCAGGTACCTGCAGAGCAAATGTCATGCAAGGAAACTCTGGATCAAAAGGCACCGGAAGTAGCCATAGACCTAGTAGAATGCACCTTAACTTGACCTGGCAGAGATAATCCTTTAGTTGAACACACCAAAAGTATACACCGAGAAATCCAACGAGCAATGGTGACTTTTGATACAGGTTTCCCTAAAAAGGGCTTAGAGTAGGAAATGAAAAGTTGATCGGACTTGTGAATGCCCTTTGTCCTGTGCAAGTAAAAACGTAATTGTCTAAGAACATCCAGCAGGTGCAATTTATATTCTCCCTTATTAAGAAAGTTCAGAAAGAAAACAGGGAGGTTGATAACTTGATTAATGTTTGATTTTGAGGCCACTTTTGGCAGAAAGGAAGGATTAGTGTGCAAGGATACCATCTTTATGGAAAATCATGTAAGGAGGACTAATCAATAAGGCTTGAAGCTCCGACACTCTTTTAGCTTAAGTAACGGCAATCAGGAAGGCTGTCTTCTAAGACAGGAACTGTAGTTCCACTGAAGCAGCATGTTCAAAGGGAGAAGAAACCAAGGTTTGAAGGACCAAAGTAAGGTCCCCAAGGGGGAGTAGGGTCCCTGATCAGTGGCCTAAGAAGAAAAATACCCTTGAGAAAAACTTTGTAGAGCTTAGAAAAAGCTAGATAAACTGAATTATCCCCAAGGTGGAAATTAGAAATAGCCACCAGCTAAACTTAAACCATAGAAAAGCTGGCACACTGTTGAAAAATGCCTACCAGAAACTCCAAGATAACAGGAGCTGGAGCAGTGAAGGTATCCAAATCCCGTTGAGATGATGCCCAAATTGAAAAATGCTTCCACTTATAAACCTTCCTCGTGGAAGATGAATGAGCAGCTACCAACATCTTTTTAACCAGAGAAGATAGCCTGGGAGTCCTAACTATCATGGGAAATGGAGCAGCCAAGCGGGGAGCTTCAGAATGGCCAGATTTGGATCTGGAATCCCTGAAGGATGTGAAAGCAGATCTAAAACTGGATCCAACGTCCAGAGAGGACACACTACGCGAGACCACAGAGAAGGGAACCATACTTGGCGAAGCTAGAAGGGGGAAATAAGGATGACTGAGCTACCCAGACATTGTGATTTCTGAATGAACTTTGGAATCAGAGGAAGTGGAGGATAAGCATAGATAAGACTGGGGACCAAGCATGAACCAGAGCATCGCTGGGGGACTCTCCAGATTGGGGGATCAGAGTGAAAAACTCACTGCACTTCACTTTGGAGGAAGAGAGGAAGAGACTGCAGCAAGTCTGACCCCACTTTAGAAAGATCTGTTTTGCTACAAAAGGATTCAGACACCACTCGTAAGGGATCAGGATAGACCTGCTGAGCCTGTCTGCTAGACTGCTGGACCTCAATGGAATGTGCGTTGCCACCAGAAAACGGCCAGTGGAGATGGCCCATTCCCACAACCTCATGGCTTTGTGACAAAGAGGGTAATACCTGGTCCCCCCTGTTTGTTGACATACCAGACTACCAATATGTTGTCTGGATGGCAATCGTCCCTAGGGGAAGATGGGCATGAAGAACTTGCAACACCAATAGCATTGCCCTCATCTCCAGGACGTTGATATGCAACTGGGTCTCCTGGGATGACCACGTGCCTTGAACTGTCCTTCCCAAGCAATACCTCCCCACCTGAGCAGGGAGGCATCTGTGGTCAAAGGGGTGGGAAGAATAAATGGGCGACCGAGAAGATGATGATCCAGGGACTGAATCCACCAAAGAAGAGAATCTGTGCATGCTCACAATAGACGAACAGGATGTGACAGTGGTAGATCTAGAAATGTCCACTGGACTGCTAGAGTTTATTGGAGTACCCTCATGTGCAACCGAGCTGTGGGAACGAGGGTGATCTTGGCCAACATGGACCCCAACTCCCTTAAAAGAAACTCTGCTGTAGGAGTTGGAACTTGAGCGTGCAAGACATGAAGTTGAGGGACTGAAGTCTGTCGGGTGTCAGGAAAACCTTGGTCTGAGCGGTGTCCAACCAGGCTACAATGAAGTCCAGAACTTGAACCGGTTCTAAAAGGGATTGGTTGAGATTGATGATGATGCCCAACTGGTGGGTGGTTTGGATAAGGAAATCGATGTCTGGAGGGGGTGGAAATAAGCCAATCATCCAGGTAGGGGAAGACCTGGAAACCCTGCAGCCACCAGGTGAGCTGCTACCACCGTCATCACTTTGGTGAACACCCTGGGAGCTGTGGTGAAACTAAAGGGTAGTGCTCTAAATTGGTGATGACTGGCCCCCAGCCGGACGCGGAGAAACCTCCAAGAGCATCTGTCCATTTTGATGTGATAGTACACATTTTGAAGGTCTACTGAGCACATCCAGTCGTTCTCCTGCAGGAAAGGCAGGATAGATTGGAGTGTGACCATCCAGAATTTCGTCTTGGCAACTGACATATTCAGGGTACAGAGATCCAGAATTGGCTTCAAGTTCCCTATTTTGTATGGCACTAAAAAGAACCTGGAATAAATGCCTAATCCAGACTGGCTTGGAGGGATGGGCTGGATGACAGCTTGGAACTTTCCTGTGCTGCTGCCTCCCTTTGCACCGGTGGAACGTCCGGGAGGCGTTTGGCCGGAAACGGCCTTCAATGGAAGGGAATTGAATATCCTCTGGATATGATTCGTAACACCCATTGACCGTCTGTGACAGACTCCCAGTCTGTTGGGTGTAGCGATAATCGACCCCCGACTGCCTCCACAGACGAGCACAGCCAGGCAACCCTTCAGGGCTGCTGTGTGGGCCTGCCCAAGAACGAGTCCCGAGACCCTTGGTTCCTCAGGCCCCATCTGCCATAAGGGCAGCATCTGTCGAATCCCCCTCTACCTCTGGGGGAAGGCGAGTCCTGAGCATCCTGGGAATAGCCCTGAGACTTCCAGAACCACATCTTCTTCACCCTCCGCTGATTCCTGGAGAAGAATAGTTGAGGCATTGAGAAGCGGATTACGATGGCTAACAGTATTCCCGCCCTTCTCAGTCTGGACCTGTGTATCATGTACTGTCTTTCCAAAGAGAGTGGAACCATCATACAGGGCATTTGTAAATGATGCCTTGAAGGTACAAAGTCGGGGCCCAGGCATAACGCCTGCTGGCAATGCCTGCTCTGGCAGCTCTGGTGGCGCTCTCAGTAGCATGAGAGAGAAGCCACATAGAGGTATTGGCAATGGAGGTGAGGATGACCATTCAAGAGGAGAAAACCTTCATATCCTCCGTCGACATGAACCCTGAGGTAGACTCGGCAACCTCCTTCATTAAGTCTCGCTGAAGCCTAACAACATGTGCCATGTAGTTTAGTGCACATATAGAGAACATTGCTGAAGCCCAGGCCAACTTCCTGAAATGGTCCAATTTCCTAAACTCACGGTCCGGTGGATGGACTGTGGAGCTCTCCTGTGCGAGCTCCTTCTTGGTAGCCCTGCCACCATCATGGCTCCAATAGGGGTCCCTTTGATCAGTGTGGTTTTTCGGTAGGGGTGCTGATGACCTTATCAGGGTGTTTGGGGATATGTCCACTGTGTCGGGCTCCTTCCATGCCCGAGATGTAGCAAGTTCCACTAGAGGATCTGCGGGAGGGGACACCCAGGAAGTAGCGGGTCCTTCATCAAACACCTCCAGGAACACAGACTCATCAGGGTTGGGGTTTTGGACAAACCACCCTCCGAGCTGCCGCAGGATCTCCATGATGTCTCTAAATGAGACATCTTCTGGAAGGGATCAGGGGGAACCCTTCCCTTTCTCCAGGTCGGTGTCCTCCATGAGAGACTCCAACGGGGAGTCCAAGTGCCTCCTTTTACACATGCATTTTTGAAGAACCTCCTGGGGGGGGGGTCTCTGGGGAGGACTCAAACATCTAGCTGTTCCCGTGTGGGAGCTCCCTGGAGCAGAGAGGCAGCAGGCTGTCCCTGAAGTTGTAGGATGGTGGAATCCGGACCAGAAACAGAGGGAGCCAGGACGGATTCCGAGGACGAGATCATCAAGGGTCTTAATGAGATTGAGAGGACCCTCTCTACCACGTCAAAGACTGAAGGAGAACAAACTCCCTGAATTGGGGTTATGATCGGGTCCATAATCCTCTGGATCAACAAGGGAAGCCAAACTTCCAGGCACCGAGACTCCAATTCGAAGGCTCTGCTCCGAAAAACTCGGAGCCTTAACCATCCCCTCGGATCTGGTGTTGAAGCTATGGCTCCAAGCTAGTCGGATCCGACCCACTCAAGGTAACGGCCGGCGACGAGGAACCAGTTACTATCAATGCAGAGGGTCCTCGGGTCTGAAACCGGGGGTCGGAATGGAAAAGAAGTAATCAGTAAGAAGGCGGACTGCATGCCCCCCCCCCACTCCAGAGGGAGGGGGGGGCAGGCAAGACTCCCATCTGTATCAGGGTGTGAATGAATCTCTGCATCATCCTGTCCACCTTGGCTTTGGAAAAACTGCGGGTAGATCTGGAGGAAGAGGCCACTGACACTGGCTAGAGAGGCGATGAGGTGTAATCTGAGGAGAAACAGGGAGAACGGAGTCAGGAAGAACCACTGCTAGGACCAAGCAGAGCTTGGCTGGTGGTTCAGCTGAGGAATAGCAGTCGGGGGACCACTTCCTCGGGCTGTCTCTGTGCTTGTGCTCATCTCCATCCCCGGTCCTCTTTGTGGGAGGTTGAGTTGCAGAGGCCGGGGGGAGACCAAAGTAGCAGCAGCAGTAGACGTAGAAGGGGTAGCCTGGGCCCTGTAATAGGTAGAGCGAGAAGGCCCTTGAGTACAAGTTTATTCCTCCTGTTGATAAATGTGTGGGGATTGAACCCCATGCAGATCGAGCAGGAGGAATCAAGATGGGCAATCCCTAGGCAAACACAGATTGTGTAGCCATCACCTGGGGAAAGCTTATGGCCACACTCTGTGCACTTGCGTAAGCCTGGTTTGGATGTCTCTGACATCTTACTAAGAGAGAGGCCCAAACAGAAAAACACACACACACACACTCCTAGAGATAGAACAGCGGGAGCAAGGAAAGATTTTTTTTTCTTTTTTAACTGACGCATAAACGCAAAATGGGAGGTGATAGGAAAAGAAAGAAAGAGATTCTCTTTCTATCTAAATATTTCTAAGTCACGAAATTAAACACACTTACCAAAAAAGCCTGGAGCAGTGGACCACAGTGTTTGCAACGTGAGAGGCAAACGAGATCTGAACAGCAGAAGGAGACGGGGGCATTATGGGTAGGGGAGGAGCTTGGAGCTCGGATCCAATGCTGGAGAAATGTGTCCGGAGTCGTATCTGTCCCGGATCCATGTCCGACAGGTTGAAGAGCAAATGAAAACAACAACTTCAGATCTTATTTTTCTAGATCTATCAGACACCCAACCCTTAGACATTCTGAAAAGGATTAGCAACAGACGTTTGCTCCAATCTCTATGTGACTTCCAAAAAAATTGTCACTTGGTTTGTTACACAATTACTTAAACACTTAAGCTTTTCATCTACTCTATAAAATTTGTTGAGGTTTCCTGGGTCTGGGGACAAAGAAACCAGCTCTAGGGAGGTACTTGCAAGAATCCTTAAATGCTTGAATATGAGGAGGGACTGTGGCGGGTTTCGGCTTTTCAACTCCTAGTAGCGCTAGAAATTTTTAAAGGGAATCTGCTAAACCTCTGCCCTCCCCACTAAAAGCATTCTTGCATTAAAATCATCTTCAGAAATGGAGCCCCAACTACTCCACCCTAACTTACCCTATCAGTCAGCAATTCATTGATTGTTTCTCCTTGCCTGTTTCACACAGTGGTCTCTATCCGCTCCGTTCGCCCTGCGGGCTCACTCCGCTGCTCTACCTGCCCCCAATTCTCACCCGCCCCCAGTAGTCCTAAATTTATTTCTCTAAAACCACTCCCCCTTCAAATCAAAACCAATCTAGCAGATGATCTAATTACTACTCCCAACCCTCACTAATTATAACACATTACCAATTAATTACCTTACCTCCCATCCCTCCCACTTACATCATCTCACTGACTAACTTATCTTCTAACCTGCCTATACTTTTTTACCTCCATTGTTCATCCACTGTATCACCTAATACAATGGCTATTTTAACCACCCCGCTCCAAATACAAATACTCCTCTTAACACTCTTCCCTCCACTTACTATTACTTATCTGCTTACCTCCTACGAACAAACATTAAATGTCTCCATATCCTTCCCCTCCAAACATACTTTAACACCTACACTTCCTATCTCTCAAAATTTCATAAACACCACATATAAACCCTGCTACCTACAAGCCAAATTTCATAGACTAGCACACATTAGGTACATCATACTAAAAATTAGAAAGTTAGTTGACTATTACTACAAACCTCGTTACACCTTTAATAAAACTTACCTCCACTCCTTACTAGATGGGGACATCCATCCCAACCCTGGCCCAAACACCATAACTCCTACTCACAATTCCAACTCTAACAACAGTAAAACCCAGGCCCCTACTGAACCTTCTAACTCTCTCCTTATAGCTCAACTTAACATACGTAGCATCAACAATAAAATTGGCCACCTCCATGCCCTCCTAGATGTCCACCTATTTGACATCCTATGTTTATCTGAAACATAGCTAAAGCCTACAACCAAAGACAACAATGTCACCCCTCCTAGCTATAATATTCTGAGACTAGACTGCACAACCAAAAAAGGAGGTGGAGTAGCAATCCTTTACAAAACAGAGCTACAAATCACCACTGTAACCCTTAAACCACCTTCCAACAATAATGCTGAAATTCTCATTTCTAAATTGCAGGTTAACCCATGTAAATCCATATACCTCATTTGCATCTACCTTCCCCCAAGAGATAACATTAATACCATTGAAAATATCCTTAACTGGCTCTCTATTAACATCCCACAAGAAACTATAGTCCTAGGGGACTTTAATGTAGACTGGAACTCTTGTAGTAATGTACACCCTAATACCCACATTAACCTATATGGCTTTTCACAACATATTAATTCCCCTACTAGAATCAATAAAACTAATAACAAAGAAAGTACCTTAGACTGGATTCTGACTAATACTCCTCACCTTACATACAGAGTAGGTACTCTCCCAGATGACCTAAGTGACCACTCACAAACTTATTTAATCAGGAATAAAACTAACCTAACTTTTCCCAACACTTTTAGGACAATACGTACCAAAAAGTGTTTTAACCCTGAATTCTTCCAAACAGAACTTAGACACTGTAATTGGTCTCCACTTAAATCACTTCCACTTAATGAAGCTGTAAAATACTTTAATTCCACTTTCTTAGCTACCCTTGACCACCATGCCCAAACTCGTACTGTTTGAAATAAAACTAAGCCTGCCCCCTGGCTCTCAAACACCACTAGACAAAAAATCCATCAGAGAAACAAATCCTGGGCCAAATGGCGTAATACTAAGGATCCTACAGATCACCAAACCTTTAGACAACTAAGAAATCTGACAAAAAAGCCATCCTCTTAGACAAAAAAGACTATTATTACCAGATACAGCAAACTTACCAAAAAATACCACAAAAGTTTTGGAATAGCATCAACAAACTACTATACCCAGGACAATGTAGCACACCTAACCCACAAGGCACTAGCCATGAAAATCCCACCGATACTGCTAATGCCTTTAACTCCTTCTTCACACAAGCCATCCAAACTCTTGCTAGTCACCTTTCTCCTGATACTTCAAAACTGCCTACAACCATGACAAACCCACCTCCACCTTTTCAGTTACAACCAGTCTCTACTTCCTTTATCTGCTCCCTTCTCCAAAAACTAAAACCTACCATCCCCTCAGCAGACCAACTCCCAGCAGAATACCTGCAAAAAGGGGCTAAAGCATTAGCCTCTATCCCATCTCCATTCTTATTAACAGTACCATAAATGAAGGTACCATCCCACCTATCTGGAAAATTTCTTATATCATCCCACTACATAAAGGTGGGAACTCCTATGACTTCTCTAACTACCGTCCTATAGCCCTACTATCTCACCTACAAAAAATAATGGAAAAATGTATCCATAAGCAACTACTCAACCATCTACTCCAAAATAAATTACTTTCCAACCGCCAACATGGATTTAGACCATTCCACAGTACCACCACTGCCCTCCTATCCTTCACAGACTGCATTAACAAAAAAAAACGGAACAATAATACTCTTTCCTCTGCAGTCTTTATTGATTTATCCAAAGCTTTTGATATTGTCGATCACCAGCTCCTCATAAATATTCTAAAATCCTTTTCTCTTGATCCCCTAGCATTAAATTGGTTCAAATCTTAGACAACAGACAGCAAGCTGTGCTATGGGACAATAAACTATCTAACCTCCTCCCCTTTACTCTTGGTGTTCCTCAGGGCTCTATATTAGGCCCACTACTATTTTCAATCTTTATCAATGACCTTCACTCTGCAATTCCTCAAACCACCTGCATTCAATACGCCGACGACTCTACAATTATCTGTTCAGCCACTTCTCCAACTGAACTACAGTCCCTTACCCAAAATGCATTCAATACTGCAGAACAATGGTTTTTAAACCGCTGCCTCCTCCTAAACCCCCAAAAAACTAAATATTTACTGTTCACACCAACCCGAAAGTCCACCCTAATAAATTTCTCTCTTACATCTAATAATGGCACTTTCATATCTCCTGAACCTACCACCAAACTTCTAGGTATAACAATAGATAGCAACCTCAACTTCGACATTCATATAAACAGCACAGTTAAAACAATCAACAAAAAATTAGGATCCCTCTATAGAATTAAACCCTTTCTTACTCCAGTGGCCAGGACCGCTATAGCCAGAACTCACTTAATCTCCACTCTACTTTATGCTTCTCCTATCTATACTAACCTTTCTAAGAGCAACCTAAATAAACTGTCAGTCTCCTACAATAATATTGCAAGATTTGCAACTGCCTCTCTTTTTAGAACACATCATTGTCTTAACCTAAAGCAACTGGGTTGGCTTGAACTTCCTAACCAAATTCTGTTTCACCAGCTTACTATAGTCCATAAAACCCTGTAGTAACCCACCAACACTCCAATACTCACTAGCATTATCACCACCTACAACAAACTCAGGAGCTTACACTCCTCAAACAAAATACTTATCAATACTTGCAAAACCAACAACTTGGCAGGAGACTCCATCTTCTCTAATGCTGTGGGAAAGCACTGGAATATATTACCCACTGAACTCATTTCTCTGGCCTCTTTAATACTTTTTAAACAGAAGCTAAAACTTCTCCTCCATACCCACTGGTTATGCCCCTGTACTAACCCTGACTAATATTTTTCTCTCCACACCCGTATAGACTTACCCTTAAGAAACCAAATACTATGATATGAAAACTAAAATATATGTATATATGTAAATAGTAACATTTTTTTGTATATTTACCATGTACTACGTGAGTTATGCTTACTATGTGTACTGTACTTTATATTACCAAAATATGTTAAGTTTGACTGTTGTAACCTTTTATATTGTTTTATTATATCTGTCTTGGAGCTTATCACTCATTCTTTTTTGTATGTATGTTGGAGCTTTTCTCCCTGGGCCTCTACTGAAAATGGACATATATCCAGTTAGACTAGCCCGGTCAACAAATGTAAAATAAAATAAATAAATAAAATATTTAAAATCATGTGTCATATTATCTAAACAGTGTTTAGCCAATGCATTTGTAATCATTTTTCTTCGTATGTCGGAATGGTGCTCTATAATTCTATCCTTTAACCTTCTTACTGATTTATCTACATAAAAAGCATCACATTGTGTGCAGGTAGCAAGATAAATTATATTTTCAGTGTTACAAGTTGCAAATTTATCAAAAACAAAATCTAAACAAAGTTACTGGATGGATAAATATATTTTCTGTTATAATGTATGAACAACATACACAGCTGTGGCAAGGAAATGTGCCCTTTTTCTTATTTACCACTTTATTCTTCTGCTTCATCTCCTTATAACATAGCATTTGTTTTATCCTCTTACCATTTCTACATGCAAATTTTGGTTCATCTCCTATCACTTTTTTTAAACCTGGCATTGCTTGTAAAATATGCCAGTTTTCTGCAATTATTTTCCTTAACTTTTGTGTTCTTTTCTTGTATGTTGTTACATATCTATATCCTTCTTTTTATTATTAGCACCTTTCCGATTTTCTGTATCATCATTACCATTATTTTTTGCAAAGTATGGTTTAGCTATATTTGATCTACAAGCTATTATATCCTGCATATTTGTTTCTAACAGACTTTGATCATAGCCCCTCTCCATAAATTCGTGGGACATTTCATTCATTTGATCCAAGAATTTTTCTTTGTTTGTATTTAATCTACTGGCCGTTAATATTTGGCTTTTTACAATTCCTTTAAAAACATGAGGTACGTGCATGCTATCTCTATGTACATATCTATTTGCATGAACACCTTTTCATTTCTGTCAATTTTAACATCAAGAAATTCTATAGATTGCACAGAACAATTCATTTTAAACTTTAGAAAATCAGTTGTAGTGTCTAAACAATTCATAAACTGTTCTAAAAGTATGTCATCCTCGCCAAACCAGAAAACTATCATCTACAAAACGAACATAGAATAAAACATTGTTATAATATGGGGATGCATTGTTAAAATTAAACTCCTTCTCCCAAGTGCCAGGCACTAAGTTGGCATATCAATTTGTTTTTGATGTCCCCATTGCTACCCTAGATTTTTGCAAATAAAGTTGATTATTAAATAAAAACAAATTATTGGTTAACACCCTGTCTAATATTAAACAAATATTTGATATTTCACAATTCAATTAGTTTGTTTCACAATGTAGAAAATCCCTTATGGCTTTTATGCCATAATCATTTGATATAACTGTAAATAGAGAATTGATATCAAGTGTTACCCATATAAAACTCTGCATCAGTCTGTTCTTCATACTAATTGTACATTTTTTTTTAAAAAGCCCTCCGTATCATCTTTTATATAGCTTCACAATTTAGTCAAATACACCCAGTATTGATTGTAAATAGAGGGAGATGTGTTCTGTCACCCATCCCCTTCCTGAAATAATAGATCTCATAGGGGGTTCTTTCAAATTTTTTATGGACTTTAGGCAAGCCATATAATGTGGGCATTACAGGTGATGATGGTACAGTTAAATAATTAAACAACTCAGTGGAAATATCTCCATTTACCTGTAATTCATAAATTACCATGTTAACTGTCGCTATATGCTTCTTCACATCTGTCGGCTGTAACATAACAAAAGTATTCTCATGTAACAAAAATTCATTCATTCTCCTATTATAATCATCTTCTTCTTAAGCCTAGCCATGCAGCCCAAACCTCTGACAAGTTCTGGTACCCTTGGTAAGTGTAAACAAGGGCCTGGGAGATGAACCACTTACAGCTGCCTGTGTCCATTAGAGACATAGGTATCAAACCATGGATACATTTCCTGTTCCCCATCCAATTGTCCACGTTACACTTGAATTGGGTTAGGGGAACTCTCTGCTTTCATATGGATGGGGAGCCTGTTACTGAGAAGGGGTAGTCTCTGGTAAACATACCTGTCTCTCCAGCAGGTCCTATACCACAAGCAAGGTTTAAGTCTTTAGAATGGGTAATTCCGATGGCCTTCAAGGAAAAGGCAAAAGTAGGGCAAGCAAGAAAACTAGGAGATAAAGCCATGTGGGAGGAGGGGGTAGACAAGGCTGTGCCTCTCATTGACTGGTGCTTTCAGAGGGTTAATTGGAACTGTAAGGCATCATACATCCTACCTGCAGATTTCCTGGTAAACAGCTTCCTGACATTTCCCTGTTTTTGGTGCAGTTGCGTTCAGAAGCCATTTGTTGGAGGTTAAAACCTTCTGGTGTGCTACATAAAGACCCACTACAGAGTAAAGTATTCTTTTTAAATCATGTGAGATGCCCACAACAATAAATGAGTAGTCTTCCCCTACACAGAAAAGGCCCTGAAGGTGATAGTGGTGGCCCAACACAGTGGAATACATACAAGTTGGTTTATAAAATCCATTGAACATGGAGAAACAGACAAATTCAGGTTTTGTAAAACAGATTTGGAAGCTGTCGCACACCTTGTTGCTGGGTGTGATGCATTAATGGCAGAAGCCCTGTAGACTGAAATGCATAACAATGTGGCAAGATTGCTGCATTGGGGATTGTGCAAACATTATAGATATGAAGTAACTGAGAAGCATTTGAAATATTAGCCACAAAGCATTACAATGATGACGTTTATATCACTTGGGATCACCCATTACCAACAGTTCAAAAAGTAGATGCGAGAAAAACAGATATAGTAGTCTAGGAAAAGAAGACAAAAGTAGCACTGATCACTGAAATTGCTACACCCAGTGACTAGTGTCTTGTGTAGAGAGAGAGAGAGACAAAATCATAAAATACCAGGATTTGCAGGCAGAAATGAGGGCAATGTGGAATAAGGATACCCAGATGGTTCCAATAGTAGTAGGAGCAATGGGTTTCATAAAAAAAAGAATTTACAGGTGTATTTAGATACGTTACCAATACATGTAATTCATACAAACTGCAGGATGAGTCCATTCTGGGCACACTGCAGGTGCTGTGAAAAGTACTTTTGGCTAACATCACAGACTGAAATACTAATTTCATGAACTTTAATCACACTTTGACTTAGGAATGGGATCCATTCCCATCATGGTAATGGAAACCCAAATGTCTTGGAGAAATTAAAAAAAAAACTGATAATCCTTTGACCATAAGCATGCTCTTTGGTTATCTTGTTGGAGAAGGTCATCAGATTTGGAAAAATCTCCCAAGCTATCAAAAATCAAAAAGGCTGAAGGCAGCAATCACTAATGAAATACAGCACAATACATAGCTAACAGGAAAAAACAGAAAATAAAGTTCAATAAGGGTACCTATTACTCTGGAATTTACCTGCATAAGATCAACCAATAGACAAGCTGACCTCAGCAATGTCACAAAAACAAGAATTAAAGACAATAAGGGTTGCTTACCCTTTTCTACCACATATCTCACCTCAGCATAGGAAGCAAATCAGCCCCACTCTAGGGATGTCTGAAGTTCTGCCATCTGGGCAAGATGGGTAGGTATCTGTGGTTAATTCCAAGTCAAGCTGACATCTATAATGAGCAGCTGAAAAATCTTATAAACTATTCGCATTTTTATTTTTACAAATGAACCAAGTTAAACATCTTTATCTTTTGTTACCTAATAAAACTGGCAACTGTATACCTAACAGTTTCATTTTCAGTCATCACACAAGTAAATACAAACTTGGTATACACCACTAACTTAAGAGCAAAATTACATTAACAGTTTGTCTACAACTGATAGTTTACAACAGTCACGAAGTGAATGAATGTGTGTGTGTGTGTGTGTGTGTGTGTGTGTGTGTGTGTGTGCGCGTGAGAGAAAGAGTGCTTAGTTTACTCTACTACCTTTCCCTAGTAACGCCTAAAATACTTACAGTTCCAAGAGATACTGAATAATTTGTTCTTGGATGAGTCGCTTTTCACACATTGTTTCTGCTTGCCAAACTACTGCCTCACATATAGCACCATCCTGGAATCGACGAAGCTCTGATTTCTGCCCCCAGAATGTTCTGAATTCCACAGCCTGTAAAATGAGGAAAATATTTTAAAATTCATCTTTAAAATGGGGTTGTGTGTATTATTAAGAAACTACAAGACTAGAATGTTATGTTTTTTATATAATATCCATGCCCCCATCCCTAACCCTACACCTTAAAAAAATTCCTGTTAAGACTACCACTATACAAAACAAACACACACACATACAACTACCTATACACTTCACATACTAAAGGTATGCCCTTACTTTACCCTAACACACAAACACATCCACCCCTTCCCAGACCCCATTTACCTGCTCTGACAAATCATACCTTGGAGGTTTTGAACGTTCGATAAGCTTTACCACCCCTTGCGTTTACTGAGAAAATGTATGTTTGATAAAACGCATGGAATCCAATGTAATTTATGCAGTTTAATTTGGTAGACTAAGTCAAGTTCAACTGCTGCAGTTTAACTAGCTATTATAACAAGTTCTGATTAGGAATAAAACAATGGAAGAGGAAGTGATAACAGAGGAGATATATACATAAAATGGTTACAGTGTGAGTGCAGATTTACCTGTAAGTGAAGACACTGAGGAAACGCACAGCAACAGGTGACTGTTATGGAGGATAAGAAATTGCAGGAATAATATGAGATTGTATGGAGGGCTAGAGGAAAAGAAAGCTATAAATTGTGTTGAGTTTGGTAAAGCTAAGCTGGCATTTTGGACTGAATTTTCTAAGAAAACACATGAGACAGTGACAGCTTACCAAATGTAGCTGAACAGACGACTAAGAAAGCCACAGTGATTATGCAGTTTGTTACAACATATGAAATGAAAAAGTACAATTTGTGCAGTTTGTTATAACATATGACATGAACAAGTACTATGCAAGCCATGGCAGCCAGTAGCATCCAGTTTACACAGATCACATTTTGCACTGACTGCCTGGCTACAGAGACCGCACTTTGGTTATCAAAGAATGTCACAAATGTGCACTACAAAACATCCTTTCCTGCGGCGCTCAAGATGTTTTTCCCAAAAGCTATGCAGATGTTTACAGACTGTCAAAGGGCATCGGAATAGATAAGAGGTTTGGCTCATACACTATGTGAGACTAAGGATCAAAATGTGACATCATCAATGACACCAGTTTTGGTAAAGAAGATGAGTATGACATCCAGAGTTACAGTTTTTATTTGGGAACCAGTGCTGGGAAGACCAAATGCTCTTCATAAAAATTCATTAACTAGTTAATTAGCCAGATGTTTATTTGAAGTTAAAGGTTGCTTTGTCTGTAACAGGATTTTTTTCTCAAAATAGTTGTGGATTACTGCAATATGAACTTTATTTTTCATTTGGTCAATAAGACTTTTCTTACATATTACCGAGATTTCACACATTCAAGAGGAAACTAATTAGGCCACTGACCTTGAACCACAAGTTTGTATAAAGATTATACATTTCTAGAGACTGCTAAGTTTATCAAAGCCTGCAAATGTTAACTGAATAGTTCTAATCATAAATGTGTATTTACATTTTAGTGCCCCATGGCCTAAGATGTGGCTGAAAAGGATCTCAGGACCATTTCACTTAAACAAAAAAGCAACCGTAGTTTATGGCGTAGGGGTTATCCTGAAGAAAGAGTATGCTAAGTGTGTTTTGGAGGTGAAAAGAGTGTCAGATAGAGTGATGTTTATGAAGCTGGAAATTGATGGTGTAATGATGAATGTTGTTAGTGCATATGCTCCACAAGTTGGGTGTGCGATTGATGAGAAAGAAAAATTCTGGAGTGAGTTGGATGACGTGGTGATGACTGTACCCAAGGGTACGAAACAAATTGGCAGCGTGAAGAGCAGTCCAGTAGTTATACAAGTTTACAAGTTTATTGAATTCCAAAGGTAAGCGCTTTCGGCTGTGACACCAGCCTTCCTCAGACCAAGGGTGAGAGACTGGTGATTGGAGCAGATATCAATGGGCATGTTGGTGAAGGGAACAGAGGTGATGAGGAAGTGATGGGTAGGTATGGTGTTAAGCAAAGGAATGCAGAAGGTCAGATTGTAGTCGATTTTGCGAAAAGGATGGACATGGCTGTGGTGAATACGTATTTTAACAAGAGGGAGGAGCATAGGGTGACATACAAAAGTGGAGGAAGATGCACACAGGTGGATTATATCTTATGTAGAAGGGCCAATCTGAAGGAGATTGGAGACTGTAAAGTGGTGGCAGGGGAAAGTGTAGTTAGGCAACATATGGTGGTTTGTAGGATGACATTGGTGATCAAGAAGAGGAGGATGAGTGTGAGGGCCGCCAGTTTGGGGAGGAAGTGAAAACCCGCTGACAGTGGACTGTCATCCAGATTGGGTAGGTGTGTTGTGCCCTAAGCCCCAAGCTTCTTTACTAGCTGTTTGAGATGGGCTTACAGTGCCAGGGTCAGGCGTTTCTGTGCAGGCAGAAATACCCCCCCCCCCACAGTAAACTTAAGCCTGCTTGACAGACTGCCATGCTTATTGTCTTTCATTCTTTGCTGCTACACCACCTTTCCTCCACAAAGTGGCAAGATGGACTAGTTAAGATTCAGAAATGGCAGTTTAGCCACAGTTTCTGACTTTGTGAGTGAGTTTAGTGGCCAAAAAGTGTGGTCTTGTCCAAAGACCCTTTTTGATCTCTATTCAGGAGTGAAAGAAACATTAAGACAGAAATGCAGTAGAAGTATGAGGTATATAGATTGTAATACAATATTCAGAGAAGTGATATTTGATGTTAAATTAGCTGAAAAGCTCACTTAGAATAGTTATAGATGTTCTTCATGTTTCACTGTTGCAGTCATCACACTTGGGTTATCTGCCTGCAGGTAGCCCTCAGTCGGCCCAAATACCAGAGTCTTGTTATTTCTGCGTGGCGGATGAGGTCACCTCTTCCATGACATCAGGGTATAAAACATGCAGCCGGCGCCATTACATCAGCTTTTCTTGCCGTCGGGAGCCGAAGCAGAAGCAGTCTGCAAGGGCGGTTGGCTACCTGAAATTTTTGCTTTTCGAGTTTCAAACCTTTAATCTTCTAAAGCTAAGTACCCTATTGGGGGATCCTTTTTTCTTGCTCTAACCGATGTCAGAAAAAGTTAACAATTGTCTTGCCTGTGGAAAGCAAATACCTCCGAGATTTTCATTCTTACTGCTTCACCTGTTTAGGCCCAGACCATGACATCCCTCACTGTCGGTTTTGTGCCTTGTTCAATGCTCGAACTATTCATCATCGGAAGGTTGGACACTAAGCAGGAAGAAAAGGACCTGTACTGATTGGCTAGACAGAGGGACCGAGCTAGTAAAGATATGCAGCAGGTAAGGGTGATAAAGGATAATGAGGGAAATGTACTCACAAGCAAGGAGAGTATGTTGAGCAGATGGAAAGAGTACTTTGAGGGGCTGATGAATGAAGAGAATGAGAGGGAGAGAAGGTTGGATGATGTGCGGATAGTGAATCATGAAGTGCAGTGGATTAGCAAGGAGGAAGTAAGGATAGCTATGAAGAGGATGAAGAATGGAAAGGCTGTTGGTCCAGATGACATACCTGTGGAAGCATGGAGGTGTTTAAGTGAAATGGCAGTGGAGTTTTTAACTAGATTGTTTAATGAAATCTGGGAAAGTGAGAGATGCCTGAGGAATGGAGAAAAAGTGTTTTGGTACAGAGTTTTAAGAATAAGGGTGATGTGCAGAGCTGTAGTAACTACAGAGGGATTAAATTGATCAGTCACAGCATGAAGTTATGGGAAAGAGTAGTGGAAGCTAGGTTAACAAGGGAAGTGATGATTAGTGATCAGCAGTATGGTTTCATGCCAGGAAAGAGCACTACAGATGCGATGTTTGCTCTGAGAGTGTTGATGGAGAAGTACAGAGAAGGTCAGAAGGAGTTGCACTGTGTCTTTGTGGACTTAGAGAAAGCATATGACAGGGAACCTAGAGAGGAGTTGTGGTATTGTATGAGGAAGTCGGGAATGTCACAGAAGTATGTAAGAGTGGTACAGGATATGTACGAGGGTAGTGTGACAGTGGTGAGGTCTGTGGTGGGAGTGACAGATGCGTTTAAGGTGGAGGTGGGATTGCATCAAGGATCAGCTCTCAGCCCTTTCTTATTTGCAATGGTGATGGATAGGTTGACAGACGAGATCAGACAGGAGTCCCCATGGACTATGATGTTTGCAGATGACATTGTGATCTGTAGTGAGAGTAGGGAACAGGTGGATGAGACTCTGGAGAGGTGGGGATATGCTCTAGAGAGAAGAGAAATGAAGGTGAGCAGGACTAAGACAGAATACGTGTGTGTGAATGAGAGAGAGGATAGAGGAATGGTGAGGATGCAGGGAGTAGAGGTCACAAAGGTGAATGAGTTTAAGTACTTGGGATCAACAGTTCAGAGTAATGGTGAGTGTGGAAGAGAGGTGAAGAAGAGAGTACAGGCAGGATGGAGTGGGTGGAAGAGAGTGCCAGGAGTGATTTGTGACAGACGAGTACCAGTAAGAGTGAAAGGGAAGGTCTACAAGAGGGTAGTGAGACCAGCTATGTTATATGGGTGTGAGACAGTGGAATTGACAAAAAGGCAGGAGTCAGAGCTTGACGTGGCAGAGTTGAAGATGTTAAGATTTGCAACCAGTCACTCAATGTAGGAACGCTACGGCTAACGTCTAAGCAACGTAATTATAGATTTTTTAGAAATGTAGTTCATTATTGTTGTTATCCATTTTCACATTTATACATTTTAACATTTGTTATAGCACCATCTTCTGGATGAATTGTGAATGATGTGCATTGGTATTTAAACACTAGCGTAACAGTTTTTAAATGTTTCATATATATTATATATGTTTATTTGTTATTAAATATATATAGATTTTATAGATGTAGATAGCTTGAGATTAGGAATCATTATATTTAGTATTAATGCTTTGTAAAAGGATAATGCTTTACTGATGATAGTTTGATTGTTTTTAAAATTGATTAATTGTTTTATTAATGTCATTGGTTGGCTATATAATGGACTGTGCTAACTTGTTCTTTGTACAGTCTGAGGAAGCCCTTGTGGGTGAAAGCGCTAACTGAACTGAATAAAGAACGTTCCTATGCTATACTTTTGAATCGTTGGATTACTTATTTGTTTTTGGTAGAATTACGTTGCTTAGACGTTAGCCGTAGCGTTCCTACATTGAGTGACTGGTTGCTTTTTACATTTATATCAGGAACGCTGCTTCTCCCGAGGATTATCTTTGCTATTTTATGTTAAGATTTGCACTGGGTATGACAAGGATGGACAGGATTAGGAATAAGTATATTAGAGGGTCAGCCCAGGTTGGAAGGTTTGGAGACAAAGCCAGACAGGCAAGATTACGTTGGTTTGGACATGTGCTGAGGAGGGATGCAGAGTATATTGGGAACAAGATGCTAAGGATGAAGCTGCCAGGTAACAGGAAAAGAGGAAGGCCTAAGATAAGGTTTACGGACGTGGTGAGACAGGACATGCAGGTAGCTGGTGTGACAGAGCAAGATGCAGAGGACAGGAAGAAATAGACAGTTGACCGGCTGTGGCGACCCCTAACGGGAGCAGCTGAAAGAAGAAGAAGTAGTTTATTATTAAAATAAATACTACATTAAACATTTCCATGCAGTAAAAACATTTACATTACAGGAGCTTACAGTGTTTAGAATTAATACTGCATCTTCTTAACACACACCTATACTTCTGTAGATCACATTCCTAAAGATCTTAACACTATATCAAGGTAATTACTGAAGTACACTCTTACCTTCCTAATCAATACCTCTAATTACCTCTCTCATTTTTATATCAACCTTTCTTTCAGTCTGTACTATACAGCATTAAACAAAGGAATAAGTACAGTGAAAAGCATACAATGCATCATCAGTTTTACAAGTAAACACCATCAATTTATTACTTTTTCCTTTGGTCACAATAAGCATTTTCTACTGTGCAAAATATGTCTCCTAAATTCTACTAAATTCAAAGCAGAACAATAACCTGAAAAAAATGACCAAAAAACGCACAGAAAAGACTGTTGTGTGGTAGTATCAACAACAAAATCCTCTAGATACAAAAAGAGAAAGCTGCAGCCCATACAAAGCAACAATGTGCTGTGTCCTAATCCTTAAGGGAACAGACGCTGGGGACAAAGATGTTGAGTTATCTCTTAAAGATCCTGAGTCAAACCTGAGCTATGTTCAGTTTTAGCACTGTATAGGAATAAGGATATTAAGCTAGTTAAAAAGTTACAAAGAAAGCTTACCAGGGTAATAAATAGAACAGAGGACAAGATGTTATAACAGCTAAATCTTTTCTTACTTAAAGACAGGGTGAAAAGTGAAACATTACAGGGGTGCACAAGACAATGGGGCAGTATGATCAACAGAAAAGTTTGTGGAGGTCTTTTCCCTGGGCAGCCACTGAAAATGGGGTATTATCCTAATCAGACCTTCTCAGCAAACAAATGTCAAATAAATAAAATAAGACATCAGAGAGGGGCATGCCTACCAGGATTAAGGGTGCAAAGTTCAACCTAAACACTAGAAAGCACTTTTCACAGAAAGTATACTGGACAACTAGAACAGACCATGGACTCCAAGGCTACAGTGTCCTTCAAGAAGGCCTAGGGTGGGTTATGAACTGCAAGGGACACAGATGGGGCAAACAGAAATACTCTAACAGCATTCAATTATCTATGAATAGATTCCTCTGACAGGTCCTGTGGGTGGGTTATTCTCTCCACTAATCAAAATTTGTCTTCTTTTTTCTGGAATTTCCATGCTCAGGGACTGAAGGATCTATGATGAAGTCACTCAGGGCATGAAACACTGCCTATAAAGTGCATACACTCCCTCCAGTTCTTCCTCTTACCACCCGCACGCACCCTCCTGCAAATTAAGACTGACAAAGTGTGTCAGCCCTACTGCTAACACGATGCAGGTATAGATCTTTATTTACTTTATTTTATTTAACAACTGCAAACTAGGTAAGTGGGCTGGTCTGAGGACCCTTTTTTGTTAGACAATATAAACTGCCTAAGACAATACAGTCAAAAATAGCATGAAAAGGAAAGTTATGCAACTGTATATGTACATAAATATAAAAGCAATTGTGTCAAGAACAGAAAATATACGAATGTAGTGAAAGTAGGGAACAGGTGGAGGAGACTCTGGAGAGGTGGAGATATGCTCTACAGAGAAGAGGAATGAAGGTCAGCAGGACTAAGACAGAATATATGTGTGTGAATGAGCGGGAGGATAGAGGAATGGTGAGGATGCAGGGAGTAGAGGTGGCAAAGGTGGATGAGTTTAAATACTTGGGATCAACAGTTCAGAGTAATGGTGAATGCGGAAGAGAGGTGAAGAAGAGAGTACAGGCAGGATCGAGTGGGTGGAGAAGAGTGTCAGGAGTGATTTGTGACACACGAGTACCAGTAAGAGTGAAAGGGAAAGTCTTCAAGAGGGTAGTGAGACCAGCTATGTTATATGGCTTGGAGACAGTGGAATTGACAAAAAGGCAGGAGTCAGAGCTGGACGTGGCAGAGGTAAAGATGTTAAGATTTGCATTGGGCATGATGAGGGTGGACAGGATTAGGAAGAAGTATATTAGAGGGTCGGCCCAGGTTGGAAGGTTTGGAGACAAAGCCAGAGAGGCAAGATTACTTTGGTTTAGACATGTGCTGAGGAGGGTTGTAGAGTATATTGGGAAAAAGATGCTAAGGAAGAAGCTGCCAGGTAACAGGAAGAGAGGAAGGCCTAAGATAAGGTTTATGGATGTGGTGTGAGAGGACATGCAGATGGTTGGTGTGACAGAGCAATATGCAGAGGACAGGAAGAAATGGAAACAGATGATCTGCTGTGGAGACCCCTAAAGGGAGCAGCCAAAAGAAGAAGATGACACGTGAAAAATTAGAACTTTTTTCAACACCTTTATTACACAATCACTTAAAATATACACACACATACATTAATAGAAAACAAACCAGTAAAGCATCCTGGAGAAATAAGAGGGCAATGAGCATTTCCTTTGTCAAAAATCTGCTGGTGAATCAGATGAGTATTCCACTACAACAGATCAAAATTTACAGAGCACACCAAGTCTTTTTGCCCCAGTTCTTGACAATCTGCATACCTCGCCCCATTCTGGTTCACACAGCCCCTTTTAACTTGAAAGAACAAATCATTTCAATGCTACAGTCCCCAGTAAAGTTTGACAGACCTGATGAAAACAGATTTTCTCAATGCAAGTTTACTCTCCTGAAAGTCACAAAAACGGGTGTTTTTGCTCCTGCATTTAAACTGTCTCACCAGAACCACGGGCATTTTAATACATTTCAGAAAGTGGGCAGCACGTGAAAGCTATACTCTAATGGAGAACACACATTCTCCAACAATAAATTAAAGTACAAGGAAAACCCTGGAACACGTTCACAATTTCGCAGCAGCAAATTAAGCAGTTGGGAAGCACAGAGAAAAAAGTCCCCCTATTGTTTTTACTAATTAAAAGCGAATATTTAGCGAGAGTAAACTAAACAGAACAAAACTGACAAAAGTAAAAGAGAAGAAAAAGAAAAGAAAAAGAAAGTAAATGCAATAGCAGTTACAACAAGCTGCTTCTTTTTTTTACCCCTCACAATCAGTGGCACTTAAAAAGCTGTGTTTAGTGAGCTTGGGAAAATAAGACTAATGCAGTTAACTGCATTAGAAGGATGTGTGCGCGAAACAGAGAAAGACTGTGTGTGTGTGTGTGTGTGTGTGTGTGTGTGTGTGTGTGTAGATATACATACATATCCATCCATCTACAATCCCTTGTTCCCATTTTTACACATGGTGACAGGGTCTCACTTCAATAGTGAAAATCATCTAGAGCCAGGGGTCACACACACACACACACACACACACACACACACACACACACACATATATATGGATTCACTTTATATCCTCGAAATACTGAACTATTGAAATTCAGTATTTGAAAGCTATAAAGTTGAATTTTTGAAACCACGAAAACTCAGAACCACGAAATTCAAAATCTCGCACACTGGAGATTTTGAATTTGGTGCTTCTGCTGCACACACACACACACACACACACACACACACACACACAAGCTCTCTCCAAGGTCGCACTACACAAACCAGCACACAAGCTACATTCTCCTCGCACATACACATCACAGCAACAAAACACACTGACACACACTGCAGCCCCACCCAAAATCCTTACACACACACTTACCTGAATCTATAACCATAGCAAAACCTCAGAAGCGCGAAATTCAAAACCGCCGGTATTCAAGGTTTTGAATTTTGCACTTCTGAGTTTTCTCTGTTCTCAGGATTCCACTTTATGGGCTCGAAATACTGAATTTCGATATTTCAGTATTTCGAGCTGATAAAGTGAATCCATATATATATATATATATATATATATAAATACATATATATATATACATATATATATATATATATATATATATATATACATACATATATATATATATATATATATATATATATATGTATATACACACACACACACACACACACACACACACACACACACACACAAAGCATGCTTAAATAATCTATATTTTTGGATGTTTAATATGTCCTCCAAATGAAATTACAAATACTACCGTAGCTATGAAACATTAGACAAATAAAATCTTTATAAGGAAAGTTAAAAAGAAAAATGCATTTACTAAAAATAAAACAAATGCAAAGAAATGTAATAGATGTCCTAATTTTTAAGCTCAATAATGCCCCCCAGAGTGGTGATAAAAAAGGAATAACAGATACCTTTGGCATCAGGCCTCATAACAACCCTGGGCAGTGCTGGTTTCTAATTTATGTTCATTTGTTACATTTATACTTCAACTGCTTTAAGTCACCTGTTAAAACAGTTTAGCTGTGTTGTGTAGCCTGGAAGCTGGCCATTAGTTTGTCTTCGAAAGATCAACAGTGAAAAATCTACTTTGCTTCAACACCCTTTGGAATGAAATTAGTTTAAGAAATGATCCTGTGTTTGCCCTCTGGACAAACTGGTCAGCCTACCTGCCTATCCTCAGCATGTAAATCACATGTAGGCAGCTCATCTGAGTAATTTTATTTTTTTTTCTTTTATTCTTTGTATTAACTTAGTTTCGAGTCCAATATTTCAGCAATTTAAGAAAATGAGTTTTGCTGAGGGAGCTGCGGGAGAAGTTGCTCTCTAGGTGACTAAAGTGAGATTGCAACAGCCACATAAGGGATCAGCAGCCCCTGAGCTGAAGAAGCTGTTTTACTGAAAAAAAGGAAACTGTCAATTGATGCTAAACTTTCTTCGCTGCTTTTGATGAGCATATTTTCTCTGGGTAACTGGAATTGTTGTGGTCTCTTTTGGCTTTTCTCGGTTAGGGGTCGCCACAGCGGAACTCCGGTCCGCTGATTGGCAGTTGATTTTTACTTGCCGAGTTGCCAGCCCTGACACACAACCTTCAATGAAGGTACGCCCATTCACGCATGTCTCCACGCAGAAGACTCTCTAGCTGAGAACTGAACCAGACAGCGTCTTACTGTGAGGCGACAACGCTACGAAGCCTTTTATAAATGTGAGATATTTCTTATTGCTTTTGGTCTGTATTATGCCTTCTAATTTATGTGTAATGGTTTTCCTGGTGCTACTTACATTTCACTGTTTGTTCACATGCATGCTCATTATTTCTTTTACCTCTCTGGGATGTGCATATTTCCCTTTGCCTGTCTCCACCTAGGAAGCTTCACAGCAGTTTACTACTTGTAAATAGTTTATATAACCAACAATCTTATTGTATAGGATTTTTTTCTGAGTTGTATGTTACCATTTACTCATTCTTTTTTATATTTTTGATTCTGAGGATTTTTAAGTTACAAGATCAATGTACTGTAGCTCAGCTATTTGCAATCTTCATGGGGAGAGTCTAGAGATTTCAGTTTTACACCTAGAAATTTGGGGGTTTAATACTAGTTTTTAGAATCCTTACATGTGAAGTCTACTCCTAAATGGTCCATGGTGATTGTCTCTCTAATGTTTTGGAATATTAATAGCTTTGTTACCCCAATTAAGAGCTTCAGGATTTATGCTTCTGCAAAATATATTTCTCTTAAATTTTATACCTTACCTGAGACTGAACTTTTGAAAGTTTCAGCAAGAAGTTATGAATTAGGTGGATTTTTCCTTTACAGTGAGAGCTGGAGCAGAGGTGGGGCTATACTAATGAAGAAAGATATACCCTCTGACCTTTTGGAAAGAGCATCTGATAAATTAGATCGATATACTGGTAATTAAGGGTTTGCTAGAGGACAGGGCAGTTACTCTTATTTTGCTGTAGGCTCCCCTCCAGGTATATCACTACCAAAAATGAGGGTGATGTTGAGTGAACAGATTTTCTTCCAGGAACGGATTATTCAATGGTGTGGGGACTGGAGTAGAGTGTTTACTGGTAATGAAGTACAGAGGGGTCATAGGGCATTTTTGTCCTGGCATTAGGAAAGTCTGAAGACTCCTAGTCTAAATACATAGGGCTCGGGATACTGTTCTATTGTTAGGTCGGATAGTTCAAGGCTACACTTAACTTCTCCCACATTTTCAATCCTAGATCAACAAGATTATCATAAAAGAATATAGACACTTAGTTATGGAAGTTAGTGCCCTTCCTATCATTGTATTTGACCACACCTTTTTATTTTTTAAACAGGAAGTTAATTTTGAGACTTGGCAAAGACAATGGAAAGTGAATCTTTATTTTTGTAAGGATGAAATTTTTTGGTATGACCACAACTGTTTGATAAGAATGCTTTGCAGCAGACAAGAGTTGATGGTCTGGTCCTTCAGCTGGGATCAATTAAAACTTACCCTAGGCAATTTTGCTAGGTAATTTGAGTGGCCTAAAATAGAAGGATTTTTGCCAAACTTTAAAGAAAAAGAAGAAAGAAAAAAAAAAATCTATTTGCAGCTCAGAGGCACCCCTGTGCTACAAGAAAAATTAAGGGTCGCCAAGAGTGACATGGAACAGCTTCCTAACAGGAAGGTGGAGGCAGCCAATAAAGCTTTAAAAATTACATACTTTGAATCAGGTTTCCTACAGCCTAAATCTTAAGACAGGAATGAAATTGGGAAAGGTGAGGGGATTCAAGACAATGATTCTCAAAGTGGAAGAGGAGAGGGGAGTTATGATACAACTGTACATTGCTCAACATGCTGATTAGAGCACTCCTAGTGTGAAAACCACAATTGTGAAAAAAGCCACTAAAGCTGTCAAACTACATAAAATTCAGTTAGTGGTTTGCAATTAAAAATAACATAAAATAAGAAATGTGGAGAAAATAACAGAAAATCATCCACGAAAAGAGAAGTAGCTGGAAAAAAAATATTGTAGTTGTCCAGCAAAAAGCAGTTCACATTTAAATATTGATGCAGGAAATGACTTCCAGTAATTAAGAGGAAAATTTAAATTAAATGCACAAACATGCTTAAAGTAAGAGAAACAGTGAAGAACATACAGTCATATGGCAAAAATCATAGTCTAAAATTAAGAAAATGCTGACTGAGCACGAAGTTCCTCAAAAAGAACAGTTTCAAAAACTGCAGATTAAGAAGACAGAGAAAGCAGAGAAACCTTGTATTTTCTACTACACCACATAAACTCAAATAACAGACTGTATTCATTTTATGAAAGTACAAATAAGCAACTAGACTGGTAATGACATTGTGTATGCTCCAAACCTGGCCATGAAAAAGAAGTCAAGAGCTATATTAGAAAAGATGCAATTATACTAACAAAAAGAGTTGCTCTTGACAAAATTGTGGAAAAAAGAAAAAGGATTAAAAACTGGAAACAACATAGGAGGTTTAAGACAAGGCAGGAACTAAGCAATTTATGTGATACTGGACTGTCGGTTATCACAAAATAAAACATAGGTAATATATAAAGTATGTACATGGGGAAAAATGTTAATATGGTTTTCTTATCTATTAATTTTTGTGTGCCTATGTCATATGGGACAATTTAATGAAAGTGTTTAAAAATGGAGTTGGTTACTTGTAGAAAATGAACATTCACTGTACACCAGGCAAAATAGAAGTAAGTTTATCAGCAATCAGGGAACGTCAAGAGCCAAGTGCGAGATTTAAGCTGCTGTATTCAGCTTTCGTCTTAATATTTTATTTTTTTTCCATGGAGGATGAAAGACATTTTTGATACAGAACAGGTTAAGGAGTAAATAAAGTTTAGGCAACAGAGTGAACCAATAGACAGAAGGGGACTCTGCTTATCATTATTCAGACAATAACAAAGTCCATAGACAGACTGCCAGTGAAACCTTTTCCACTGTATCAAAGGAAATGCTTAACAGGAAAAAAGTGCAGGAGCTGACTAAAAGAACCAGGAGTGCTTTGAAATTTAACAAGCGACTGGTGTTAGGAAATGGGGAAGAACAGGAAGAAGACAAGCACTATTGTGAAATCAGTGCATAAACAGAGAAATTGTAAATCATTAATCAAACATGGAAAATGTGGCTTTGCAAGACACAGTAGCTGAGAAAGACTGGAATTTAGTTGACTGCATTAAAACTGGTGGATGAACTGTAAAGCAAATATCCTATTTCATGTCATTAATGTTTACAACACTGAAAGGATTACAGAAGTAACAAAGTAAAATCATTTTTTTATATAATTTAATTATATAAATTGTATGTTACATTGTAGAGGAGTTTTGTACAATGTGTAGCTGTGAGGTATTTTAATTGTGAAGTAGAGATTATTATTACTGACTGCTGTACATGCTAAAGATATTAAAGCAAGACGGCGTGTTTTTCTTAGCTGTAATGCATCCAGGCTTTCCACTGTAACTAGGTAAAAAAGGCCAGAAAGAAAGAAATTACAAATTTTGTTTGTGACATAAATAGGACATGTTGGGGAGACCGATATGTTTCTTGCATAATTCCCATTCTCTGAAACAAGCTCCCTCATCCATGTGAAGCAGAGTTCCTCCTAATCCTTTTTTAAGCACAACTTGGACCAATGAATGGGTAATCATAACTCCTGGTCTGGCTGCTAGGCCTGTAATGGACAGAGGTAGTCAGTAAATCACCACCTATAGAAATCAAATTTGTGTGTCACATTTGGGTTGCATGGCTAGGCTTACAAGGGCTTTATAGTGGGTGCTGGCCTAGTATACACCTATGAACCTATCAACTACAATGTTCTGATATTGGGCGCTGCTACGGTGGGGGATGTAAAAAAGTAGTAATCACATTATACGTAGAATTAAGATGACAATCTTCCATTTTTACAGGGCTGCAAATGACCCCTTAAGGATATAACAATGTTTCACCTACATGGCTTCCGAATGTCCATGACTTTTTTGCTTTTTAAGTCTTTATGGGTACATTCAAGCCAATAAAACTAAACCTAACTGGCTACAGAAAGGTTAGTTATGACCTTTTCAATGACCTCATCAGTACAGCATGGATTGTTTGTCTATACTTCAGAAACACAGATTAAAAGCAAGACTGATGTCCGTAAATACAATGGTGCCTGCAAACTATCCAAATAACATCCAATACAGGAGTAAAAAGGTTACACAAACAAATTGTTCTGTAATATTTATGGACATTAGGTGGGGATGCTAGCGGGCACCCTAATATTTATGAGCTTCATGTCCGACTTTAAGCTCTGCATTATTAACATATAGTCAATCAATTTACATTGTACTGATGAGGTCAATAAAAAGGAAAATTTATGCATGCCTACAGCTAGTGGGGTATGGCTTTATTGGCCTGAACGTACCCATAAAGACTTAAAAAGTAAAAAGTCAAGGGCACTCAGTAACCGTGTAGCTGGATTCACTGTTATGTCCTTAAGGTGTCATCTCCATGTATCCCATGGGTCTCCACTACAGGAGGTATAAGGTATTACACATTGAAAATTCTACATTGGCTGGGTCTTTCTTGCAGGTTTTACTGAAGGTGTTAGTTTGCATGACCTCTATATCTTTTGGCTTGTTTTTACAGGGCTGGATATTTAGATTAATGTCCTTGGTTTAAGTTAGACTATTTTAAAGCAAATAGGTTTAAAAATAAGACAAAATGAAGAAAGGCATTGAAAATGGTAATGTTCTTGTATTAGGGGTGTAGCCAGAGATTTACATTTTGAACTCAAACCTAAAGTTGTTTCCCTCACTACCCACCTATCACTTTAAAAATGTACTCAACCCTCAAAATTCTACCCCCTAAATATAGGAAGAGGCATGTTATTTTCAACTGTTACCATTTATATCCATATAAATCTAGTTTTAGAGGTGCATTCCTTTTGCACAATAATTATTTGTATAACTCTATACTGTAGATATTCAATTACACAGTTCTAAACATTCTGTGCTTTTTGAGTACTGATATTTCCAAGGGATGCTCAGAAGTACACTGAGTATGCCTAGCTACATCCTTGTTTTGTGCTTACAAAGTCATTAGCTATATTCCATTAACAAGTGTACTCAGTAAGAGACAAAAAGTCTACATGTGAAACCAACTAACCACAATTCTGAACAGAATGTTCTGGGAGAAATTTACAAAAATTCTACCATGCATCTGCAAGGTAACTAGCTGTTTTTTTTCTAATTACCAACTGCTTTTACTTGGAGATGTGCTATCTGCAGGTGCAAGCAATTAATCATGAGGCCTCTGAACACACACTGCAGAGAGAAATGTACAGAGGTACAATGTAATTAACATTTAAAGGTACATTGGTAAGTAGTTCAGTGAAAAATAAATGAAGTTTGAAACCACGTGTAGTAAATAATATAGATAATTAGCTGCCTCCCCAGCAGCCTTCATATTTTAATATGTTTAATGTAACAGTGTACATTTTTATTTCTGTAAATGTAGTGACTGCACTTTTTCTCTACATTAAAAGTTAGTGTTTACTGAAAGCATTAAAGCTGATTTTTACATCTGGGTGGGAAACTTAGATAAGAAAAGAACAGATAGCAACCCTTGTATGTGGGAACACACTTGTAACGTGCTTTAGCATGTGCAACTTTAACTTTACAATATGTAATGCTTAAGGGTGTGGTCACTGAATTGGGGGCAACTCCTCCTATCTAGAAGTGTAAAACAATTTTTGACAATGTACACAGCTGTATGTGTTTGTTGTAAGTTAAATGAGAATGGGGGCTTCTGAAAATCTATTCAAGTCCTGAAAATGTGACATAACTTCAAATGGAAATAAAAATAATCAATTGCACAAGAGATCAGCCTGCCAAACATTAGTACTTGCATACAAGCCAAAAGTCAGAAATACACATTAAGAAGAACAGCCATGCATAACAGGTGAGAGCAATAGTTTTTTTACCGCAATGACTACTCTGTCCAATAGGGTTCCTATTAGATGGCCGAAGACGCATTCTATCGAATGCATCTTGTTCAAACTTAAAACAACAAAAAGGCAAAATAGCAAAGTGGCTTTTAGCAAATTCTTTCCCAGGGAAAATTTGCTTGGCCGCTTCCGTTACTTTGACATTTTTGGCACTGTAGTGCAATCTCGGAGTTGGTATATTTAAGTAGGGAGGGTGTGGGGGGCACAGACACATATGTATTCTTTCAATTTTTTTTTTTGGAACAGCGATTTTTTTTTTCCCTTGGAAAAAAATCGCTGTTCTGAGCTTTCGAGATTGTAAGCTTTCGCTTACATGGGGTCGATTATTCATCGTTCGCTTTTTTAAGCATTCGATGATACAATATAGACCCCTGTCCAAATGATCACTGAACATAAACATACTTACCAGTATAGACAAAAAGCAAACAGTAATGAATTATATTAAGAAATGTAAGATGAAATAGCAATGTTGCAGGAGACTCATTTGGACAGAAATGAGAATCTAAATTTGCCAAAGAAAGGATTTCAGGGTGGACATTTAGCAGAATATTAGGGAGAAAGGAAAATGTGGTAATAACACTGACTGAGGGTCTCCATTAGTAGCGCAAGAGGGGGGAAAACACAATGATTTGTGGTAGTAAGGGGTTATTAGCAGAGGAAGAGGATTACACAGGCATGAATCTAAATTCCTCCTAAAACTGCTACTACAGAGCTTAACAGAATTTTGGGAGAAATAATCAGCTTTCAGCATGGAATGTTATCTGTTCGTGGGGACTGGAACCTGATTTGTAACAATGTGATGCATCATGGGGACACAGAAGAGAAAATATAATAAAAGTGGGTAGATTTCTGAAGAACATATGTGAAAATATTTGGTATGGGAGATTTGAATTCAGTAGCAAAATCCTGGACATTATTAACATATTATTCCCCAAAATACAATAACTGGGCTAGTCTGGACAGAAATCCCTCACAGGAGTACATACAATTCATTGAAGGCCTTGACACACATTAAATAAATATTTCAGATCAGGCTCTGATAAAAACTAAGAAAAAGATGCAGGGTAATGAAGTAAAAATGAAACACTGGGACACTCAGGTAAATAGGAAAGTAAGAAATAAGTAGTACAGATGATTTGAGAAATGTTAGGAAAGACAGAAATTTCTTTGGAAGGGATAGCAAGTTGGTGAGATAAAATGAAAATGCAGTTTAAAAAAGTAACAGTAATTACTTAGAGGGGATGACAAAGGTTAGTATTGCAGAATGAGAGAAATCTCACAGAACAATAATAAGAGCTACTGTAGAGTGCTAAAGGGAAAATAAGAGAGCATTGTGAAAATATATAGGAGTTTAGAACGTGGTAAAGCAGTTATTTTTTGATATCTCCAGAGCAAAAAAAAAACTTTCTGCACAGTGACTTTAGCAACAGAAAGCATAAAGGGTTATCTTAAGGACAAGGAAAACAACCAGAGTTCCTACAGAGGCATTAAAGATGTTAAGGATTTTTTTACAAAAATTTGTATAAAGTTGAACAATGTGCAAATTAAGAAAAGGCACACCAAAATACTTACGAAAGACTTACGCCAATGAAGACGCATCAACAACTAATCGCTATGACAGGAAAACACAACATCAATTATGACGTATAACCTTTCAACATGGAAGACTCAAAGAACAAGCCCTACTTATGTGGTAATTTGAAAGTTGTGAGGGAAGTAAGTGATAAAGATCTGGAAGGATTTGTTTAGCAGTGTTTTAAAAGGGAAGTACCATCATCTTGGAAGAAAGTTGCTGTGGCTGTATTACCCAAATATGGTAAAGACCCATCAGACACAGCCTTATACAGACACATTTCAATTTTAAACCACGGTTATAAAATGTTTCTGTCTATCCTACCTGAGAGACTGGCAAAGGTGTTACCGCATTTGACAGATACCGATCAGTGTGGCATTGCAGAATGGAGGCAAACATTTGAAAAACATTAACAGAACAATGATAATCCAGAGGAAGCAGAACATAACTATTGATGGTGGTTGTTAATGCAAAGAAAGCATTCAACAGAATGAGATGGGATTTTATCAGTAAGGCATTGCTAGCATTTGCATTTCCTGACAGAACACTTGGGTCAACTATAATGACATATGAAAGGCCAGAGGCAAGAATAAAGGTGGGGGAAGGTCCCTCTACAAATTTGCTTTAGATTTATAGCCATTAATAAAGAAAATAAGGGACTCACAAATTCAAAGATGTAAATAGTATTGCAATCAAAAAATGTCCAGAAAAGGGTATTTAGATGTTGAACATTTTGAGACCGTTTCAAGTCTTTTTAGGAAATAAAATCAATAAAGGCAAAACAAAAGTAACACACACAGCTTTGGTGCTGGAGGATATGAAGACTGTGGGTTCTATTCACACACCAGGTACTTAAATTAATTTTTCCAATACTGACACTGCAGGGCAGCATAAAAGGAGTGCTGAACTACTGTCTGCGCCATCCTTCAGATAAGATGGATAAACTGGGGTCTCAACTGCCTCTATTGTTGGTAGCACAGATGAACGTAAAATATGCTGCAATATTTACTGAAAAGAGAGTAGAAGAAGTTCCCCAGCGCCCTGGTCAAATTTCTCCTTGACAGTATGAAAATTATCCTGGGTCTCCCCTGAAAAGAGGGCACTTGCCTAGTGGAACTAATGCAGTCAACAAACAGCAAATAAATACATTGGTTCAGCAATACCCATATTTACAAGATAAGACCAAGTACTTAAGTGTATTGATTAAAAATGATTCTGTTATGGCAGCTAGGGATATACAGGAACAGATGAAACAAAACAATACAAAAACTCAAACTGAAAGTTCTTTAATAAGGCAATGTATTGTAAGACGCACAGTGAAAATGTTTTAGTCCCTTAAGTTTTATATACAGGTCAGTCATATTTTTATTAACCAGAGGAGAAGCTGTGGATAAAAATAAAGAGTTGAAGAATCTTATTTGGGAGGGGAAGAGGGTAGAGTTAAACTAGGATAAGTCGATCCTTCCCATACAACTAGGTGGTTTAGGATTACCTGATTTGAAGAGATACTTTAGGGCTACACAGTTGAGGCTCATATACGTAACACAAGCAGAATGTTATAAATCAAGGTGAAAAGAGGATGATGATGATGATGGAATGGTGTGGCGAGAGTTCAAGAAATAAAGAGAAAGAGTTTACGTGCAAGTCCTTAAGGAGAGTAACTATGCATAATATTATATTCCTACAGTGTCAGATTGTTTTTTTGAGAACTAAGTCAACAGAGGAATGAAGAAAGAAGATTTTGCCAAAAGGGATGACTGCAAATAGGAATACAGGAAATAGGCAAAAGGGGGCTAGAATTTACTGGAGAAAACTTGCAAAGGGCCCAATGTACTGGTAGTAAATAACTAGAGTGGAACGGTAACAGAGTAGGATGAGGCCAAGCAGAAGTCTGGACTGCAGGTTAGAGACTGCTTTTTCTAGCAGGGACTGTTATCTGAGTGCAGGCAATGAGAAAGGGATAGGAGAGTGCAACAGAAAGACCAGGTTTGGCAGAGTTTTTAAATGAAGCGAGAACAGATGCCGATATTAAAAGATTGATAATTAGCCGGCATAAAATAATGCACTATAACTAAATCAAAAAACAGGATGATAAAACTTTGAGGAGAGAGAACAGAAATACACTTTACAAATGAAGAATGGGAGAACATCTGTATGTATCCCAAGTATGCAACATCATCCAGAAGGTTTAGAATTTTTACTTGGAAGTGTCTGCACAGCTATTTTTATACTCCAAGCAGACTTCAGAAAGATTTTCCTCAGGTGGATAGCAAATGCTGAAGATGTGAAGGGAAGGGGGGGTAGTGTAGAGAGAGCGCTGCCACATTTTAAAACTCCTCAAATACAGTACTTTGTCAGAAATGTTGGGGGTGCAAATGACTGTAGTTAAGGAAACTCTTCTTTTGAGCTTGGACTTGAATTGTCTAGACATAAGCTTTAAGTTTAATGGTACTGGTGGCCAAAAAAACCCTTCTTAGAAAATGGAAATCAGAATATAAAAAAAACAATAGAAGAAATACTAAATAATGTTGTTCTCCTTTCGGCTTTTCCCGGTTAGGGGTCACCACACCGGAATGCCGGTCCGCTAATGATTGGCAGTTGATTTTTACGGTGCAGAGGTGCCAGCTCGACGCCCACGCAAGTCTTTCGAACGCCACTCGACCGCGGGGAGGACATGCAGACTCCACACAAAAGGCGCTTCAGCAGAGAATCGAACAGGAGAACCTCTTGCTGTGAGGCGACAACGCTACCGCTGAATAATGTAAAGGAGATAAAAACGTAAGGTGGGTTCTTTAGAAAACAGGAGGAGCACATTACACAGAAACAAAATCTGTGGGAACAATACATGCAGAATAATTTTCAGAAGGTGGTGTGAGATTTAAGGGAAGGCAAAAATTGAGCAATTTATGCCATGCTGAAGTGAATGATAATTGTTAAAATGAAAACATCTATGCACACTGCATAAAAATAAGGATAACGCCACTCTGATTTGTTTTATTTTCAATTCTGGTATATGTATTTATGTCATTATGTAAATTACAATTTAATACAGATTTTAAAAAAATAGAAGAGGAGAAACCCTGCTGCCCACCCGATCCAGAACCTCAGACTTGCTAGACAGTAAACTGGAAAGGCACTCTTGTCTCTGGTATCAATTCTAGACTAAAGATTTCACACAGATGTCTGCTCTGGAATATGTGCTGACAATGTCAATCCACTCCAGTTGGGCTTACAGACATCATATTTCTTTCTCTCTCTCTCTATCTGTCTCTCTCTCTCTCTTTAGGGGTACACAGAAGCATCCTTCAGGATGGACTCACTATAGGGCATGACCAAAGTTTTCTTTATCCTTCCTGCCCACATGCTGGTTGAGGAGTTTCCAAGGAGAGGGCAGTGGAAGTACAGGTCAGTCCATAATCCTGGGAATTCCATCCAAAGAAGTGACAAGTACCAGTATGGAAGAGAGGACCTATTATGGCTGTCTATCTCAGAGACAGAGATCCAAATTTCTTCTAAGTTCCCTTTCAAGGAAAATGAAGCAGACGGAGATCCTGTTGTACAACTAGCTCCAAAAGGCGAAGATTATCTGGGTTTGTAGATGCTTAATTCATCAGATCTAATGTTACTGGCTTGATTTTGTCAAGATCCAATTCACTGCATTTGACACAGTGTTGACAAACTCAAGAGGTTAGATATAAATGCTTATGTTACCCGGCTCACAGACAGGATCCAGTAAATTAGAATCGGTGATTCCACCTCTATAAAGAAGTCAGTCACCAACAGATTCCTCCAGGGATAAGTCCTGGGAGAGGTCCTTCTGGCATCTGCCTCTCTGAAGTCAAGGGCCTCTGGCTGACCAAATTAGGAGCAGTCACAGAATCTCCCACAAACACGAACATTCTCCAAGGGCTGACACAGATAAATAACTGGTGTTAGAGCCATGGACTAAAATAAATGGCAAGAAATACATAATAGTATCCTTGGGGAAATCCGACATCCCTGGTAACTACCATATTGACAAAACACCCATATGACTCGACACAGTACTCACAGACTTGGGGACACACACAGACAGTAATTGACCATCACGTCTACTGTAGGGAGGATATCCTATGTTGTGCAACTTATAAACTAGGTCAAAGGAGGTCATTGTTCCAACTGTATTCACCGTTCATCAGATCCATCACTGAGTACAATGCCCCTTTGGTATGTACCTAACCAGGCATATCCAATAAATGAGACATATACATAGGTTTCTCAATAAGAGAGACAGAGCGCAAATAACATCCCCTAAGCAGACAACCCTAAAAGCCCTACCCCTGTATTCAGTAGTCTCCTACAAGCTACTGAGGAGAAATGAATGCCTGCATAGAAGGCATCTTCAGCCCCCATTCTGATTAAACCTTGTCTGTAATATAATATAAATAGAATCTGCTGTAGAGACATGTATGTATCTCAAAGATGACTACTTTCTGGAAAAGGCACCCCACAACCTGTAACTGGTTCATTTCCCAGGCCTATTCAGATTCATAGACTGTTACCAGATTAACGACCTGGGGGGGCCTTGCTAAGGCTAGCCAAGACCTGCTTAGAGCATCTGCCATCACATTCTCGGAAGAAGGTATGTAGACGGCTAGAAGAGATACTTGTCTCTGTTGGGCTATCTCCCATGCCTGCAGAGCCAATCTACATATGAGGTAGGACTTTGTACCCCCTGCTTGTTGATGCATCACAGTACAGTGGTGTTGCCTGTGTACCATCACAGCACTCCAGGGAGAATTTGATCCTTGAAGATTTGGAGGGCAAATATCAAAGCCCTCATTTCCTTGATATTGATGTGTTCCTCTGTTGTAAAAGGATCCATGTGTTCCTCACTTTCCACTCTCCTAAGGTTGCCCCCCAACCAGAGTCTGAAGCATCTGTGTACAGATCCTCACTGGGGGGAAGGGGTTGTAAGGGAAGACCTGGATTGGCAGAAATCTGGGTAATCCACCATTTTAGTTCCCTGGAGAGGCAGGGAAACAGGGGTACCATAAACTCTAGAGGGTGCAGGTGCTGTTTCCAGACTGTCCTTAAGTACCACTGAAATTTCCTCATGTGTAGCCTTGCTAAGGGTACTGTGGGAATGGTGGAGGCCATGAAACCCAGGAGCCTCAGAGACTCCCTGGCCAACAAGGTTTGTAGAGAAAAAATTCCGCGGAAATAAGAGGTGAGGGAAAGAATCTTTTCTGGAGGAAGACAGGCCATTATTTGCCTTGTGATAATACTGCATCCTAAGAAGGTACAGTTGTGTACACTTACCATAAATGTAGATGTTCGAGTGTATTCACTGTTGCAGTCGTCACACTTGGGTTATCTGCCTGCAGGTACCCCTCAATCAGCCCGAACACCACAGACTTAGTATTTCAGCGTCAGTTGCTGTCGCTCCAGGAGTGACATCAGGTAGTAAGGGGTATAAAAACAGGCAGCCAACGCCATTACATCAGTTTTTCTTGCCCCAAATGTCAGGAGCCCCTCAATAGGGAGCTAAGCTATGGTGGGAAAATCACCACTGGTAAAAAGTAAATACCAATACCAACACCCCTGTAAGGGGTGAATAATATACACACAGAGAGGAGAGAGAGAGAGAGAGAAGGGGGCTGGAGGGAAGAAAACCAGGACTGCAATAGTGAATACACTCGAACATCTACATTTATGGTAAGTGTACACAACTGTACTATGTTCTTCGTGTTTCACTGTCACAGTCATCGCATTTGAGTTGATTCCCAAAGCTGAAGAAAGGGTGGAGGCAGTCAAAAAGAGTTTGGGCTGGCTAGTATGCCCTGCAGGACTGCTGTTGCAAACCCCCCCTGGATTTAGAAAAGATAGGCAGGTGGTAATGCTTGGTGAATGTGTGTACAGAACACCAGATAGCAGCTTCCAGAATGTCCCTGGTGGGGACACCCCTGAGGAATGCTGTAGAGGTAGAAGTTGCCCTAGTGGAATGTGTTCTGACCCCCTGAGGGGTTGGTTTCTCATGGTGTTTGTAGCAGAAATGGATACAGTGTGCTATCCATTTGGAAATTGTCTGTTTTGAAATGGCCTTGCCCTCCGCCCCTGGTGCAAAACTGAGTAGTAACTGGTCAGATTTCCTGAAGGGTTTAGTCCTATCCAGTTAGAATCTGAGCTGTCTGTGCACATCCAAGGAGTGCAGGATCCTTTCCCCTTTATTTTAAGGATTAGGGAAGAAGGTTGGCAAATGTATAGATTGGTTGAGAGCCGCACTGGACACCACTTTAGGCATAAAGGAAGGATTAGTTCTGAGATGGCCCCTGTCAGCATGAAAAATAATGAAGTGTTCCACAGCCATAAATGCTTGTAGCTCAAACACTCTTCTAGTTGAAGTGATGGCCAGAAGCAAGGCTGTTTTCCGGGAGAGGAATTTTAACTCTGCTGATGCTGCAGGCTCAAAGGGGGACAACGTGAGCTTTTCCAGTACAAAGTTAAGGTCCTAAGCAGGGGTGGGTGCTCTCCTTGCTGGCCTCAAGTTGTTTGCCCCTCTCAGGAAATGTTTGATGAGAGGGTTTGAGAAAAGAGGTAGCAGAGGCATAGATCTTAATGGAGGAGAAGGATAGGCCTCTGTAGAGTAGATCTGCTAAGTAATCCAGGATTAGGGGTAGGGAGGGCAGGGCGGTGTCCTCTCCTTTAAATTGAATCCAGGAGCAATACCTTTTCCACTTATAAGCCTAGTATTTCAGTACCAGTGTTGGCGTGGCCAGTCCGGGGCAATCAGGATTGTCTTTGGTCTGTCCTGTCTTACCTTGAGTAATATTCCTGAGAGGAGGGGCAAAGGGGGAAATGCATAGATTGAGAGGTTCTCACTGGAAGGATAGGGCATCTACTTTCCAGGCCCTGCTGTGAGGTGTCCTGGTGCAGAATTTGCTGAGCTGGTGATTGCAGGGGGAGGCAAAGAGGCCCACCTCTAGGGTCCCACATTTCTGGATTAGAAGGCTGAAGGTGCTGGGCTCTGCCACTCGTGTGAATCTAGGAGATTTCTGTTCAAGTCATCTGCCAGCGAGTTTTGTTTACCTGGCAGGAATTGAGCTTGTAGATGGATGTGCATGTCCAAGGCCGTGTTCCACAGGGCCATGGCTAGCCTGCAGAGTGGGTAAGAGTGGGTCCCCTCTGCATGTTGATGTACCACATAACTGTGATGTTGTCCGGTTTTATTAGCAGTTGTCCTGGAAAGACTAAGGATCTGAAAGCGTTCTGAACAGCTAGCATCTTTTTTGGTTGATGTGCAGATGAATTTGACTTGGACTCCAGTGGCCCTGAATGCACTTGTCGTCCAGGTGTGCCCTGCAGGGTCTGATGCATCTGTGGTTAGGGTCTGAGCGGCGTGGGGTTGAGTAAAGAGAAGTCCCTTGTTGTGGTTGCATGCTGCTGCCCACCAAAGAAACTCTATCCTTAGACAAGGTATGATAGGAATGACAGTTTCCAGGTCTTGAGAATGTTGGCACCAAAGACTTTTTAACTACCATTGAAGTTTCCTCATATGCGGTCTGATATATGGAATTAGTAGAATGCAAGAGGCCATGAACCCTTGGGCCTGCAGCATTTTCCTTGCTGATAGCGGGGTTCTGGTGGCCATTTGAGTGAAGTAGCCTGTCAGGATTGTTCTTCCGGAGTAAGGAATGCCATCTGGGATGCTGTGTCCAAGCTTGCTCCCAGAATACAATCTTTTGACTGTTGACTAATTTAGACTTTCGTTCGTCTTTTCGTTGATACTGTACCCCAGGGAGATTAGAAGGTTCTTTACAAATGTCAGGTGCTGCAACAGCATTTTCTGACTGTCTGCCTGAATCAGGCAGTCATCCAAGTACAGGTTTGTTTGTGCCGTTCGGCTTTTCCCGGTTAGGGGTCGCCACAGCGGAACTCCGATCCGCTAATGATTGGCAGTTGATTTTTACGTACCGGCTTGCCAGGCCTGATGCACAACCTTCAACAAAAGTACGCCCATTCACACATGTCTCCACGCAGAAGACTCTCTAGCTGTGAATCGAACCGGACAGCGTCTTACTGTGAGGCGACAATGCTACCGCAGTACCACCACCGCCATCCAAGTACAGGTAAATTTGAATTTTTCAATGATTGCAGTAGGCAATGGCTGGAGCCAGGCATTTTTTGAATACTCTGGGAGCAGTGGATAAGCCAAAGGGAAGTGCAGAGAGCTGATCATGCATAGCTCCTGCCCTGAAGCGTAGGAATTTCCTGCATGAGTCCCTGATAGGGATGTGCAGATAGGATTCTTTTAGGTATAGGGTGGCTAACCAGGCATCTTTGGCCAGCATAGGAAGAAGCTGCTGCAGGGTGGGCATTTTGAATTTTGGTACCACCAGGAAGGTATTTAGAATGGAAAGATCTAGGACTGGGCGCCAAGTGCCCTCTTTTCTGGGTACCAGGAAAAGTCTGGAATAGAACCCTTGACCTATCTGTTCTGCAGGAACAGGCTGAATTGCCCTTATGGAGAGCAGGGATGGAACTTGGTTTTGTGCCTCTGCCCACTGGTTTGGAAGAAGGTCTGGGAACCCTTTTGCGGTTGCCAGTGAGTGGAAGTAAAATTTGTACCCCTGGGATACAATGTTGAGGACCCATCAGTCTTTGGTGATGGAAGTCCAGTTTTTTTGCATGATGGGCAAGTCTTCTCATAGGGGCACAAGCAGTTGTGTAGAGGTGAGGAGTGGAGTTGAGAAGTCATTGTGAATTCTTTCTGTAAGGGGGGGGGGCTTAGTACTCCCTGTTTTTGAAGTGGGTCCATCCATTGCTTAGATCTCTGCATACCCTGAGACTTTAGTCTGGGGGGGTCTGTTTCCCCTGGGTCTAGTTTGAGATGGCCTTCAAGGGGCTGGAAAGGACCAATGCTTCGAGGGGCAATGCCTACTGAATCTAGGAGGCTGTACTTGCAAGAAATCTTTGACTGTCTGCATAGATTTAGCTTTTTATTCCATCTTTTTAAGAACCTCTTCTACTCTGGTACCAAACAGATTGTTCTTGTTCAAAGGAGCATCTAGTAATTTTGATTTGACATGGTCTGGCAAGGTCTGCTCCTTAAGCCAAGCATGCCTTCTCAGTACAGAACCAATGACTGCTGCCCTGCAAGAAGCCTCTAGGGCGTTAAAGCCACATTGCAAAGGATGCTTGCTGACATGGCTTGCAGAATGCATAAGTTCTTGTAATTCTTTATTTTCTGCACAGTCTGTAAAGGTAGCTAATTTTTGCTTAAGTTCCATAATATGTTGCTGGTACTTCAGCATGTGAAACTGGCAATTCAATGCCCTAATGGCGAGAGTTGCAGAGGTGTACACTTTTTTACCCCATCTGTCTAAAACTATGGAATCCCTGTCCGAAGGGGTGGGATTCTTAGCTGTAGTTGCCTTTATACGTTGACGTCAGGGGTAAAAGCCATGCAGCCGACGCCATTACCTCAGTTTTTCTTGCCCGAGATGTCAAGACCCTCAAAAGAAGAAGCAATTACATGGTGTGGAACACCTCCAGTAAAAAGTAAATACCATAGCCAAAAGATATGGCCAAAAAGAGGATAGGTAGAAAGCATAGAAGAGTCAGGGGGCTGGAGAGAGGATAACCAGGACTGCAACAGTAAATACGCTCGAACATCTACATTTATGGTAAGTGTACACAACTGTACTATGTTCTTCGTATTTCACTGTTGCAGTCATCTCACTTGGGTTGATTCCCAAAGCTGAAGAAGGGTGGAGGCAGTCAAGTAATAGTAGGGCTGGCTAGCAGGCCTTGTAAGACTGCTGTGGCAAAATCCAGCTCTGGATTTAGAAAAGACAGGCAATTGGTAATGCTTGGTGCAGGTGTGTACAGAACTCCAGGTTACAACTTCCAGGGTGTCCCTGGTAGGGACTCCCCTGAGAAATGCTATAGAGGTTGAGGTATCCCTAGTGGAATGAGATCTGATCCCCTGTGGGGCAGGTTATCCATGGTGTTTGTAGCAGAAATGGATGCAGTGGTCTATCCATTTGGAAATGATTTGCTTTGAAATTGCCTGGCCCTCTCCCCCTGTAGCAACACTGACTAGCAGCTGGTCAGATTTTCTGAAAGGCTTAGTCCTGTCAAGGTAGAACCTGAGTTGTCTATGCACATCCAAGGAGTGCAGGGTCCTTTCCCTTTTATTCTCTGGATTAGGGAAAAAGGTTGGTAAATGGATGGATTGGTTTAGATCCACACTGGATACCACCTTGGACATAAAAGATGGGTTAGTCCTGAGGGAAACCCTGTCAGCATGGAAAATAACGAAGGGTTCCACAGCCATTAGTGCCTGCAACTCAGACACTCTTCTTGCTCAAGTGATGGCTAGAAGTAAGGCTGTTTTCCAAGAGAGGAATTTTAACTGTACTGTAGCAGCAGGCTCAAAAGGGGGAAGCGTGAGCTTTTCTAGTATAAAGTTAAGGTCCCAGGCAGGGATGGGAGCTCTCCTCGGGGGGTCTTAAATTGTTAGCTCCTCTCAGGAACTGTTTGACCAGAGGGTGAGAAAAGAGAGGTGGCTCAGTATTACAATGAGCTGAGATGGCCGAATCTTAATATAAGAGAAGGATAGGCCTTTGTGGAGCAGCTCTGCTAGGTAATCTAGCATTTGAGGTAAGGTGGGCACAGCTGTGTCCCTTCCTTGAGAATGTCTCCAAGAACAGTATCTCTTCCATTTTTCTGAATAGCATTTCCTAGCACTAGGCCGTCTGGCCTCAAGGATGATGTCCAGCACCTGTTTGCTGAGGGTTGCTGGTGGTGTATTCAGGGAATAAGCCAGGCTGCAAGGTTCAGGGTTTGCAGCTAAGGATGCAAAATCTGTCCCTCCTGCTGGGACAGCAGGGAGGGGGTCTGATGTAGGTGCCATGGTGGCACTGCTGCCAGACTGCGTAGGAGTGGGTACCAGTGCTGGCAAGGCCAGTCCGGAGCAATAAGGATTGTCCTTGGTTTGTCCTGTTTGATCTTTAGTACTTCTTTTGAGAGGAGGGGCAGAGCAGGAAAGGCATAAATTGAGATGTTTTCCCATGTAAAGGACCGGGCATCCACTTTCCATGCTTGGCTGTAGGGATTACTGGTGCAAAATTTGCTCAATTGATGGTTTTGGGGAAGGAAAATAAGTCCACCTCTGGTGCCCCCTCCCCCCGTAGGTTAGACGTTTGAATGAGTTGGGTTCCAGTTTCCACTCGTGTGGGTCCAGTAGATTTCTGCTTAAATCGTCTGCCAGTGAATTTTGTTTGCCTGGCAGGAAAGTAGCTTGCAGGTGCACTTGGTTGCTCAAGGCTGTGTTCCACAGGGTCATGGCTAACCTGCAGAGTGGGTAGGAATGAGTTCCCCCCTGCTTATGTACCATATAACTGTGGTGTTGTCTGTCTTTACCAACAGCTGTCATGGAAGGATAAGATATTTGAAGGCTGTCAGAGCATTCTGTACAGCTAATATTTCATTCTGATTGATATGTAGGTGAATTTGTCCTGGGCTTCATTTGCCTTGAATGCATTTGCCAGCCATGTGAGCCCCCCATGCATAGTCTGATGCGTCTGTTGTCAGGGTTTGGGCGGTGAGGGGTTGAGTAAAAGGTAGCCCCTTGTTGTGGTTGCAAGCCTCTGCCCACCAAAGGAACTCTGCCCTTAGACAAGGAATGATAGGAATAGCTGTTTCCAGGTCCTGAGAATGCTGGCAACAGAGACTTTTTAAGTACCATTGAAGTTTCCTCATATGCAGTCTTGCATATGGAATTAGTAGAATGCATGAGGCCATGAACCCTAGGGCTTACAGTATTTTTCTTGCAGATAGCTGGGTTCTGGTCGCCATTAGTTTGAAGTAGTTTGTCAAATAAACCTGCTTTTCTGGAGTAAGGAATGCCATCTGGGAAGTTGTGTTCAAGCTTGCATCCATGAATACAATCTTTTGGCTGGCACCAGATATGATTTCTTTTCAGTGATGGTGTACCCCAGAGAAGTTAGAAGTCTCTTTACAAATGCCAGGTGCTGAAGTAGCAATTCCTGATTGTAAGCCTGAATCAGGCAATCGTCCAAGTATGGATAAATTTGAATATTTCTCTGCCTGCAGTATGCAATGACTGGAGCCAAGCACTTGGTGAATACCCTGGGCGCAGTAGATAAGCCAAAGAGAAGTGCAGAGAACTGACAGTGCATAGAGTCTGCCCTGAAACGTAGACATTTCCTGCAAGATTCCCTTATGGGGATGTGCAGATAAGCTTATTTTAGGTCTAAGGTGACTAGCCAGGAGTCATTGGCTAGCATAGGAAGCAGCTATTGTAGTGTAAGCATTTTGAATTTTGGGACCACCAGGAAGGTGTTGAGAATGGACAGGTCCAGGATAGGGCGCCAAGAGCCCTCTTTTCTGGGCACCAGGAACAGTCTAGAGTAGAAAAACTGTCCTCTTTGCTCTATTGGAACAGGTTGAATAGCCCTGATACTGATAAGAGAAAGTACTTGCTATTGAGCCTCTGCCCACTAGTTTGGAGGAAGGTCTGGCATCCCACTTGGAGTTGGCAGTGAGTGGAAGTAGAATCTGTATCCCTGGGATACAATGTTTAGGACCCATCGGTCCTGGGTAATGGACATCCAGATTTTTGCATGCGGGGTGAGTTTTCCTCCTAGGGGTGCAAGCACTTGGGCATGGCTGGGAAGGATGATAGACAAGTCATTGTGAATTTTTTCCATAAGGGGGTGGCTTACCATTCCCTGTTTTTGAGGGGGGAGCACTCCATTGTTTAGATCTGTGCGTACCCTGAGACTGTAACCTTGGTGGTCTGTTGCCACTGGGTTTGGGCTGAGAAGACCTGGTAGGGACTGAAAAGGACCAGTTTTTAGAAGGCCAATGCCTACTGAATCTAGGTGGCTGTACCTGCAAGAAATTAACAGTTTGCATAGATTTAGCTTTTTCCTCCATCTTTTTTAAGAACCTCTTCTGCTTTTGTGCCAAACAAACATTCCTGGTTTAATGGAGCATCTAGTAATTTTGCTTTGACATGGTCTAGCAAGATTTGTTCCTTCAGCCAAGCATGCCTTCTCAGTACAGACCCAATGACAGCAGCTCTGCAAGATGCTTCTAAGGCATCAAAACCACACTGCAAAGTACGTTTACTGACTTGGTTTGCAGAATGCATTAACTCTTGTAAATCTTTATTTTCTGCAAAATCTGGAAGCAACAACATTTTTTGTTTAATTAGTTCCATAATATAAAAAACAAAAAATGCCACAGCAACCTTGGTAAAAGTTCCATAATATGTTGCTGATACTTCAACATGGGAAACTGGCAATTTAAAGCCCTGATGGCAAGAGTTGCCGAGGTATATACCTTCTTGCCCCATCTGTCTAAAGCCCTCGAATCTCTGTCCAAAGGGGTAGGATTTTTGGCTGTAGTAGTCATAATACATTTAGGTCCCTGGGAAATGGTCTCTGGAAATACAGTGGGATTCTTAAAGAGAAATTTGTGAGAGTCTGGTACCTTGTAGTACCTATCAGGCTTTCTAGGACCTGGTGGTAAAGTATCAGGAGTAAGACTGGATTCCATGAAAACAGCATCTACAATATCCAGGACAGGGGGTATAGCTAGAGGCCTGTGCTGAGGCAAATCTAAAAATTCTCTGAGTCTCTTTTTGGACTGTGGGTAGTCCTGGCATTCCCAGCGGAAATGCCCTCTTAAGGTATGTAAGGTTTCATCAAAAGAAAAGTCCTCTGGAAGGGAGGCAGAGGGAATGGAATCCTCTGCATCTGAATCCTCATAGCTAGATAATGGTATGTCCTGGTAATCAGAGGGATCACAGTCATAGGACTCATGGTCTGTTGAATCAGAAGGTAAACCAATTCTTTGTCTTTTAGAGGGGGAAGGCTGGCTTCCCCTAATTAAAGTTATGAGGTCTTCAGCCATTCTAAGCATTTGTTTGTAGCATGGGAGCTTGAGCATGCACTTTGGTCGTCTGTTTTCTAGGCGTAGTGCGAACTCTGGGCCCGAGAAACTCAGTCGTTTTAGTCTGAAATGAAGTAGTCCGTTTAATACGAACATCGGAAGGTCAGAATACACCCTCAGCACAGCGGCTCCGGACCCATCCAAGATAGAGACATCCGCAGGTTCCATAATTGAAGAAGCATCTCGCGGCATACCGGACTCCGAATGGGTCTCAGCAGAGGCCTGCGAAAATGTAGAAGCGGGTATCAGGGGCTGCAAAAATGCCTCACTGAGTAACGGTGGACTGGCAACTAGCTTAACATAAGGGTCGTCAGCAGTTTTGGACCTATGTGGTCTGTCTTTATCCTTTCATTTTTTTGGAAGATCGGTACACAGATGGCTTACTGAAGCCATTTCAGAATACAGAGAATGAGCGTGAAAGAATTTAGCAACAAAGATAGCCCAACAACGAATAGTTTGGGCGTTAAACAAGGCACAAAACCGACAGCGAGGAACGTCGTGGTCTGGGCCTAAACAGGTGATGCAGTAAGAATGAAAATATCTCTGTGAGGTATTTGCTTTCCACTGGCAAGACAATTGTTAACTTTTATTGACATCGGTTAGAGCAAGAAAAAAGAATCCCCAATGGGGTACTTAGCTTTAGAAGACTTCAGGTTTGAAACTCGAAAAACGAAAATTTCAAGTAGTGGCCAACTGGCACTTGTGATCTGCTTCTGCTTTGGGCTTTCGCGCAGCAAGAAAAGCTGATGTAATGGTGTCAGTTGCATGTTTTATACCCCTGACGACATGACGTTATGGAAGAGGCGACAGCATCCGACGCAGAAATCCCAAGACTCTGGTATTCGGGCCGACTGAGGGTTACCTGCAGGCGGATAACCCAAGTGTGATGACTGCAACAGTGAAACACGAAGAATATCTGATAATGCATAGACCCTGCCTTGAAACGTAGACACTTTTTGCATGATTCCCTTATGGGGATATGCAAATAGGCTTCTTTTAAGTCTAGGGTGACTAACCAGGCATCTTTGGCTAGCATAGGAAGAAGCTGTTGCAGGGTAAGCAGTTTGAATTTTAGTACCACCAGGAAGGTGTTGAGAATGGAAAGATCCAGGATTGGGTGTCAAGAGCCCTCTTTCCTAAGGAACCAGGAAGAGTTTGGAGCAGAATCCTTGACCTCTCCATTCTACTGGAACCAGCTGAATAGCTCTGATATTGAGCAGGGAAAGTACTAGGTTTTGAGCCTCTGCCCACTGGTTTGGAGGAAGGTCTGGAAACCCACTTGGGGTTGGCAGCGAATGGAAATAAAATTTTTATCCTTGGGATACAATGTTGAGGACCCACCGGTCCTGAGTAATGGATATCCAGTTTTTTGCATGAAGGGCAAATTTTCCTCCTAAGGGCACAAGCAATTGGGCAGGGCTGGGGAGTAGAGTAAAGAAGTCATTGTGAGCTTTTCCGTAATGAGGTGGCTTACCACTCCCTGATTTAGGGATGGGAGCACTCCATTGCTTAGATCTCTGCATACCCTGAGACTGAAGTCTGGGTGGTCTGTTTCCCATGGGTCTGATTTGAAAAGGCCTGGAGGGGGCTGGAAAGGACCAGTGTTTGGGGCTGGAAAGGACCAGTGTTTGGCAGGACAATGCCTACTGAATCTAGGGGGTTGCACTTGTAAGAATTCTTTAACAGTCTGCACAGACAGCTTTTTCTTCCATCTTTTTAAGAACCTCTTCTGCTTTGGTGCCAAACAAACCGTCCTTATTCAAAGGCGCATCTTGTAACTTTGATTTGACATGGCATGAAAAGGTCTGCTCCTTCAGCCAAGCATGTCTTCTCAGTACAGAGCCAGTGACAGCTGCCTGGCAAGATGCTTCTTGGGCGTCAAAGCGACACTGCAAAGTATGCTTGCTGACTTGGCTTGCAGAGTGCATAAGCTCCTGCAATTCTTTATTTTCTGCACAGTCTGAAAAGGTTGCCACTTTTTGTTTAATAAGTTCCATAATATGTTGCTGGTACTTCAAAATGTGAAACTGACAATTCAATGTCCTAATAGCAAGAGTCGCAGAGATATATACCTTCTTACCCAATCTGTCCAAAGCTCTGGAATCCCTGTCCAAAGGGGTGGGATTCTTGGCTGTAGTAGCCATGATATCTTTAGGCCTTTAGAAAATGATCTCTGGGTCAGCAGTAGGATTCTTGAAAAGAAATTTGTGAGTGTCAGGTACTCTGCAGTACCTGTCTGGTTTCCTAGGGGCAGGAGGTAAAGTGTCAGCAGTAAGACTGGACTCCATAAAAACATCATCCACAACATCCAGGACAGGGGATATTGCTAAGGGCCTGTGTTGAGGCAGCTCTAGAAATTCTCTGAGTCTCTTTTTGGACTGAGGATAGTCTTGGTATCCCCAGTGGAAATGCTCTCGTAAGGTATGCAAGGTTTCACAAAAAGAAAAATCCTCTGGAGGTGAGGCAGAGGGAATGGATTCCTCTGCATCTGAATCCTCATAAGCAGATAAGGGCATGTCTTCATAATCAGAAATTTCAGTGTCATCGGACTCCTGGGTCTGTAGAAGCTGAATGGGACTGGACTCATGTCTCTTAGCAGGGGAAGGCTGACTTCCCCTAATCAGCGTAATAAGGTCTTCAGCCATTCTAAGCATTTGTTTTTGTGGTATGGGAGCAGGTGCATGTGCTTTGGTTGTCGGTTTTCTAGGTGTAGTGCATACTCTTGGCCTAAGAAACTCGGTAGTTTTGGTTAAAAAGTCGTCGGTTTAAGTCGAACATCGGTTGAGCGAATAACTGCCTCAGAAGCCGGTGCCTGCTCAGCGGCTCTGGACACATCCAAGGTAGAGACATCCGCAGGTTCCATAGTAGATGAGTCTCACGGCATACCGGACTCCGAATGGGTCTCAGTACAGGCCTGCGAGTCCAATGAAGTGGGCATCAGGTGCTGCAAAAGCACATCACTGAGTACCGGCAGACTGGCGACTAGCATAACAGAAGCATCGTCGGCAGTTTTGGACCTATGCGGTCTGTCTCTGTCTTTATCTTTACATTTTTTCGGAATATCGGTAGTTGGATGGCTTACTGAAGCCATTTCAGAATACGGAGAACGAGATCGAAAGAATTTAGCAACAAAGACAGCCCGACGACGACTGGTTCGGCCGTTAAATAAGTCACAAAACTGACAGCGAGGGACATCGTGGTCTGGGCCTAAACAGGTGACGCAGTAAGAATGAAAATCTCTGTGAGGTATTTGCTTTCCACAGGCAAGACAATAGTTAACTTTTTCTGACATCGGTTACAGCAAGAAAAAAGGATCCCCAATGGGGTACTTAGCTTTAGAAGAATTCAGGATTATTAAATTCGTAAATGAAAATTCAGGTAGCGGCCAACCGGCACTTGCGAACTTCTTCTGTTTCAGGTTCCTCGGCAAGAAAGACTGATGTAATGACATCAGCTGCCTGTTTTTATACCCCTGACAACCTGTCAGCCCTGGAGCGACAGCATCAAACGCAGAAATACTAAGTCTCTGGTATTCGAGCCGACTGAGGTGTATCTGCAGGCAGATAACCCAAGTGTGATGACTGCAACAGTGAAACACGAAGAACATCTTAGCTTTATAAGGGGAATCAGGAAGGTCACCCAAAAGTTTAATCGCATCCGTGAGACGGGCCAAGGAGTATTTGGCCATAAGAGTTTGATAATTTATGGCATTCACAGATAAGGTAGTAGAGGTATAGACTTTTTTGCCCAATCTTGCTATAATTCTGCTTTCTTTATCTGAAGGAAGTAAGTAAGTGGAGGAAAAAAGCTTAAAGGTTTTATCTGCAGCCACAGAAATAGTTGATGGATCTGCAGAAGGGGCCCTGAGGAAGAATTTAGCATCTTCAGGGACTTTAGAAAATCAGTCTGAATACTTGGGTGCAGGCAGTTGGGAATCAGGGGACTTGGAAGCAGCCAGAAAGGCATCCAAAAATGCAGGATGTACAGGAGGAACTGCAGACGCGTTTGGGTACTCCATTTGTAAGAGGCCATAAAACCTCTTGGGTCTCAGTAACCTGATTGCAGTCCCATTTAAAAAAAATCCTTCATTTGAACTATCGTCTCTCCAAATGTAATGACTTCCCCAGGGAATTCAGTTCCATTTGACTCCTTCTGGCGAAGCATACTCCAGGGGAGAAGCAATTTGAGAGGTGTAAGTGATGGATTCATCCCCTGAAAAATCCTCTTCCTCAGAGGAAATACCAGGCAACACACCTTTACTCTTTGGTGTGTAGACAGAAGAGGCCTGGACAAAAGCAGAGGCCTGGCGTAAGGCTAGGAAAGCATTATGCAGGCCTTCAGTAAAGGCTTGCCAGTCAGGGGTTTGGTCCGATGGTACAGACGGTTGGAGGAGGAGTATGTTTTATTTTTTGCTTCTTCTTTTTTTAAGCATCAGCCAAATAAGTGTGTGAGATTCGACAAAAAGGAGGAGAACCACACATCGGGTGACATTCTATGACATCCAAATTAACATCTTCTCAAACAATGATTTGGGAAACCCGCGAGGGCCCCGGGAGATCAGCCTTGGTTCCCCCCGGTGCTCGAGTCTGACGCCTGCTACTCCCTTTCGGACATGCTGGCGGCCTCCTTAACAACTTCCCCCAGGTACCTGTCAGTAGAAGGCCCGTGGATTTCAACACAGACTCCGGGCCTTCACCGGCCTCAAGAGGTACGGTCAGAGTAAAGTGCGCAGTTGTATGATCAGGCCTAGACTTTTAGACCTTTTTCGTGGGCAGCTCCTCAGAAGTACCCGATGTCGGGTCCATGTCTTTCACTAGGTGGCAGAAAAGTTCTGAGGTAGGTGTGTGATGACGTCTGCTTTATACCAGACATCAGTTTATAGCCAGCGTTCACAGATGTGGGCCATCCCACATACCTTCGCAGTAGCATTTATCTTTTGTAGAATGGCCGGACGTATGAGTCAACCAGAGGCAGACTCCCTCATGTTACGAATACGCAGCATATGAACAGAAGGACATCATGGGTGCCAAGCCCAGTGTAAATTTCCTATTCCCCATCCACTTGTCTGTGCTTAAACTTGGTAATAAATGAACTCGGCTTCAAGTGGATGGGAAGCCCATTCCATAGAAGGGACTGTCTCAGGGACACATCCGTTTCTCCAGCATGTTCTGTTTAATTCAAAGACACAATTCAGGTCCCTAAACCTTATATTTCAGGTATTCTTTGATTTACAAATATTTAGGAAATTCATAAGTGTAGGGTTTGTGGTTTGTAATGGTTTCATCTCCCAAGACCCTGTTTATACTAACAACTGTACCAAAACCTGTCAGAAATTTGGGGTGCATGGATAGGCTTAAAAAGGTACCAGTGGTCATTTGTCTAGTATACATATATAAATCTGTGACACACAGTCTCACTGAATGATTCCACAGCGGCCAGGACAGGGAAGGAACTGGTATAAACTGGGTGTTGGACTGGGAGTGCAGAAAGCAGAACATCCCCAGGTCTGATGTCCTCAAACCTCAGAAGGATGGATGCGGTCAAAAAGGCTTCAGGCTCCATAGCTGCAATTTCTTCCATGACAAACTTCTTGGTCGATTTATTTCTCCGTGTCATCTCTCCTCTGGGAGACATCTTAGTTTTAGGCCACTTTTGGGAGGTTTTCCTGGAGAAACATGAAGCCAACACCATCAGAACAAAAACTGTCAAATATTGGCCAAACAGTGTACAGTACAAAAATAAGAACTGTTCTATTTAAGTAAAACTGAACATGTTTCATTTGGTGGTAGCAATGTAGACGGGGTTGGTTTGACCTCAGGGAATGTGTAAGCAAAGTTTGGCTGGGGGAAGCTCCCCTCAGAAAATGCTTTTGTAGAATGAATTCAGTTGGATTAAAGGGAAGAGTGGAGGTACATTTCCATAAGTACGTATGTATCATTTCACAGAGGATGGAATAATGTTTAAAATTTTGTGGAAGGTGTTTTGTATTGCAATATGTACTTTACTGGGCTGTCACGTAAACACGTGTGTGAAGGGACTGAGACAGTGACAGCTGATGTAAATTGTGACAGAAAACAGGTAAAAGTAGCATGACCTACTCCTCCATTTAATCAAGCATTAGGCCAACATTATGGGGCAAGAGAAAAATTCTGCTTGCTGAGGGAAAATGAGTCATAATTCACATTGAGAAAATACTGAGAATTGTGCTGAGATGATGTTAATCGGTCTAAGTATTTGCAACAGTTCCTCCACTCAGAAAATATAAGACCTCTGCAGCCAAAACGGGCTTTACTGACATGCTACCTCTGCTGAAAATGGCAGAATCTTCCAGACAGTGATGGTTCATAGAGGCTTGGTTGCTCTACAGAAGAATCAAACTGCTCAAGGAAGGTAAAATCTAAACTGTAAGATGTACACATATTCAAGAGGCCACAGAATCTGTATGTCCAATACGCAAAGTAGATACAAACATACATGCAATTTCATCTTATGATTCTCAGTTTTAACAATCTGTTAAGGAAAAAAAGTGACTGATGCTCAGTCATTACAATTCGCATGTAACTGTAATCAGAAACAATTACTTCAATCATAGTCTGGATGTAAATTTACATTCAAAGGTGCTTTCCAGACTTACCATGATCACATATTAAGAGCACATATTCTCTTAAAAAATTAAAGACTTACAAATTCTCCCAAACAACCTGAAAAAAATTATATACAAAAACAAGAAAAGTACAGAACAGTAAAAAGAACACAAAATTTCATGCCGCAGGTTTTCCATTATGGGCACCTCATGTCCATAAATACTTATGCCTTCTTGCCCCTCAATTCAAAGCATCTGGAGTCCTGTCAGGTGGCAGCTCACTAAGGTGACAGTATCTCCAGCATATTTCATGTGCTTCTGTTGACATAATGAGGATAACCAGCTGGATGATGATCCAGAAAGATCATCCCACAAACAAGAAATACATCTTACTGGGCCAATAAGTCACAGAAGCGACTTGACTGCAACCCCCATGCAGTTTTTAGAGTAGACTTGATAATGTGCACAAGTGGTGCAACCACTTAGAATGTTATTCTGGGAGATCTAAGAATTTAGGCATTTCACTGAATTTTTGTTTATTTTTCTACACCACAGGGCTGTCGGTGCTGAATATCTCTCCTACTCAGAAAACGTTCACAAACACTGGATTTGCTACCAAGGAAAATATGCTCTTCACACACAAGGGGCCAAATATGAAATAGGGATTTCAATTAGAGGTGGGCCATCTTTAAATTTAAAGGGACAATCCCAGAGTCTAAACTTGTCCTGATACCTCCCAGTTGTCACCACCCACTTGCCACACATCATCAAGCCTACTCCTGGTTTCAATTTACTTTATGTAGCCCTGTTTTCATTCCCTCTGGTGAACACAAATAATATTACGTTCCTGTCAAAACTTTTAGTACCCAATGACTAGGAAAGAAAGTTATTACATTTGTGTATGTTTGTGGTGGGGGTGGTTAGGCAAGACTCTCTGTGTTCACTTTTTATGAACTCCTCAAAAAGCTTATTTTAATTGTGCAGCTCTTTACTGCCTTTATTTATTCTGAATACTGTAACTGTAAGCAGTAGAGTGAAAAAACATACAGTTTAGTGAATTCATACTAAATCTTAGCAGTCTATTGATGCATTCCCCTTACTCCATAGTAAGGCAATCTCAGAATTAGTATGCATAACTATCACAGGTTGCCATACTGTACAGCTCCCATTGTGACAATCGCTTTACTGGAAAAGCTCACCCAGACTCTGCCACAACTTGCTTTAAGGGAAGGGTTAGTTTTCTTTTGCTTTCTAATATTTTGTATTACTTTATTGCCGCCTTCTATTTTGTATATTGTCATTTGTTTTCTTTACACTGCGTTTTACTTGTATTCTGCTTTTAGCTGCATATTAAAACTAGGAAACAGACCACAAGCTGTGCCTCTTGTGAGTCGCACAGAAATTACCCACCCTCCCCGGTGGTGGTGTGTTTTTAAACACAACTTTCTTTCTAGCTGCCTGCCCCTTATGTTAATTTGACCACACATCTCATTCATTCTCCCCTTTCATTGGCTGCTGTGAGCAAGCAAAAAATTATCAGTTTGTGGAATCACACCCCTTCAACTATTTAAATTTATTGGCCATCCCACTGTATTCCGCAGAACCAAAATACAAAGTGCCCAACTCCTTTCAATTTATCTTGTTCTTTTAAAATTAGTAGCACTCCACTTAGACAGCTAAAGCTTAAGTTACCCCCTTCTTTCATACCTAGTTGCTTAGTGCACACTGCAGTGCTTAGGAGGGAGGGTGGCCTAATGGTTAAGGTGTTTGCCTTACAAACACAAGGTACAGGATTTGAATCTCAGAGGGGATAATTGGCTAGGCTTAAAATGCCTCGCAAGGGCAGTTGGCCTAGTACTAATCTATGAATCTACGAACCAATTTTTTTTCACCTTCCTTTAAAATATGGAACATCTACTGCAAAACCACCAATTATTGCTTCTCAGTAATTAACTTGGGATTAGTGTCTGTTTTCTCTTGGTGAGAGAACGGCAAGATTTCCTAGAGACTGCTGATCACCAGAAAGCCTAATAACTGCTTCATAGGTGACTGCTTGTATTCTACTCCTGGTGAGAGAAGGAGCTGAGTGCATTAACTCCTGACTGTTTCTGGTTGGACAGCGAGTGTCTGTGCTTGACGTTACTGACTGATCTGGTTGCTATTCAAGGCATCTACCAGGAAAAGGCTACAAAAGCCTACAGACACACTTGCATTATCTGGGGCAAAACTGGGCATCACCAAACAGCCTGTGGCCAGCTTCTCATCCTGGGATTGGTGTTAATGTTTTGCTTTAGATGAGAGAAGAAGCAAAGGGGCACTGAATCCCTGCAGAGAGAAGACGTAGTGAGACCAGCACCAGCAGTAGCCATTCAAGTGACTCCCCTCTTTTCACCATTCTTGACCACCTAATTTTTTCTTTTCAGTAAGTGCTGCTTGATTTATTTCTAACTTCAGAATATTTGTCTAAATGCTTCATCCTTAAATTTTAAGGGTCTACCTACTGGTTTCCCCTCAAGTGTTTGGCAGTGCCCTGTAGAGAGACAGACACCTTGAGTGACATTTTTCCTGTAAAAGCACAATTGAAATGTCATCAATACCTAGTTGCACACAGGACAACTAGTTTGCAGTGACAAGCACTGTCCCCAGAGTTGCAAACCAGATACTCCTGATATAGCTTTATAATCTCACTGCAACTGTCTATAATAAAATAAAAAAGTGTCTGTTGCCATTGATATGAACTTTCTCTCTATCTCCATTGCCAGCTTGGTGAATATCGGCATCCTGAGGCAATGCAGAAATTGCTTCATGCTGTTTACTGGCAACCAGGTTACTTTCAAACAAACTGATATGGTATGTGAGAGATGATGTTACACAATGTCACTGGAAGCAAAGCTCTCACATAAAAGTACTCCTAATGTCAATAACATTGTCAGTAGTACACACACTGCATCCATCACACACAATTCAAAGCAGACAAAGATCGACATATGCTGAGGCACTTAAATGTAACCTTTCTAAACCACAAAGACCTCCTACAAGAAGTACATATAACAAAATACCCTCAGCTGCCCCAAATGCACTCTTTCAAAACAACAACCACATCAACACATACAGCCACATCTCATGGAAACTCCATTTCCAAGCCCATATGGCAAGCTACTACACAATCCAACATTCAGGTTATTGAAGACTCCATCATGAGACACACTGATGTCTCTCTCACCAGGCTCAGCAAGGAGAAAGTCATGGTCAGTTGCTTATGAGGCACTATGATCTGCCACAGTACGCATGCACTCATGTCATAAGACCGCAAGTACCAGTATGACTCAGTCATAGTCCATGTGGGTTGTAAATGACCTGAGATGTACCTCACTAGACTATATGAAGAGAAACATCACAGAGCTCTCAGACTACATGTCCCAGGCTGGTATGAGCCTAGCATTGAGCAACACTTGACATTCTCCAAGGATGATGCCACACTTGAAACAAAAGATGACTGACTTTAATAACTGGCTTAGCTTCTGGTGTCATTCTAAGGGTGTGTAGCATCTGTCAACATGGAGGGAGATGGTCAACAGACCACGATGCTATGCCAAGGATGGTCTGAACCTCGCCTCTCAAGGCTCTTGAATATTAGCTAAAACATTGCCTTCCCCCATAGAGCCATTTTTAGGCAATGCCAAATTGAAAGTACTTCCAACACAGCAAATCAAAACCAAGAAAATCTAAAGGTATTACTGCTCAATGCTAGGAGTCTAAACAAAAAACTCCACTCCCTAGAAGCTCTCTTCACCCTACAGAATGTTGACATCTGTGCAGTCATTGAGACATGTCTTAAAGCCGCTGAGAAGACATCGACAGTGCAAGATTATAATCCCTTCCACACATTTAGACGAGTACCACAGACAAGGACTAAAAGTGAAAGTGTCTGGACTTGCATCAAAATTAAATATACCTCAAGGCTGGTCATACAGGACAATGCACTTGAGCTTGTCCATATTCAAATTACCATAGGAAAATTCAATACAACTTCTTTGCAAGCTATAGGTCCCCCTCTATGACCCAGGAAACCTACACTATGTAGTTAAACTTACTTGAAACACTCACCATCCAATCTAATGGCATATTCATGGGTAACATTAATCCCACACTATAAAACTGGGAAACGTATACACCACTAAAAGTGCAGAGACAGGAGTGTCAATACACCAACCAGGGGTGCAACCACACTAGATGTGGTCCTCACTAATATGGGAGAGTGCTGCATACCACCTAGTGTAATGTCTTCCTGGTAAGGTCAGACCACAAAATGGTCTCCTTTGAAGTAAAAATAAAACTGGACCCCAGCTAAATTTGGAATATTCAGGAACTACTCTAAGGCTAACTTCTTGCTATTAAGTGGTAACCTGGCAACATTTCAAGCCCCCATAAATGATGAGAACACTGCTGCCTATGCAGAACTCTTCACAGAAACCCTACACAAAAGCATGTTAATAGCTAAATAGAGGCAGCTGTATCCACCAGGAAGTAGTAGAGAATCAACTCAAAAAATAAACCACCCTGGTGGAATCACAAAAATCAACAGGCTGTACAACAGAAGGAAGAAAAACAAGGCAAAAACTAGGAGGTGCAGCACTCAGCCGGATAAAAGCACTCTCAAACTAAACAAACAATTCAGAGGACAAATAAAATTTTAAAAAAGACAAAATTGAGGTAAATCTGGCTTTCCAAGCTAAGGACAACCACAAGGCATTCTTTAGCTATGTCCACAACCCCAAAGGCAATACACAATTCGGTGCAGAGCTCATTGTAAATGGAGCTATCTATATTGAGCCAGCAGATATAACAATCTTACTGGCAGATAAATTCAACTCTGACTTTATTCCTCTCTCCCCCTCAACCTTCCCTCAGGAAATACCATCAAATATAAATCCCCCTGCTATCACCACAGAACAGGTCCTTAATTTTCTCTCTAAGGCCAAGAACAGAGCATCAGTGGGCCCAGACAATATCCCAGGATGCCTTCTAAATAGAATGAAACATGACCCATCAGGACCTCTGGAATTGCTATTTAACTGTAGCCTCCAAAGAGGCTTTTTGCCTCAAAAATGGAAAACAGCAACAGTCACTCCTCTGTACAAGAGTGGGCCATCTACAGACCCAGGAAACCAACAGATCCATAAGTCTTACTAGTCTTACACGCAAAGCCATAGAAAGAATGATCATGGAAATGATCAACAATGATACAGTAAACCTCTATATAGTTTCATAGTTTCATAGTATAGTACTAGGCTATCTGCCCTGGGGCATTTGTAAGCCTAGCCATAGTGATGTGGCTTTTGCCACCCCATGAAATGGTACAAAAATGTACAGAATAAATCTAGAATACTGTGCCTCTGTCTAGTAGTGACACAATGAAGGTCCCCTTATATAATAGAATTAGTTTACTGTGCCCCTGTCTAGCAGTGACACAGATGTGACCCCTGGGGTAAACTTACGATCTCCCATCCACTCATCAAGATTTCTCTGGGAGAGTCAGTGAGGGGCTCTGCCTAATACGAACTGGGATCCTGTTCCAAAGCATGGGAAGCCTTTGGGTTATGAATATATCCCTCCAGCATGTCCTATTCATACTTGTGCCGAGGGTTAAGTCTTTAGCTCTCGTGGTCCTGATGGATTTGGATTTTTTGAGGTGGAGCATGTCCATCAGATCCTGATTGGACATGGCCTTGTACGTCAGGCAGAGATCACCTCTGAGCAGGCGGCATGCTACTGAATAGAGTTGAAGTTTCTTTAGTCTGGCAGAATAAGACATATGTTGGAGACCCTTGATCCTTTTGGTGAGGTACTTTTGTGGTCTCTCCAGCTGTTGCAAATGCCGGGTGAGGTACATACCAAATGGGGCATTGTACTCAATCATGGGTCTGATGAGGGAGAAATATAGGGGTACAATGACATCCTTGGATCTGGATGTGAATCCCTTCATGATGAGGTGTGCAAGGTAGAATGTTTTTCTAACCACTTTGGCAACGTGGGTGTCAAATGAGAGGTCGCTGTCTACTTGGGTCCCTAGGTCTCCGATTACTTTTTCCGTACTCAGTGGGTTGCTGTCTATGTAATAATTTGTGGGTACTTTGTTTTTTTCAAAAGGGATGACTATACATTTTTTGGCATTTAGTTTAAGGCCGTGACTACGGCACCAGTTGTCCGTTTCAGTGAGGCCTTTTTGTAGGATGTGTGTGTCTGATGGTGTATCGACTATGGCGCCTAGTTTGCAGTCATCTGCGAACTTTGTCAGCCACAGCCCTCCCATGTTTGCTTTAACATCTGAGAAATAAATGCCGAACAAGAGGGGTCCCAGGACAGATCCCTGTGGGACACCACTTGTGACTGGCTTTGAGTCTGACATTGCTCCAGAGATTTTAACTTTATGGGTTCTGTCCTTTAGCCAGTTTGCAACCCATCTAGTGACATAAGGGTTTACTTTTAAGCTGTTTTAGCTTATCTATGATGCCTGAGTGGGGTATTGTGTCGAAGGCCTTAGCCAAGTCCAGGTAAGCTGTATGGACTGCTTTGCCCTCATCAATGGCTCTAGTGACTGTTTCGAAAAAGTCAACCAGGTTTAAAAGGCAGGATCTGCCCTTTACAAAGCCGAACTGGGTGGGGTCAAGTGTCTGTAGGTCCCCTATGTCTCTGTTTATGAGTTCCATAATGATTCTTTCCATAGCTTTGCAGACCAGGCTAGTTAAGCTTATGGGGCGGTAGTTTCCAGGGTCTGTAGAGGCACCCCCCTTGTGGAGTGGGACCACTGTTGCTGTACGCCAGTGTTCAGGTACCTTACCCCAAGTAAGGCTAAGGTTAAATAGCATTTTTATGTGTGGGTTTAGCTCCTCTTGGAGTTCATGTAACACGCACCCCGGGATACCGTCAGATCCCATTGATGCTGTGTTTTTTGCTTTGTTTAGGGCGGTTCTCACTTGGACATCTGAGATGACAGGGAGATTACATTCAGCTGGGATAAGTATTTCTTCTTTTGGGGTGAAGGAGGGGAGAAATTTGCACTGAACCTGTCATCCAGAATGTTAGCAATATCTGTGAGTTCAGTGTATTTTTTGTTGTTGTGAACCAACTCTGAGCATATCTGAGGGTTTCCGCCCAGGTTTCTAACATAGCTGAAGAAGGCTTTGTGGTTATCTTTAGTGTCCTTAGCGATTTTTCTCTCAAAGTTGGCCTTGGATGTTTTTATGAGAGAACGTAGTTTTCTGCTAATGTTGATCAGAGATGTCTTCCCTTCATGGGATTTCGCTCTGACATGCAGTAGCTTCCTTCGTTTGTTATACAATTTGTTTATGGCTGAGGTCCACCAGACAGGACGCTTACATTTGGTGGAAAGGGACTTGGATTTGTTTGGGATTGCATGATCCATGCATTCTTGGAGATGTCCATAGAAAGCATTTGTGAAGGATTCGGCATTGTGGGATGTGGTATCCACTGGCACAGTGGGCTTAAAGGATACCATCTCAGTCTTAAGAAGAGTGAAGTCTGCTTTTGAGAAGTTTTTCACTGTGGTCTTTTGTGCTGGGGGTGGAGGTGGGATATGTATATCCAGGGTGATTAGTTTGTGGTCAGATCTCACTAGTGAGGGGTATACGCATTTTGTCCCCATGTTTGTGATGATCAGGTCTAGTATATTATCTCCCTAGTGGGAGAGGTGACTAGTTGTTCCAGTGCATTTGAATTTATGAATTCCAGGAACCTTTGGGCTAGGGTATTAGGGCTAGAATAATGTACCCAATCTATGTTTGGGTAGTTGAAGTCTCCCAGTATGATGGTATTTTGTGATACATTCATATCCTCCAATGTCTTCAGGAAGGCTGAGTGGGGTTCTTGAGATTGGGAGGGTGGTCTGTAACATGCTACCAGTTGTATAGCAGTTTTGCCTACGGTTAGTTGCACCTGTATGGTCTCTGATGCTTCATGTGTTGCTACTAACCTGAAGGTGTGGGTGTCCTTTATGAATATGGACACTCCCCCTCCCTTTGTGGTTCGGCCCGGGTTTTGGGGCCGAAAAGCATGATACAAGGTTTAGCCTGGTAGCGCTGGGGTGCTCTCAGGAGCCTTGAACCAGGTTTCAGTTACTGCACAGACGTCGATGTTCTCCATGCTGAGGAGTGCATCAAGTGCCTGCATCTTGAGATTTAGACTTCTGGCGTTGAGCAGCATAACCAATAGTTTTTTTCCATTTTTGTTTTCTAAGGAGGTGGGTTTGTCTTTTGAGCCTTGCCTAAAAAAGGCACTATGGGGGTGGCAAGAGCCTTAGCCAATATCCGGAAGCCCAGTGCTGACAGGTGTAAGCCATCCCTTGCAAAGCAGCGTGGCTTGTCCAACATATCATCCCAGGCAGACAGACATTGGATCCCCTTAGAATGACACCAGTACTTGAGCCAGTTGTTAAAGCTGATCATCTTGTCTTTGTATTGTGGTATCATTCTTGGTGAGGGCAAGATGCTGCTCAGGGTCAGGGTCATACCAGCCTGGGCTACATAATCGGAGAGCTCCTCTATGTCTCTTTTCATGTAGTCCAGGGAGGTACGTCTCAGGTCATTCACACCAGCATGGACAATGACGGAGTCATATTTGTACTTGCTTTGGAGTGACCTGAGTGCGTGTGTCATGTGGCGGATCCTAGCTCGATAGACAGCTCACAGTCACCTTCTCCTTGTTCAGCCTGGTCAGTGGGACATCAGTGTGTCTGACTATGGAGTCACCTATTACTAGTGTATCAGGCAAGGTGTTTGGCCTTAAGGGCTGCGATTGGTCGACACACTGATTTATTGAAGTATGTGTTGCATGTGTTTTGTTTTGAGGTGGTGGATTTTTGGATGTCTGCTTTGGGAGCCTCTGTTGTTTTGGTAAGTTTTTTATTAGAGCCTCCGAGTATGTCTTTGTGTTTTTATGTGTTTGGTTTGCAGTTGTGGTAGGTCTATGTGGGACTGGGATTGTTGTGTGTGTGTGGTTGCCATCTCCTCCTATCTGGTCATGCCAGCCCTGAGTTGAGAGAGTTCAGCCTCCAATTTGGCTATATAGTTGCATCTCTCACATGTATTTGTGTTTGTTGGGAGGAGGAGAGGGTTGTCTGTGTACATGAGACAATTGTAGCATTGTCTCAAGATACCCAGATTGACCAGCTGAACTGGAGACGACGCCAGTAATCTACCACTCGACATGCTAGAACAGTATAAGGGAGTGTTGTACCTTTAAGGGAAGTGGATATTCACAGGGGTGGTAAATAGATGTAGTGCTTTACTTAGTACGAGAGTGCTTACTTAGTAGAGAAGTATTGAGAACAAGTGCTAGGCTTATAATACAGTGAGTAGTCTGGTTATACTAAGAGTAGAGCTTCCTTAAGGGAAAATTTGAAGAGCAGACTTGGCGGAGCCAGAAAGTTTAACCTTGTTTAACCGGCGCTGCGCTATGCGCACGACCGTGCAAAGCAGTGCAAACGCGGATTTTAAACAGTGAACTACAAAACAGCTAGAAATGGTCCAAAACAACCAATTACTACAGCTTCTTGTGCTGAGGTCACTTCCCCCAAGGACAGGTAGGCTGCTCAAGGCTCCCCACTCCCACTGGTGAGCAAAGAAACTTCCTTCTATCCAAGTAAGGTAATGGACAACACAGGAATTACACCACAGCCCAGAATACAGCAATGCCTGTAAACTGGTCTAAACTAGTCGAGGAAGGCAGGAAAACAAGGATTATTTTTTTGGTAGAAACACACAGAAAATGCAGAAACAATGACAAATTAGTTACACAGGCTAGCACACTTTAGTGGGCAGCCTCCACAGTTAAATTAAACAAACAAGCAAACTTTCGATCAAATTCGACTAAAATGTAACTAAGTGCAGATTTTAAAATAATGCAGCAATCAGTTAAAAAACAGTTCAGGCTAGTTCAAGGTAGGCTACAGAAGCTATTCCAAGTGAAAAATAGCAAAGATACTTAAATCCAGAAGGTAGTCGCTTTTCTGAGTTCCCGGCTGCTAGGACCACTCTGTAAACCCACGTGGAGCTTGTCTGAGCAGTATAGCTTGTCCTTGCACAAACCCAGACTAACTCTACTCTCACCAAACACAGCAGTCCTAAGAGCAATTTAACCTCCGAGGTCAATCTAGAATAACAAATATTAGCTAAAGACTAGGCCATTTATTTTATTACTCTACTAGTTACTAATCATCTCTAATATATTGAACTCTTACCAACTGTATCTGCTATTGTAAAATTGTTTTCCTTGTATACTATGTAAATTGTCAACTTGTCTCTGTAACTATCTGTCATTGTTAACCCTGTCGGAGCTTTTCTCCCCGGGACTCCACTGAAAATGGACATATATCCAGTCGGACTATCCCGGTCAACAAATGTAAAATAAATAAATAAAATAAATAAATATAGCCAGAAAAAAACGCCCAGAGGCGGACTTTAAACAGTGAACTACAAAAGATCTAGAAATGGTCCAAAACAACCAATTACTACAGCTTCTTGTGCTGAGGTCACTTCCCCCAAAAACAGGTAGGCTGCTCAAGGCTCCCCACTCCCACTGGTGAGCAAAGAAACTTCCCTCTATCCAAGTAAGGTAATGGACAACACAGGAACTACACCACAGCCCAGAATACAGCAATGCCTGTAAACTGGTCTAAACTAGTCGAGGAAGGCAGGAAAACAAGGATTATTTTTTTGTTTTTTGGTAGAAACACACAGTAAATGCAGAAACAGTGATAAATTAGTTACACAGGCTAGCACACTTTAGTGGGCAGCCTCCACAGTTAAATTAAACAAACAAACAAGCAAACTTTCGATCAAATTCGACTAAAATGTAACCAAGTGCAGATTTTAAAATAATGCAGCAATCAGTTAAAAAACAGTTCAGGCTAGTTCAAGGTAAGCTACAGAAGCTATTCCAAGTGAACAAAAAAGCAAAGATACTTAAATCCAGAAGGTAGTCACTTTTCTGAGTTCCCTGCTGCTAGGACCACTCTGTAAACCCATGTGGAGCTTGTCTGAGCAGTATATGCAGGATCCAACACAGTTTGGTTTCGTCAAGGGCAGGTTATAACTACTCAGCTTGGTGGACTTATTTGAGAAGATCATCAAAGCAACAGATGAGGGAAAAACACTGCCTATCTTGACCTGGCCAAGGCATTTGACACAATACCCCACTAAGGCGTTATTGACAAACTCAAGATGTTAGGTACAAACTCATAAGTCATCCATTGGATAGCCAACTGACTCACAGACAGGACCTAGGAAGTTAGAATTGGGGCGTTCATCTCTACAAAGAGGCTAGTCACAAGTGGAGTCCCTCGGGGATTGGTCATTGGACTGCTCCTTTTTGGCATTTATTTCTCTGAAGTCAAAGCCACAGTCAGTGATCGTTGGCTGACTAAATTTGCAGAGGATTGCAAATTAGGAGCAGTCAGTGAATCCCACACTGACACAAATGTTCTCTAGGAAGGGCTGACACAGGCAAACAACTGGTGTTGGAGCCATGGACTAAATCTAAATGCCAAGAAATGCATAACAGCATTCTTTGGGAAGTCATCCATCCCTGGTAACTATCATAATAACAACACACTCCTTAGAGTCGATCCAATAGTCAGGGACTTAGGGACACACACAGATAGTAATCTGGCCTTTGATCATCACATGTCTATAGTGGTGAGGAAATCATTCTATGTTGCACAACTGAAACAAAGATATGGCATCTAGGTACAAGGAAGTCATTGTTCCACTGTACTCGGCATTCATCAGACCTATCATTAAGTACAATGCCATCATTGGTATGTACCTAACCAGGCATATCCAGCAACTGCAACATCTGCAACATCCACAGAGGTTCCTCACTATACAGGGCACAAGTAAAATATCCTATGCAAACTGCCTCAAGACCCTATCCCTGTATTTTGTCTCCTACAGGCTGCTGAATGGATATCTATGCCTGGCATACGAGGCATTCTCAGATCCTGCTCTGATGGCCCTCCTGCATATCCACAAAACAAACAGCACCAGAATTACCCTTTCTAAAGACTTAAACCTTGCCTGGAATATAAACAGGACCTGCTGGAAGGACAACGATGTATCCCAAAGACTACCCTGTCTCTGGAACAGGCACCCCCATCCATGTGAAGCAGAGTTCCTCCCTAACCCAATTCAAGTGCAACTTGGACAATTGGATGGGAAACAGGAATTTTATTCCTGGTTTAGCACTTATGTCTGTAATGGAAAGAGGCATCCTGTAAATGGTTCATCACCCAGGCCTCTGCTTGTAAATGTTTCAACTCCCAAGCCTCTACTTACACTTATCAAGGGATACAGAACTAGTCAGAGATTTGAAATGCATGACTAGGCTTAAAAAGGCCCTTGTGGTCGTTAGACTAGTAAACACCTATGAAATTAAGTATTGGACTTCAATGTTTAAAATTAATCTATTGCTTGCATCACACATTTGATAATATGTTTAAACAACCTAGTGCCTTTGTACCCAAGATACATCCCACAGTTGAAACTTTCACTAATGTCTGTGAACATGAAATTAGAGAGATGCATGCTAAAAATCTTCCACCTAGATTTTATAACTTGAGTAAATCAGAAACTGAAGCACGGTCAGAACTAAAGGATTCTCACAGCATTGAAATTAGGCCCGCTGACAAGGGGGGCAGTGTAGTAGTAATGGATAACGTTTTTTATTACAAGAAAATGATGGAACTTTTGAATGCTACAGATACTTATGTTGAACTAAATGAGAGACAAGTGCAAGGTGTAATTGACAGGATATCTGTATATATTTCTGACTTATTAATTACTAATTATGTATCAGAGGAATTGTTTGACTACTTTCAGATAGAACATCCAACTATACCCATTATTTATGGTCTACCTAAAATTCACAAAGACATCACACAGCCCCCTATGAGACCTATTGTTATCCAGTAAAGGATGGGCCACAGAAGCCATTTCAATTTATATTGAACAAAATTTACAAATAGTCCTAAAATCATGTGAGACTATACATTTCTGCGACTGTTACATAATAAGACCCGGAATATTAATAGAAATTATATGTTTGTGACAATGGATGTCACTTCACTGTTCACAGTGATACCGAATAAATGGGGCATTGAGAAAATACGTAATATTCTGACCTTGAAACAAGTTTTTCAAAGCACTAAGATTAATTTGATATGTGAGTTGCTTGATATTGTCCTAGAAAATAATGTCTTTATATTCAATGACAAGTTTTATCTACAGAAAGTTGGTGTAGCAATGGGCACGGCTTGTGCTAACAGCTACGCCAACTTAGCATTGGCTGCATGGGAAAAAGATCATGTATTAAGTGCTAGCAATAAATATGCTGGCAAAATTGTACAGTATATACGTTTTGTAGATGACGTCTTCCTGTTATGGGATGGTACTAGTGAAGAGTTGCAAGAGATGGTGGAGTACTTGCATAGCACCACTGAATTTTTAAGATTCACTAGTCAACATTCCAGGGACTCTATTGAGTTCCTAGATGTTTTGGTTAAGAAGACAGTAGTATCTTACATAAGACTAGTATGCATCCAACATTTGTACACAAAAATGTAGTGAAAGGACAGTATATGAGAATAAGCCGCTTACATAATACAGATGAAGGCTTTGTGAAGACAATGACTATATTAGAGAAAGACTTCTTAAACAGAGGTTATAGTAAGAAAGACATAAATATAAGCTCTAAATATACCATTGAAAATAGGGATGGGAGATGTAAACCGCTCTTCTCAAATACTATAGAAGATGTTAAAAGCAAGGAAGGTCATGATTTTAAAGTTAGATTCCCTATAACTTATTCAAATGACATCAGAAGGTTCTGTAATATTTTTGAGAAGAATTGGAATGTTTTATTGTCGGATCCTGACTTGAGAGAATTGTTAGAAGATAGACCCAGCTTTTCTTTTAGAAATAAGAGGTCCTTAAAAAGGCAACTCTGTTATAAATCCAGAAACAATGAAAGAATGATCCTATCTGATAGGCAGGGGACTTTTCCTTGCAGAAATTGTACAGCATGTGACTATTTATATAATAAATCTACATATAAACATCCTACACTAGGATTTATAATTGATATAGATTTTTATGCTGACTGCAGAACACAAAATTTGGTTTATTTCAGCTTCTGCACTCTGTCATGCCTTTTATATAGGCAAAACCAATAGGTGTCTAAAGGAACGTATCCTTGAACACCTTAGAGATATAAGAAATAAAAGACACAAGTGCTTTAGCAAAACATGTGGAAGAAGAAGATAGGAAACATATTTTTAATTTCATGGTTTTAGAAATAATAAATAAAAGTAAGAGGGGAGGTGATATAAGGAATAAGGTAGAGGAAGCCTAACAAAGATGGATTTTACTACTTCAGGCAGATAGGTCTCCTGGATTGAACAATGCTGTTTCCTTGAAACCTTTTTTAAAATCCAGACCACTAAAACATTAAGTAATACGGATTATTACATAACATCTGTCTGTTATATGTATATTTTATTTCATCTTATGCAGAATATAAGGCAAATTAATGTATTGATGCATGCAATTTTAATTAGTCTATGTCATAGTTCTATATGTGTTTTCATTGGTTGAACCATATTTTAAATACTAATGTTTTAACTGTTTTTATGAGTCTGAAGAAGCGATCAGCTGACTTAGATCGCGAAAGTGCTTACTCTTGTTTAATAAAGTGGTGTGAAACTGCAAGTGAACCGTTTCCTACCTTGACTACTACATCTCAGTTACAACTTTTGGTTTTATAAAGGGCACTACTGTGAAGCTGCAAGTGATTTATTTCCTGGCGTGGATTATTCCATTTTTATCTTCAGCTGTGGTCTAACCATTGGTCTTTTCATTTTTTTCGCTTGAGGTGTATACCAGGCGTTTATCCAGCTTTTGTTTTCTTTCACGTGACACAGGCAAACAACTGGTGTTAGAGCCATGGACTAAATCTAAATGCCAAGAAATGCATAATAGCATTCTTTGGGAAGTCATCCATCCCTGGTAACTATCATAATAACAACACACTCCTTAGAGTCTATCCAATAGTCAGGGACTTAGGGACACACACAGATTGTAATCTGGCCTTTGATCATCACATGTCTATAGTGGTGAGGAAATCATTCTATGTTGCACAACTGAAACAAAGATATGGCATCTAGGTACAAGGAAGTTATTGTTCCACTGTACTCGGCATTCATCAGACTTATCATTAAGTACAATGCCATCATTGGTATGTACCTAACCAGGCATATCCAGCAACTGCAACATCCACAGAGGTTCCTCACTATACAGGGCACAAGTAAAATGTCCTATGCAAACTGCCTCAAGACCCTATCCCTGTATTTTGTCTCCTACAGGCTGCTGAATGGATATCTATGCCTGGCATAAGAGGCATTCTCAGATCCTGCTCTGATGGCCCTACGGCATATCCACAAAACAAACAGCACCAGAATTACCCTTTCTAAAGGCTTAAACCTTGCCTGGAATATAAACAGGACCTACTGGAAGCACAACAATATATCCCAAAGACTACCCTGTCTCTGGAACAGGCACCCCCATCCATGTGAAGCAGAGTTCCTCCCTAACCCAATTCAAGTGCAACTTGGACAACTGGATGGGAAACAGGAATTTTATTCCTGGTTTAGCACTTATGTCTGTAATGGAAAGAGGCATCCTGTAAATGGTTCATCACCCAGGCCTCTGCTTGTAAACGTTTCATCTCCCAAGCCTCTACTTACACTTATCAAGGGAAACAGAACTCGTCAGAGATTTGAAATGCATGACTAGGCTTAAAAAGGCCCTTGTGGTCGTTAGACTAGTAAACACCTATGAAATTAAGTATTGGACTTCAATGTTTAAAATTAATCTATTGCTTGCATCACACACTTTTTTTTTTTTTTTTTTTTTTTACAGCAGGTCAGAAAACCATTACACTTGGCTAACATGCAGAGGCCAAAAAAACAAAACATGAAAAAAAAAAAGTAGACTACTACTACTACTGTTAAAAATTTGCATCATTCTGATGCATTCTATAGAGCAAGTGGCAGTCACGCATAACATCACAGCACTTAGCTAGCATTCAGAAATCTGCACAAAATAAAATATGAAATGAAATTAGCAGAAAATGTTGTTTACTAATGTTTTAGCTTTGCAATGCTCATATGCCTTTCCTGCAAGGTAGCAGCAAGTGAGGTCATAAAATTCCTAAATGGCTACTTTTTCTGGGGATAAAAAGCACAGCTGAAACCAATGAATGACTCGATGAGAGGTGTTATAAGTACAACAGCAATTTGAGATAGAATTTGACTAAGACTATTGAAACTTCCTGTAAGCAGGCCCTCCCCCAACCCCTTCAGCCAAATCTAAGACATGGTCAGAAAGCCACAATAAAAATGTAAACAAAAGCCAAACTCAAAATCTCTGGGACTATCACTTTAAGATAAGGATCCTTTAAGAGTGAAGAGCTTAGCTCTGAGTCCAAGATATAAAATAAATATTCAAGAAGGTAGCCTTGAAACAAATTCAACATAGTGTGAGACAAGATCAAACAAAGTTTGAAGAAATTTTATATAAATATGTTGATCATAATAGGAAACCATTTTATAGAAGATGTGGAAGGAGTAAAGACAAACAAATTGAAGTGTGTGTAGATTCTAACATTTATTCTCAGAAAACAGATTACAGATATGTTTACAAAACCTTATGCAACACAGTTTGGCTCCACAAAGGGGGTGATAATTTTTTCTACTGATATCCAGATTACCTCAAATACTGGAATCAAAACAGATTACACTGAAAAAGAACTATGCAAACTGAATACAAACAAAGCACAGGGATGATAAGGACTAAAAAATAATGACCTGAGAACACTTCAGCAAGAACTTATAGTACCACTATATCTAATATTTACTAGGTCATATCAGCATGCATATGTTGAAAATGGATCTATTACCACATGTAACATGATGTTCTATAATATAACAGCTATTAAAGAAAAACTGTGCTGTGATGAAATCTATATAGATTTAACGTCATCATTTCAAAGAGTTATATACAAAACAGTGATCAATAAATTACAATAAGGTATCAATTTACTCGATAAGATGGATAAGCTGCATGACTCAGAAATAGGACATGGCAAATATCATATAGCAATTGGACAGGTGAAATTCTTGGTTACAGTCATGGTGTTCCACAGGGCTCTGTCCTAGGCCGTTACTTGTTTAGATTGTCTCTCTCAGACCTTTTTCATCTGGGGTGTTCTACAGCTTACATGCAGATGACCTGAAATTGGGTAAACTGATTACATGTTACATATAGGGCATGTATGCAAAAGACTTAACTCAATTGATCATTTGGGCACAGGAGAATAATATGCTGATAAATACATTAAAAACTAAGCATATGAGAATTTGGGAGACATGAAATGAAGGGTGAATATTTAATACAGCACACAATGACTGAAACTTTAGATTAACTTAAGGACCTGGGTATATGGGTAAAGCCAACTGAGTTTTTCTAATATCAACCAACTGGTTAACAAGAGGTGCAAAACTATAGGTTTCATAAAAAGATTTATAAAGTCTAGGAAATCTGAAATGATGAAGTCATCTCTTTGTTTATTACATTAGACCCAAACGTGAGTATAGAATAACAATATGGAAACCTTGTAAGAAAAGAAGCATGAGAAAACTGGAAAGAATACAGCACAAATAAACCAAGAGTATCTGTGGATGTGAAAAATGAAGTTATGAAAGATTAAAATATGTGAACTTGTACAGTCTCTCTTACAGATATTTAAGAGACGATCTTATTCAGGTATATGAGGCATTTAGAGAAAACTATTTCTGGGAATGTTTGGAGTTATCAAAAAGTTGTAGAGAATCATCAGACAAACTATGTAAAAGATTCTACAGGATTGAGCCGTGCAATAACTGGTTCTCTGAGACAGCAGCTGATGCATGAAACAGACTACAAAACTGCATTAAAGCAAGTACTATTTTAGATATTTTTAAGAAAAACCTGAACTTGAAATATTTGTATGTATGCAAGTATGTAGAACATGTACAAAGGTGTGTCTCCTTCAGAAAGTGAATTGGACAGACACATCTGGTTGCTCAATTTTTGAGTCTAGTTACTCAAGGCATTGGTTAAGATATAGACAAGCTGGCTGGTTTAAAATCTTTTCAGAAGCAATTTACTTCTCTTGCCCAAATTCAGGTTTTACAGTAAGAAAGGTATGGCTACTGTGTAGTAATAAATAACAAATTTACACCTCAATATGGCAGTAATATCCATGCAAATGGGCACAGTAAGTTCTGTACTCATAACATTCTGATTTGAATACTGGAGAGTTTCATGGTGTACACAGCATCAGTAAATGCAAATGCAAGGTCCTAACCTCTGGGTTATCTGCCTGTGGACCCCTGTCCAATACAATGGTACAGAATTCACTGTTCAGCAACAAACCAAATGTTAAGAATTTGATATCCTTGTGCTTTGGGGGATCTTCACTGATGGCCCACTGAAAACAAAATAAAAATGATTACAATGTTTATACAAAATCAGAAAGAGGTAATTACTTATGTAACATTACAATTTTGCTAAAAAAAAAAAAAAGGAAAAAAGGTAATTAAATACTTAACAGTTCATGTCATATTCATCCAACAAACTGGATCTTCAAATAAAATGCTCCAAATAACAACATAAAAGTTAATTGTGCAAGTAGGCATCTGTAAAATATTTTTTATGACTACAACACGTTAATGAAGCCAGTAGCACATACTCTAGTCACAGAAGCTGCTCTCCATGCATATCACTACGTACTAAACCATTATGTTAACACTTTCACTATGTAAATCTTTGCACCACAGAAAAGATTTGACAAAACAGCCCATGTTGCTTGGGACTAATTATCTCCAAACATTAGATACCTCCTTACTCTCTGAATTTCAATCAGTATTACAAAAACATTTATATGAATCCAGCCAAACCAAATGCTTTAATGACTCTGGCTACCTTTCCCTTTCTCCTGTGTACTTTTAAATCACTGTGCTACAATACTCCTTTCTAAAAAGTACAGTTGTATACACTTACCATAAATGTAGATGTTCGAATGTATTCACTGTTGCAGTCATCACACTTGGGTTATCTGCCTGCAGGTAGCCCTCAGTTGGCCCGAATACCAAAGTCTTGGGATTTCTGCGTTGGATGCTGTCGCCTCTTCCATGACGTCAGGTCATATGGGGTATAAACCATGTAGCCGACGCCATTACATCAGCTTTTCTTGCCACGTGGGTAAACGAAGTAGAAGCAGTTAGCAAAAGTAGTCAGTTTAATATGAACATCAGAAGGTCTGAATACACCTTCAGAAGCCGGTGCCTGCACAGCGGCCCCGGACCCATCCAAGGTAGAGACATCCTCAGGTTCCATAGTCAAAGAAGCATCTCACAGCATACCGGACTCTGAAAGGGTCTCAGTAGAGGCCTGCAAGTCTGTATAAGTGGGTAACGGGGCTGCAAAAGCACCTCACTGAATACCGGACTGGCAACTAGCTTAACGGAAGCGCAGTCAGCAGTTCCGGACCTATGCGGTCTGTCTCTAAATTTATCCTTGTTTTTTTCGGAAGATCAGTAGTCGGATGGCTTATCGAAGCCATTTCGGAATATGGAGAACGACGGCGAAAGAATTTAAAGACAAAATAGCCCAATGATGAATAGTTCGAGCATTGAACAAGGCACAAAACCGACAGTGAGGGATGTCATGGTCTGGGCCTAAACAGGTGAAGCAGTAAGAATGAAAATCTCGGAGGTATTTGCTTTCCACAGGCAAGACAATTGTTAACTTTTTCTGACATCGGTTAGAGCAAGAAAAAAGGATCCCCCAATAGGGTACTTAGCTTTAGAAGATTAAAGGTTTGAAACTCGAAAAGCAAAAATTTCAGGTAGCGGCCAACCGGCCCTTGCAGACTGCTTCTGCTTCGGGCTCCCGCACGGCAAGAAAAGCTGATGTAATGGCGTCGGCTGCATGTTTTATACCCCTGATGTCATGGAAGAGGTGACCTCATCCGACGCAGAAATAACAAGACTCTGGTATTTGGGCCGACTGAGGGCTACCTGCAGGCAGATAACCCAAGTGTGATGACTGCAACAGTGAAACATGAAGAACATCTATAACTATTCTAAGTGAGCTTTTCAGCTAATTTAACATCAAATATCACTTCTCTGAATATTGTATTACAATCTATATACCTCATACTTCTACTGCATTTCTGTCTTAATGTTTCTTTCACTCCTGAATAGAGATCAAAAAGGGTCTTTGGACAAGACCACACTTTTTGGCCACTAAACTCACTCACAAAGTCAGAAACTGTGGCTAAACTGCCATTTCTGAATCTTAACTAGTCCATCTTGCCACTTTGTGGAGGAAAGGTGGTGTAGCAGCAAAGAATGAAAGACAATAAGCATGGCAGTCTGTCAAGCAGGCTTAAGTTTACTGTGGGGGGGGGGTATTTCTGCCTGCACAGAAACGCCTGACCCTGGCACTGTAAGCCCATCTCAAACAGCTAGTAAAGAAGCTTGGGGCTTAGGGCACAACACACCTACCCAATCTGGATGACAGTCCACTGTCAGCGGGTTTTCACTTCCTCCCCAAACTGGCACTCCAATGCAGGAAGGAAGGAAGAAAAAAGGACGTGGACTAGTTGGCACAGTGCACTGATAATGGCCAACAAAACACATACATATGCATATATACATATACATACATATACACAATGGCTATAAAAAGTGTACACACCCCTGTTAAAATGCCAGGTTTTTGTGATAGAAAAAAATGAGACCAAAGTTTTCCCACCTTTAATGTGACCTATAACCTGTACAATTCAAATGAAAAACAAATGTTAGGGGAAAAAATATAAAAAATAAAAAACGTACAATATGCTGGTTGCATAACTGTAGATTCCTTTAAACTAATTTGTTGCGTGCACACCCTTAAACTAATACTTCGTTGAAGCACCTTTTGATTAAATTACAGCATTCAGTCTTCTTGGGTACACACCTGCCATCAATTAAAAAGACTGATTAACCCCAAATAAATTTCAGCTGTCCTAGATGAATCTTCCTGAAATTTACTCAGTTGCCTGCTACAACAAAAGCCATGGTTCGCAGAGAGCTTACAAAGCATCAAAGGGATCTAATTGTTGAAAGGTATCAGTCAGGAGAAGGGTACAAAATATTTTTCACAGCACTGGATATACCATGGAACACAGTGAAGACAGTCATCAAAAAGTGAAGAAAATATAGGGACAACAGTGACATAGCAAAGAACTGGACATCCCTCCAAAACTGATGAAAAGACCAGACAAAAACTGGTCAGGGAGACTGCCAAGAGACCTACACCAACACTGAAGGAGCTGCAGGAATTTCTGGCAAGTACTGGTTGCGTACTACATGTGACCACAATCTCCCATATTCTCCATATGTCTGGACTATGGGGGGTAGGGGTGCAAGACAGAAGCCTTTTCTTACACAGAAAAACATTCAGGCCCAGCCAAAATTTGCTAAACAATACATAAAGTCTCCCAAAAGCATGTGGGAAAATGTGTTACGGTCTGATGAGAACAAGGTTGAACTTTTTGGCCACAATTCCAAAAGGTACGTTTGCCGCAAAAACAATACTTCCCATCACCAAAAGAACACCAGCCCCATGGTGAAGCATGGTGGTGGCAATATCATACTTTGGGGTTGCTTTTCTTCATCTGGAACTGGGGCTTTAGTCAAGGTGGAGGGAATTATGAACAGTTCCAAATACCAGTCACTTTTGGCCCAAAACCTTTGGGCGTCTGCTAGAAAGCTGAAGATGAAGACGAATTTCACCTTTCAGCATGACAATGACCCCAAGCATATAACCAAATCAACAAAAGAATGGCTTCACCAGAAGAAAATTTAAATTTTGGAATGGCCCAGCCAGAACCCAGACCTAAATCCAATAGAAAATCTGTGGGTTGACCGGCACTCCCAAATGCTGTATTATTTGAATCCAAGTGTTTGAATAATGTGCACAGGGAAAGAAGGGATAGTGCTTAAGCAAACTGTGGACAGTGACGAGGCTGCAGAATACTTGGTAATGCAGCTTCAACTTTTTCCTGGTATTGTGTGATCTCTCACTTAATTTATCTATGTTAGCAGGGGTGTAGAGGTGGGGTTTGCCCCATGTCAAGAGAGTAAATTGAGATTTTGTTTGGTTTTCCAGAACTATGTCTCTGATGTACTTTACTTTGAAAGACAGAGTTCAAGTAGCATGTATTTCAATAGGTTGCCTACAACCCATATATGTGTGTGTGTGTGTGTGTGTGTGTGTGCGTTTCATGTTCAGATTTCTTAGTAACTACATTCCTTTAATTAGTGTACCAAAGAAATATTCGTCAAGCTGTTTGTCAGCATAACACACACAGCCAACAATAATTTTCAGTATTTTTTTTTTATTTTATTAAAACAGTTTTCTGATGAAATTCACACAGCCAATCAACACCGAAAATGTTCTGTTAGCTAATGGAACTGCAGTCTCAATATCTCAACAGGCAGCATATTTGACTTCAGTGTAGAAGGCTGTGGGTTTTATTACTATGCCATGTAGTTGTGATTAATTTTCCAGTACTAACTTACTATATAAAATGACAAGACACACTGGGACACTGATTGTGTAGGGCTAAAACAGATATGTAAAAAAATTAACCTCATAACTTCTCATGCAATTTTCCTTACCTCTGGGGTTTCGATCAAAGAATGAGAAAAGAGCTGAACCCTCTGTCCCAACCCTCGTAAGAGTACAGAAACAATGTAAGGTAAAGCAGCCACTATGTAGTTTCCACCGTGATCCATCATTTCATTCAGCAAATTCATTTTTTTACAGGTACCTTGCAATTTCACCAAATTTTTGATACTGTAAATAAACAGAAAAATAAGCATGAAACAACACAGAAATATAATACAAAATCCTAAAACATACCATACAATGGTCCAATTTTATAGTGACTGTTAACAATAAGCTATAAGTAATGGTCATGTTATCAAGCAAGCATCTGTAAAGCATAAATTAAGATTCTTGTACATAAATGGTGCCTGAAGCAGGTCTATCAAGCATGTTATGAAGAGGCAAGTTTAAACTGACTGATAAACATGGTATCAGAAATGAAATTATGCTTTTTTTTTTTTTTTTTTAAATATTTTGTTTGCCCCTACCCTACCATAGCCCATCCCCTGAATTCAGTAAACCATGTCCTCTATTGGCCTTTTCATTCCTCCTCACTCCACCAGATGGAACAGGTAAGAAAGTTTACAGTTACAGACAGCAGTTGTCATCCAGTAGAAGGTCAAAAGAATGGTGGTCTAAACAGCTCTCACCATCAGCTGTTAAATGATGTGCAATGCCTGGTTATGGAAATCCACTGCAGCTGCCTGCTTCTGTAAACTTCAGATGCACAGAAAGTGTATTCATTTCATGCCCAGGTTAAAGCGCCCACCAAGCTGCAGGGGGGGGACTCAAGTGCTCTGCCTTCCCATAGCCAGCACTCTTGCACAGGATTTCTAATCCCACCCAGAATAAGTTAACCTTGACCACTCAGACCTAGCATTTCCTGTCAGTATCTTTTTTTTTTCCAAACATTTTATTAAATTTACACATGACAAAGGCAATCTTACATTTATATAAATGAAAAACATGCAAAATGATATCACTTTAGTTGCAAACAGTTTACATCACAGACGCCATTGAAACAACTGTGGTTGTAAACATTATACATCACTTATAAACCATCCAGTCATTGTCAGCTAAGCATTATATAGCTCATTCAAATCCTACCTCTTAAACCTCGTTCCTGCTCTGCATATGTTGTTCAAACAATTTCCATTTTTTCCTATGTAGCTTGCTCCTTCCCTTTTCTAAAGATTCCAGTTCCAGTTGTTTTATCTTTATCACTGTATTCACTACTTCTAGTAATGTTGGTCTAGACTCTGACTTCCATTTTCTAGTAATTGTTTTTTGCCAGCTACCATAATTAGACTCAGCAATGCTTTACTATGTCTAGGCAATTCTGATTCTGTAGCATAACTCAAAAAAATTGTCTCCTCAGTCAGTCCAATCTACACACCCAATATTCTCCAACAGAGTGGTCTGCAGGAAATCCCAAAACTCTGCCAGCTCATCACACTTCCACAAAATATGTTCCCAGCTACTTCTTTCTTGCCCATCACACCTCCAACATTTGCTATCCACCTGAGGAAAAATTATTTGGAGTCTATTTGGGGTATAAAAATACCTGTGTAAACACTTCCAGGCAAAGATCCTAAAATCTTCTAGACTTTGTTGCATATTTAGGAGGTATACATATATCCTCCCATTGTCTCTTTGTAAATTGCTTATCCAGTTTCTCTTCCCAATACTTTCTAAGCTCCTTTGGTTGATTCTTATAATTATCATTCAATATTTTACATACTTTACTAATTATTCCTTTTTTAATGGCAGCTTCTGTTCTAGATTCTATTAAAAATTCTACCAGTGCTGGTCTTTTATTTAGGATGCCCCTATTTCTTTCTCTTTGCCTATACTCTGATATCAATCCTTGATAGGGAAGTCAATCTCTAACCTACAGTCCAAATAAATCTTGGCCTCTTCCCATTCTATTACCTTTCCCTTTCTAGTTATTTGCTCCCAATACCTTGGTTCCTTTGCCAGTTTCCTCCAATAAGTTCCAGACCCCTCTTGCCTATTATCTGTATCCCTGATCGCAGTCAGCCTTATTGGCAAAATCTCTTTTTCTTCATTCTTGTGCTGGTTTGGTTCTTCAAATACTCCCTGCTATTTTATGAATATAATACTCTGTATGATATTGGCTGTTCTCCTTAAGAGCCTGTATCCAAAATCTCAAGCTATCCTTATTTATTGATCTTTCTTCCCTGTGTCATCATCATTCTTTTCCACTTTGAATTATAGTTTTCTGCTTGTGCTATGTATGAGTAGTATGGTATAGTATGGTAGTTTCTGCAAAAAGCAGCTGAGGCCATTTCCTATCCCGTCTCCATAATCATAAACCGTACCTTGTCAGAAGCCTTCATCCCCTCCATATGGAAAATGTCCCACATTATTCCTCTCCATAAAGGTGGTAGCTCACTAGAGCTAACCAACTACAGACCTATAGCTATACTCTCACCCCTGGCCAAAATTATGGAAAAGTGTGTCCACAAACAACTGATGGAACACCTCACCAAAAATAAAATTCTAGCTAACTCCCAACATGGCTTCAGGCCAAATCACAGTACCACATCAGCCCTACTATCCTTTTCTAATACCATCAATAACTTCAGAAACAATAATAAACTATCATCTGCTCTTTTCTTAGACCTCTCCAAGGCCTTTGATATGGTGAACCACATTCAACTCCTCCATACATTAAAAAACTATCACTCAGCAATTCCACGCTGAAATGGTTCCAATCCTACCTGTCCAATAGGCAACAGGCTGTTCTATGGCAGGACAAATTATCTACATGCCTACCTGTTACACTTGGAGTTCCCCAAGGATCTATTCTTGGCCCTCTTCTCTTCACCATCTTTGTTAATGACCTGCCCACAATCACCCCCATGCCACATGCATTCAATATGCAGATGATTCGACTATCATCAGCACTGCCTCCAACCTGGCAGACCTCACTGCTTCAACCCAAGACACCTTCAACCTAATAGAAAAATGGTTCTCAAGTCGACAACTAGTTCTCAACCCCAACAAAACAAAACTACTTGCTTTCTCACCCACTAACAAGACTCTTCCCCCACCTTCTCTATTACATCCTCCAATGGAATCACTATATCACCAGAAGCTCACACAAAGCTATTAGGTGTTACCATTGATAACTCCCTTAAATTTGACACCCATTTCAATCTTACCATCAAAACCGTCAATAAAAGCTTGGCTCTCTCTATAAAGTAAAACACTTTCTCACTCCTCACGCTAAAATTACAATTGCCAGCACACACCTACTATCAACTCTTTTCTATGCCTCCCCCCTCTTTACAAACCTAAACAAGACAACCCTTAACAAACTTGCTTTTTGTTACAATCACATAGCTAGATTTGCCACAAATTCCACCTTTAGAATGCACCACTGCACTAACTTGAAGCAACTAGGGTGGTTAGAGTTTTCCAGCCAACTCCATTTCAACCAACTCAAAACGGCTCACCAGATACTGTATCACCCAGAGAAAACACCAGCTCTGAAAAACAACCTGCAATCTTTACGCTCCTCCAATAAGATCTTAGCTCAAACTACCAAAGCCAATAATTCTGCTGGGGATTCTCTATTCTCAAACTTTGTAGGTAAAATGTGGAACTCCCTACCGACCATGCTCACCTCAGAACCCTCACTCCTACAATTCAAAAAAAAGCTTAAACCCCATCTCAATACTGTCTGGCAATGTCCCTGTTCCAAACCTGATTAACCACTATCATTTACCCTTCTCTTACCTCACACTATCCTTAACCGCTTTTTAACAAGGCGCCTCACCTTTGTAACTGACCTATGTTTTTTTTTATATGCTGCTGTTGTTTTTTTTTCCCCAAGATGTGATGTATCTTTATATTGTATTTAGAACTCAACTATCTTCCTTTTTTTGCATTAACAATGTTCATATGTCTGTTATGTACTTGGAGCTTTTCTCCCCGGGCCTCCGCTGAAAATTGACATGTATCCAGTCGGACTCTCCCGGTTAACAAATGTAAAAAAAAAAAAATAAATAAATAAATAAATGAGCCTTAATTGTGTTTCTCTAAAATACCCCCCCCCCCCAAATTAGGCAATCCTAGTCCACCTTATTTTTATTGGTAGAATCATCTTATCCCATTGACCCTTGCTGTTTTCCACTCCCAGAGAAAATCCTTCAACTTTCCTGTCAGTATCTTTTTGAGATGAGACTGATAATTAAACTTAGATCGTCTTGGGTATAGTCAGAAGCAAAATATCTACTCCACAACACCCGCTGAAAACTTTAATATTCAATTTTCGATTCCCATCTGTAGATAAGAAAGACATGGCCTCAGGCAGAAAGGAATAAATTTATATTCCAGGAAAGCTCTATTAAAGAAATTAATTTTCATAAGGAAAACAGCAAGTACTCATAATATCAGTTAATCTGTGACAGTGTCTTCCTTGGTAAATTTTAATTTGGGATATCATTCCCTGCTATTTTTCTCTGACGCTTCCATGTTTACGGTTCGACTAATTCCTTAAGTGCATGCCTTTACTTCAAATGTCATACTTTAAGTGTGTATCTGGCTTCAGAGGCTGCTAGAATGCACCATTTATTGAGGAGGATATCCCACTAATATAAAAAAAAAAAGGAAAGAAACCTTTGTTGCACAATGATAAACACCTGCTCCACATGCATGGAACTCCAAAAGCAGCCTCCAAATGGTAGAGCCATCTAGGTATGTGATGGGACGATAGTTGGAATCCAACAAGGACAGCATTCCCACAGATCAGCTGATATAGTGTAAGTGTATTACATCAGATACTGGACATCTTTCCGACTGAGTCCCAAGTTCTGTAATAGGATGGCAAGCAGGGGAAGACTCAATATACTCAGTCCTAAAGCATCAAAACAACAAACAGTCTGAGCAGTAATAATTGGTGAAGGTGAAAACAGATGATCATGCGGACGACATGCCACAAATAGGTGCAATGAAAACACATCTGGAGTAACTAGAGTAAGTGACGATACCTCTGGTGGACTGGCCCCTGACAGCAGCATTTTCCAAAGTGGTCTGTCACCTAATACGTTCAGTGGTTCATAGGTAGGTACTAGACTATTGGCCCAAGGGCCTAGGCAAGCCTAGCCACCAAGGTTTCATAGCTTACACCACCCAAGAAAGTTATTTTCCTGTACTACTGTCCAGCAGAGACACAGAAGTGATCCCCAGGGTGTATTTCCTATTTCCCATCCACTCATCAAGATTTTTCTTGAAGAGTGCTAATGAACTTTGCTTGACATAGATGGGTAAGCTTGTTCCAGAGTATAGGAAGTCTCTGGGACAGGAATCTATCCCTCCAGCGTGTCCCTTTTATTGTGGTGACAAGGTTTAGGACCCTAGAGCGTGTAGCTCGGAGTGATTGGGATTTCTTCAGGTGTAGCATGTCCAACAATTCTGGGTTTAACATAGCTTTATATGTTAGGCAGAGATCACCTCGGAGTAGGCGATATGCTACGGAGTAAAGCTGGAGTTTTTTGAGGCGGTCAGTGTAGGGCAGTTGTTTGAAGCCAGTAATCCTCTTTGTGAGGTACTGCTGTGGCCTTTCCAGCTGCTGCAGATGTCTTGTGAGGTGCCTTCCAAAAGGGGTGTTGTACTCCATAATGGGTCTTATGAGTGATGAGTAGAGGGGAACAATGATCTCTTTTTTTCTGGATGAGAACCCTTTTATGATGAGGTGTGCCACGTAGAAAGACTTCCTGATTACTGTGGCGATGTGACTATCAAAGGAGAGACTACTGTCCACCTGGGTCCCAAGGTCTCATCACACATTCGGTGTTAAATAGATTGCTGCCTACGTGGTAGTTCATGGGTACAGAGTTTTTACCAAAGGGGATGACACTGCACATTTTGGCATTGAGCTTGAGGCCATGGCTCTGACACCAGGCATCTGTCTCAAACTTTGTGGGGGAATGGTGTCGAAAGCCTTGGCGAGGTCAAGATAGTCTGTGTGAACCACCTTACCCTCATCCACGGCTTTGGTGACTGCCTCAAAGAAGTCGATCAGGTTCAGGAGGCATGATCTGCCTTTCACAAACCCGAACTGGGTGAGATCCAGAGTTTGGAGGTTACCAATGTCTTTGTTTATGAGTTCCATGATGATACGTTCCATGGCCTTGCAGACCAGGCTAGTCAGGCTAATAGGACGATAGTTCCCGGGATCAGTGGTGGCTCCCCCTTTCTGGAGTGGGTTAACTGTTGCTGTGCACCATTCAGTGGGCACAAAGCCTGATGCGAGGCTATTACTGAACATAGTGCTTAAGTGGGGAGCCAGTTCGTTCTGAAGTTCTTGTAAAACGCAGTCTGGGATGTTGTCCGGTCCCATAGATGCTGTGTTTTTGGCTTTAGAGAGTGCAGCTTTTACCTGCGTAGTTGTGATTACAGGGACTCTGCATTCTTCCTGTATAGATATGAGCCCTTTAGGGGGTGAGAGGGGGGTAAGGTTAGCACTGAACCGATCTGCCAGGATGTTGGCAATATCAGTTGCTTCTGTAATTTTCGTGCCTTTGTGCTGTAACTCAGAGCAGATCTTGGTGTTGCTATCTAGATTCTTGACATAGCTATTGAATGCTTTGTGGCTGTCCTTGGATTTAGTGGCGATTTTGTTTTCATAGCTAGCTTTGGAAAATCTTATAAGGGATCTCAGCTTCTTACTGAGGCTGACCAGGGAGCTCCTCCACTCATGGGATTTTACTCTCTTTTGCAACAGTTTTTTCCTTCTGTTGTACAGTTTGTTTATGGCAGGGGACCACCAGATTGGCTTCCTTTTTTTGGAGGATAGCGTCTTGGTTCTGTGTGGGATAGCACGATCCATGCACTCGTGTAAGTGCTTATAGAGTGCATTTGTGTAGGATTCAAAGATGTAACTGCACTGTCCATCTGCATGGGTGTTATGAAGTTCACCACTTCTGTCTTAAGAAGCATGAAGTTGGCTTTGGAGAAATTTTTTACTGTGGTTTCCTTAATGGGGGTTGGGGGCGGGATGTGGATATCAAGGGTGATAAGCTTATGGTCGGATCGGACCAACGGGGAATTGACTTCAGGTGTGGAACACCGGACACTCATGTTGGTAATGACTAGGTCTAGGATATTGTTGCCCCTGGTGGGGGTGTGGATAAGTTGATCTAGGGCATTGGAGTTTATGAATTCCAGAAAGCGTTGAGCTAAGGAGTTGGTACACGAGTAGTTTTACCAGTTAATGGTGGGGTAGTTGAAGTCGCCCATTATTACGGTGCTTGGTTGAACCCTAATATTTTCCAGTACATCAAGAAAAGAGGAGTGGGAATCCTGGGCCATGGTGGGGGATCTGTAGCAAGCTACAATTTGGATTGCAGTTTTGCCTAGAGTTAGTTGCACTTGGATAACCTCAGATGCATTATGCTGAGCAACTAGCCTGGAGGTGTGGCTATCCTTAATGAATATGGACACACCTCCGCCTTTGGTGTTTCAGTCCAGGTTACATGGCTGAAAAGTGTGGTATGAGTTATAGCCTGGTAGTGCAGGGGTGCTCTCTGGAGCCTTGAACCAGGTCTCAGTCACTGCACAAATATCAATGTTCTCCATTTTAAAGAGTTCCTCGAGTAAGTGCATTTTGAGATTTAGACTTCTAGCATTGAGTAGCATTACCCTCAGTTTTAGCTTGCCTGTTCCTGTTATGGTGGTGAATTTGTTATTTGAACCCTGCCTAAAAAAAGGCACTATAGGGGCAACAAGAGCCTTAGCCAGTATCCCGAATCCCAGGGGTGACAGGTGCAGGCCATCTGTGGCAAAGCATCGTGGTCTGTCGACCATGTCATCCCAAGCAGACAGATACTGGATCCCCTTAGAATGACACCAGAAGCTTAGCCAATTGTTGAAGTTAATCATTTTGTCCTTGTACTGCGGTATCATTCTGGGCAATGGCAAAATGCTACTCAGGGCTAGGGTCATACCTGCCTGGGCTACAAGATCGGAGAGCTCTTCCATGTCTCTTTTCATGTAGTCCAGGGAGGTACGTCGCAGGTCATTCACACCAACATGGACAATGACATAGTCATATTTGTACTTGTTGTGGAGTGACCCGAGTGCGTGGGTTATGTGGCGGAGCCTGGCACCCGACAGGCAGCTGACAGTAACCTTCTCCTTGTTTAGCCTGGTGAGTGGGACATCAGTGTGCCTGCCTGTAGAGTCACCTATGACTAGTGTGTTGGGTATGTTGTTTTGCCTTATTGGCTGTGGTTGAGTGGCACACTGAGTCTGTGGGCTATGTGTCATTTGGGTTGTGTTGGGGGATGGAGGTTGCCTGCGTTTCTGCTTTGGAGGTCTCTGTTGCTTAGACAGATTATTATTGAGAGCCTCCGCGAATGTTTTTGTGTTACTGTGTGTGGATTTTGGTGGTGTAGATTTAGTGAGACTATGTGATGAGTGTGGTGTGGTGCAAATGTTTACCTTCTCCTCATGGCTGTCAAGTTCAGTCTTGGTTGGAGAGCGCTTTACCTCCAGTTTGGCTAGATAAGTGCATCTCTCACAGGTTGTAGTGTTGGGTGGTAGGAGGAGAGGGTTGTCTGTGTACATGAGGCAATTTCTACATTGCCTCAAGATGCCCAGATTCATGAGACAGACAGGAGAGAACACTGGGAGCTGACCCTTGGACATGCCTGAATAAAAAACTGTTTTCCTCTAGATAAGTGAGGAAAGTGAGTACAAGAGCTGTTTTTCTCTAAGCAAGTGAGAAAAGTAAGTACAACAATTATTTTCCTCTAGGTAATGAAGAAGATTGAGTGCTATAGTAATTAGTAGCTTATTTAGTGCTTACAAGTTCTGAACAAGTGCCGAGCATGAACAAGCAAATTTAAGTGCTAAAACTAAGAATCTGTATCTGCACTAGACGAGTTACAAGACAGAAAGAAGCTCAAATGCAGGCTTTCAAATCAGAAAGTTGACAGAGATGGAAGATTGCCCAAACGGCCAGTAACTACAATTTCTGGGCCAGAACCACTCCTTATGTGGTAGACAGGTTGCCTAGTGCTTACCACTCCCACTGATAAGCTAGAAGGCTTCCCTCCAACACAGAAAGGCTTGGGAGGCTCAGAAGCTTACTTACAGTCCTGGATACAGCAAATCTGTATCTGGAACACTAGTTACAGGAAAGGTAGGAAACAAGCTTACAGTTTTTTTTTTTTTTTTTACAGAAAAGTAGCAAAAAACAGTAGTAAAAACAATTCACATGCAGTGCAAGCTAGCACACGAGTATGCAGACCAAACACAGATTAAAAAACACAATTAAGTTAAAAAGGACTAAAAGCAAGTGCAGAAAGAGTTTATTAGGTAGAGTGTGGTAAAGAGATAGGACTGGAGGAGTGTCCCAGATCAAATCTACAGTGGGGCGGGCAACTGCACTTGCGACTGGCCTCTTTGTATTGGTGAACTCCCCAATTCTAACTTCCTGGGTCCTGTCTGTGAGCCAGTTGTCTATCCACCGGGTGGCATACAGGTTTGTACATAACCTCTTACATTTGTCAACAATGCCCGAGTGGGGTATTGTGTCAAATGCCTTGGCCAGGTCAAGGCAGGCATTGTGAATAATTTTTCATCTATTGTTTTGGTCACATTCTCAAAGAAGTCCACCAGGTTGAGTAGGCATGACTTGCCCTTGAAGAAACCAAACTGGGTTGGGTCCAGTCTCTAGAGGGTTAATATGTCATTACTGATAATTTCCATGATAATTCTTTCCATGGCTTTGCATACAAGACTAGTGAAACATATGGGTCTGTAGTTTCCAGGGTCTGTAGATGGCTCATCTTTGTGCAGAGGGATGACTGTTGCTGTGTTCCACTCATGAGGCACAAAGCCTCATTATAGGCTACAGTTAAACAGCAATTCCAGAGGGCCTGATAGTTCATATGTTTCATGCTATTTAAACGGCATCCAGGGATACTGTCTGGGCCCATGGATGCAGTGTTCTTGGCCTTAGAGAGAGGATTAAGGACCTGTTCCTTAGTGACAGGAGGGGGAGTAATACTTAATGCTATTTCCTGTGGGAAGGTCGAGGGGGAGAGAGTGGTAAAAGCTGGAGCTTAATTTATTGGCCCATAGGTCGGCTATATCTTCTTGCTCAGTATAAGTGGCTCCATTTACAATGAGCTCTGCAAACAACTGTGTATTGTCTTTGAGGTTGCGGACATAGCTAAAGAATGCCTTGTGGTTGTCCTTGGCCTGGGAGGCCAAATTTACCTAAAATTTGGCTTTGATAGACTTTGTTTGTTCTCCGAGTTGTTTTAGTTTGATGACAGTGCTTTTATCCTGCTGAGTGCTGCACCTCCTAATATTTGCCATGATTTCCTTGCTTCTGTTATACAGCCTACTGATTTTGTGATTCCACCAGGATGACTTGTTTTTTGAGATGGTTTTGTACTTCTTTCTGGTGGGTTCAGCTGCCTCTATGCAGCTATTGACATGTTTGTATAGGGCTTCTGTAAATATTTCTGCATAGCCAGCAGTGTTCTCAGTGTTTATGGAGGCTTGATATTTTGCTAGGTTATCACTTAAATGCAGGAAGTTAGCCTTAGAGCAGTTACTCAATATTCCAAGGTTAGCTGGGGACCCAGGTTTTATTTTTATTTAAAAGGAGACCATTTTGTGGTCTGACCTTAACAGGGAAGACATTATGCTAGGGAGGTTTGCAGCACCCTCCCATATTAGTGAGGGCTAGATCCAGTATTGTTGCACTCCTGGCTGGTATACTGACAATCTCGTCCAGAGCGTTCATGTTTACAAAATCCAGGGATCTCTGTGCCTGTAATTCTGGTGTCATATAGGATTCTCAGTTAAAAGTGGGGTGATTAAAGTCACCCATGAATAAGGTAATGGGTTACATGGAGAGGGTTTCCAATAAGTTTAAATACATGGTATGGGTTTCTAGGTCATACAGGGGGACCTACAGCTCACAAAAAAGTGTTATTGGATTTTGCCTATGGTGATTTGAACATGAAGCGGCTCAAGTCCATTGTCCTGTTTGACCGGCCTTGAGATATATTTATTTTTGATGTCAATCGAGCCACCTCCACCTTTAGTCCTTGTCTGTGTAGTAAATGGTCTAAATGTGTGGAAGGCATTACAACCTTGCACTGTCAGTGTGCTCTCTGCAGCTTTAAATCATGTCTCAGGGATCATACAGACATCAGCATTCTCTAGGGTGAAGAGAGCTTCTAGGGAATGGTGTTTTTTTGTTTGGACTCCTAGCACTGAGCTGTAACACCTTTAGATTTTCTTGGTTTTGATTTGAATGTCGGAAGTACTTTCAATTTGGCATTGCCTAAAAAGGCACTATGGGGGGAAACAATGTTTTAGCTAATATTCGAAAGCCTAGACGGGGAGGTGTAGACCATCTATGGCAAAGAAGCGCAGTTTGTTGACCATCCCCTTCCATGCTGACAAACACTGCACCCGATTAGAAAGGCACCAGAAACTAAGTGTTCTACCCTGCTATTAAAAATGCAAAGGGTTTTCAAAACAAGGAACTGGCAAAATGTAGCCTGAACTGCAGCTGTACCCTCAAGCTTCTTTTTTAGGGATGTTGCAACAAAACTTACTTGAGGTCTACCAAGGGGAGGATGTAAAGTAGTACTACTAGGCTAAAGCAAGTCTATTCTTTTTTTTTTTTTATAAAGAATGCTGTTGCAGCATTCAAAATGAATAAAATGCACATAATGGGAAAAATGCAACTTGAGTGTAAAACTACTAACAGTACAACTGAAACTAAACATTCCTCAAATGTGAGTATCTGCAGTGCTTAGATGTATTAAGTTATTTGGACATGGGTTTTTATTGGACTCTGTCTTTATTCCCAACCTAATAGACTCAGAACAATCTATTTCTGAATCAAACAGAAAGCTTTGCTTTGACTCTTAAGTAGGGGGGAAGCAACTGTAAAGGGAGATATAGCCCTGCTTGTGGACTGCATGTATAGGTGGAGCTCAAACAACTCCATTTGTCTCTGGAATTATACAACTTTTTGGATTTCAAAGTCAGGGGTGGGAAGTAATTCAGTACATCTCTTCAGCTACTAGTAGACAGGTCCAGATAAGTTGTTAGCAACAAGTCTTTAAGCTTTCCATTTAAATATATGCATTTTGAATTTGCCTTCTAAAAGTTTAAAATTAACAGTATATTTGATTTAAAAAAATGCAACGCTTAATTTTATTTATTTTTTTAATATTTCTTTATTTTTATTTTTAAAAGTAAAGGGATTTATTATTTAGTTTGTTTATTACTGTCATCTCCCAGTCTACCCCATGCTGCTCTATGATCTAAAACTCGGCCATTTCTACCCCACCTGTTACTTTTTTCATATCTTTTGAATACACCATAAAATTTATTTCAGTTCTCAAACTTATGTTTTATACATCTATTCTCTATTTTTTCCCACATTTCAACTCTCAGTGTATTAGAATTTCTCTTAGTACTTTACTGTCTTGCGATATTTCCCCCATCCTTTCTCAAATTGCAGTTAAACTCTCCCATCCTCGTAACTGACATTCAACTTCTCGAATATATTTTTCCTTTCTGTCAGATTGACACATGTATAAATTACAATTATTCTTGCACATTGTTCCCTTTTCTGTTTATTACATACTACTGGTCTTCCAGGTATTCCAGATACTACTGCCATCACATCCAGTATATTTATCTCTTCATTTTGAAAACATTCCTATCCCTGAACACACTCTAGTGTCAATATACTCTTTTTTCCACATATTTCCTCAGTTCTAACTCTTTTTTTCTCCCTTCGCACATCTTGTATACAAGAACATCCATACTTATTTTTACATCACTCAGTCACTACCACACCTCCAATATCATTTTGGTTGCTGTTTACATTTAGTGCTAATAGTAATAAGTCATTATTTCCTTTTTTGCATCTTTCTTATGTCCATTTTTCTCCACATCCTACCCTAATTGATTTATCTTCATTTTTTTCTTCTCCTGTCTGACAATCTCCCTCTTTGCCTTCTTCACTTCCTAGTGCTGTGTAGCCGTTTTATCTTGCACCATAATACTCTCTTTTAAAACATTTTCTACCTCATGCCCATCAACCCTCGGAAGCATATCCACTGTTAAGTATCCCAGCATACCAAACACCATAGTACTCCACCTTACTTCCACATCAACATTTGATTCATTTCAATCAATCATCTCCAGCAGCACAGGAGTTTCCAGACATCCTTCCTCCAACTTGATTGCTACAATATCCTCTCTTACAGAGTCTTTTTATGACATTTCAGTATTCTGCAATAGTCCACTTAGCTCTCCTGTTTTCACCTTTCTTCCTCCATCTTGAAATTCTCCAAGTACTAGAGAGAGCCTCAGTGTCCTAAAAGAGTAAGGAAAGTCCCCCAATGCCCTGGTCAAAATTTCCCGTAGTCAGTATAAACACCACCTTGGGTCTCCCCTGAAAAGAAGTCATTGGCCTACTGAGAGTTATCGAGTCAACAAACAGTAAATAAATAAAATAAACTGCTGTTCTAAACACAAATTACTGAAAACAAATCTATTTTTTTTTTCACTTTTGCAAACATACTTCACTTCTGGCACACTATATTAACTGGATGCTTATCAGAAAGCTACCATAAAAAACAAGACACGCTGGAAATGTAATTAACATAGGACTTCTCCCTGCAGCTGGCCATTAGCATACTTAAAGATGTGTGCAGAGTATATAAACTAGCCACCAACAAAGTGTGCAGTACACTAGCATCAGCTAGCACTGGGGTATATTAGAAATGCCTTACAGTAGCACAGCTAGGGTGGGTCACAAAGGGGCAACTATCCTGTGTGCAAAGTGTTGGGGGATGAGATTAGACTATCCTCACCTCTGTCTAATGCAAAACTGGCTTTTAAGTGATGGTATTGCATCTGCGGTAAAACCAGAGTCCTGTAGGGTCTAACTATAGCAACTATCTGCTACAGTTTAAAAGTAAAAAAAAAAAAACATTTTTCCTTTTTCAACTAAAACCTGAGTGGTGTAGCACTCCATGCAGGCAGGGTATGCATGTATACATATAAACTGCAACAACTGTTTGCCACATCTGTAGCCGACAGTTTGCCGCAGTTTAAAATGAAGTTTTTTTGTTGCGTTTTTTTTTTTTTTAAACTAAAAGATGTGGGCCATAGCACTCCATGCAGGCAGGATATAAACTGTAGCAACTGTTTGCAACAGTTTAAAAGAATAAATTATTATTTTATTAATAAAATGTTAAAATGGGCAGGACACAGAAATAGAATGGCTGGGGCAGGAGGGAGGGGAATGGGTTGTGTCATGCATATGACTACCTGGTTTGAGTGCCCACAGAAGGAACATCGAAGTGCACTTTTTTTTTTTTTTTGCTCTTCACTTGAAGAGTTGAGAGACGTTGAGACACTAGTTCATAGTACCAGCCCAGGGCGCTGGTTGAACCAGCTATACTTCTCATGCCTAAGAAAGGGAAAAAAGACAGAAAACCAGTAGAAATACATCACCAAGTCCAATCTATGAATCCTGCACATGCACACACACTGGTATATACAACCCAAAAGGGGTGAAGACTCAAACACTACAATAAGAGAATCCTATATTGTTATTACAAAGTTACTTATTCTCTAAAAGAAGAAAAGATGAGTACTACCAAACCCATACAAGGGTAAGCATAGGAAAGGGATGGAGTGGATCTCCAAGTAGAGCCATAAACCTATAATTCTGACATCTAGGGTTACCGTGATTATTATATAATGCACTATTTCCATCACAAAGATCACTGCTGCAACACATTTACAGATAAATGAAAGACTAATGGACAGTGACAAGGACCCTGACCCCAAACATCGTGGAAGACTACAGCAGGTCATACAGTACTGCAGAGGCAAAGCCAGCTCTACACCCAGACTGCCCAATCTGTAAGACTTAGAGAAAGTGTGAATAAAACTCCAAGCTACAACTGCAGATAATACTTTGAGACATGACATTCTTGGAACAAAGCATCACTTGTGGACATTCTTTGTAAAACATGACCTGATGTGTTCAGCAAGAATATTCCCATTGTAGCCATAACAGAACATAATGCAATTCAACAGACAGGTTGACAGAGTCTGTTTAGATGCTGGTACACACTACTTACCTTGCATGAAGATGTCCAAAAAGGTCACACTGCTTTAAGTCCCTAGATCTTAGTACAATATTCAAGTTGTCTGTGCAGATCCAAAGTATGCAAAATTTGCTTCCCCTAATTAGGGAACTTTTCTATGACTTTGAAAAAAACACTTCTGTCCGGTATATTTTAGAAACATGGTCTCAGAAGACCTAAAGTGGAATACATAACCAGTGTAGAGGGCAGAACTGTATAAATAAAGGCTGAGGAGAGGACTGATGAAGACAAAAAAAACAAAAGTGGATCAAGGCCTGAACCGGTGGTACTCCAGTAAGAACAGTTGGTTTGGATGTGAAGCACATAAATAACTTGAAATAAAATGCCCTTCAAGCATCAGCTACTGCAATCTAAACAATCCTAACTACTTCACAACATAACCGCATTACCCACTACATACTTCTTCAGTATCTCCCCTCATACTGCCTTCCTAGTAGCTCCTTTCAACCATCATGAAAACGTAACACTTCACCACCCTGTCCTCCAATGTCTACTCCACCCTTAACACACCATATGGAACCTTTGCTCACTGCAAGTTAATATGCTCAGGAAGCCTTATGTATAAACTTAATCTATTTGAAATATCTTCTCAACATGTAACATCCTATCAAGCAACCAAAATGGTTTCATCTTAGGCAGAAATGCAGTTCCAGCATTGTTTATCACAAAATTTATCTTCAGATCCAGGACTCAGAATACCAGTTCATAACCCAGAGACTGCCCATGCTCTGGAATAGACTTCCCATACATGTCAAGCAGAGCACCTCACTGGCCCTCTTAGAGAAATTTTGATGAGTGGATGGGAAACAAAGTTCACCCCAGGGATCACTCCAGTGGCTTTACTTGATAGAGGCACTGGGAACTAACGTCAGGAGGCATAATGCCAGGGCACTCTATGGGCTAGACTCGTAAAGGCTCCAGGGCCATTAGCCTAGTACACACCTATGAACCTATGTGAGTCAATTATCATTATGTATCAATTTCAATCTGATATGGCAAATATTTTTCATATACTTTTGCTGTAACATTCATTCCCTTATTTTAATCATTGCAGTTTTCTGTTCATCTCTATATTCTTGGTCTGTTAATCTATATTATGCAACTCTGAATTTTAAATCTCATATGCATGGTGTTTTTACTTTGCACAATAAAAGGGCAAGCTTGAAAGATAACTGCTAAACCAATTGGCAGCAGAAGGGAAAAACAAACAAGACCACTAATTAGTAGGGTTGACTTGACAGAAAGCTTTAATAAGAAGAACACAAATGGCGGTGTTCTGAGTCCTGGATCTGAAGATAAGGTCTGCGATAAATAAACAATGCTGGAACTGCATTTCTGCCCAAGATGAAACAATTTTGGTTGCTTGACAGGATGTTGCATTTTGAGAAGATATTTCACAGGCTCATGGCAGACAGCTCTTTCAAGTAGCCTGGTAAAGAAAGGGGGAAGGCAGACAAGTCTAAATTCACTTGTTAATATGAGTGGTGTTGCATTTGGTATCAGAATGATTACATCATTATTCAATTTTGCATGGAATCTGCCATGAGTAAAGTGCAGAAGGTAAACTGGGTGAAAGATGAAGTCTTTGCAAAGTTTAAAAAACAAGGGCAGACTAAGATTGGGGCTGCCATTGCTCGGGAGTAACCCTAGAAGTTTGTCAACTTCTATAAAATAGATTTTTCTGAGATGGGACAGCCGAAAAGGGGTCAGAAATGGTAAGATAGCTGTGATGACACACTGATTTCAGATTTAAAGTCCTCTTCAGACAAGGTAATTGAGGGGATTTGCATCCGCTGAGGATTTTCCTTCTTTCCAGAACCTTTTAGGATTTGAGTGTCTGTGCTTGTCTTTTAAAGTCAATAAAGTATTATGTCACCTAATGTTCATTTTACAGTGGTTTTGAAGGGAAATTTATACATATAGTGATAACAGCATTACTTTTATTTCAGATAGTCAAGACTGTTTTTCTTTCATCAGGTGAAGGATGTCAGAACATCCAGAGAGCATGATTTGCTTTCCTGAAACACAGGATGGGAAAGACATAAATATTTAATCTGCAGAGTGTGTAGGACATTAGTTAGAAAGACCACTTTAAGGTAAATGCCTCAGTGCAAGGAGCAAAAATGCGGTCAAAAGATTTGGTTTTGACATTTGAGAATTTTTTTTTTGTATCAGATGAAAATGAGAGGGCAATGGTTGCTGATAAGTGGTGCTTCTAAATTTTGAATGGGACTGTTGTGTTTATTCATGACAACTACATCTAGGAGTCTAGAAGAGGCATTTACTAGGAGGGATAGACCAAATTCCATTAGAGGTCCAACAAGATCTTGTCTACCGGGATCAAGAAAGTTAAGATTTTCAATTAGGACAAACACTGGTTGAGTGATTAATGTGCAAGGACAGTTAACATAATAGGTTACTGAAGGTTGGCGATGGAGGGATATCCAAAGGTAATTTGAATTTTGGTGCTATCAATGTACAAAGGTTAATCAGAATCCATTTAAGGGTAAATTTACCTGGATCAGAGAATGAAAGCTGGTAATATGATTTTCAGTTTTGATTTAAGTAATTGGAGGCAGCCTCCTTAGATTTATCTAGCCTCTCACTGTGTACTGGTATAAAGTTAGAAAAGTGGAAGTCCAAGAATTTCAGTTTATTGTGTTACCAATTCCACCACAATTTAGAGGGCTAAATTTGAGGCCGGTTAGATGGAAGTTGGGACTAAGTTTTAGCAGTGGAGCTACTTGGGGTAGTACTTTAAGGTAGTTCAGGCATGGGCTCTACACCACCTCAAACTACAAACAGGTAAATAGAAAAAAGGTTTTCTAGATGTGATTTGGAAGAATCCTTGTTCATTCAGTGGAGTAACAGGATTGCTATGTTTGGGTAAAATAAAGTGCCAGGGGAGAAAAAGTTGGTGGACAAAATGTAGATGAAATGTGAACAACAGGGTTAATTGGGAAGTTAGCACACATAATTAATGCTATGAGCAGTTAAACAAGTTGCTTGCTGTAGTCCAGGGTGAGAGTTCCTCAGCTTCCATTTACATTTTTTGTGATTCTCACCAAGTCACAAACACAGAGTGCTCCCGCACTGAATCTGAACAAACTCCTTGCAGAGAAGTGCTCTACGCCAGTTAACAAATAAAACATTAATTCAAATAAATCTGGAAAGCAAAAAAGTAAGTGGTTGGTTTGAGCGAGAAGACAGTAGGAGATAGGTGGAAAGAACTACAGAGATGAAATATGCAGTGCATAAGATGAGGAATAGTGAAATTATGGCAGTTCAGATAAGGATTTTTGGAAGGTGACAGCCATTTTGTTCCTGCTGGAACAGCTGTCAAGGTTATTAAGACAGTAGCTGGATTAGCAGAAGTGTAGCTATCAGGTAATCGGCAGCAGTAAGAGGAGGAGAAGGAAAGGCAGCATTTTGGCTCTTACTGAAGGCAATGCTGGACAGAGAAAACAGTAACAGTACTATAGCTCTTAACTAAGGCATTACAGATTAGTATGAAATGCAGTACTACACACCTCACCCAAGGCATTACAGATGAGAGTATGAGATGTAGAACTACATACCTCACCTAAGGCATTACAGGTGAATATGAGATGCAGTACTACACACTTCACCTAAGGCATTACAGGTGAATATGAGATGCAGTACTACACACCTCACCTAAGGCATTACAGGTGAATATGAGATGCAGTACTACACACTTCACCTAAGGCATTACAGATGAATATGAGATGCAGTACTACACACCTCACCTAAGGCATTACAGGTGAATATGAGATGCAGTACTACACACCTCACCTAAGGCATTACAGATGAATATGAGATGCAATACTAGACACCTCATCTAAGGCATTACAGATGAGAGTATGAGATGTAGAACTACACACCTCACCTAAGGCATTACAGGTGAATATGAGATGCAGTACTACACACCTCATCCAAGGCATTACAGATGAATATGAGATGCAGTACTACACACCTCACCTAAGGCATTACAGATGAATATGAGATGCAGTACTACACACCTCACCTACGGCATTACAGGTGAATATGAGGTGCAGTACTACACACCTCACTCACCTAAGGCATTACATTCGAATATGAGATGCAGTACTACACACCTCACCTAAGGCATTACAGATGAATATGAGATGCAGTACTACACACCTCACCTAAGGCATTACAGATATACTATGAGATGCAGTACTACACACACCTCAGGTCTACACTGAATCAGCGAACACTTAAAAAAGCAAACACTAATTCACTGACCCTATGTAAGCGAAAGTGTACAATCCTGAACACTCGGAACAGCGATTTTTTTCCCGGGGGGGGGGGGGGATCGCTGTTCCACAAAAAAATAAACAAAAAATTAAACCAGTATATAGTGTGGGGGAGCTTCACCCCCCAGCCCCCCCCCACTTAAATATACCAATTCTGAGATCGCACCACAGTGGAGGAAATGGCAAACTCCCAAAACCAGCCCAGCGATTTTCTTTCCCAGGGGGGAAAAAAAATAAAATATCGCTGTTCCGGGTGTTCGGGATTGTAAGCTTTCACTTACATAAGGTTGATGAATCATCGTTCGCTTTTTTTAGCGTTCGCTGATTCAATATAGAACCACATACCTCACCTAAGGTATTACAGATGAGCAGGAGAAGCAGTACCACACACCTCATCTAAGGCACTACAGATGACAATATGAGATGCAGTACTACATACCTCACCTAAGGTATTACAGACAACAGTATGAGATGCAATACTACACACCTCATCTTAAACACTGAAAAGAATAGGACTTACAGCAATATACTTCATCACATCTAAAGCACTACAGTACAGCTTAGGAGAATCATTACTAAAGCTCTTGTCTGAGGCAGTGCAGACAGGAGACGATGTAGTACAACTCTCAGCTAAGCACTGCTGATTGGGAAATGAAAGTGTGCATGTAATGAGTAGTGAATTTACTAGCCATTCTTTAAATCTCACCTATGGAACAGCAGCTACGAGTAGGTGGTACTGCAAAAGGTGGAAGCACAATACACTTCAATTAATGTAAGTTAGGAGATGATGCATGTCTACTGTAGTACACCAAAATAGTGCAGATTTACTCAGCATAAAGTACAGTTTTGTACCTACCATAAATGTAGATGTTCGAGTGCTAATACAGCTGCAGTAATCACATATGGGTTCTCTGCCGTCAGGCGGGTCCTCGGTCAGCCGAATTCCAAAGTCTTGGTCCGGCATCGGTTGTTGTCGCCTTCTTCCCTTACGTCAGTGCGACAGGGGTATATAAGTAACAGCTGACGCCATGTTATCCAGTCTTTCTTGCCCCAGATGTCAGGTGCCCCCAAAAGGAAGGCAATAGATAGATTATATATATATATATATATATATATATATATGAATGATATATACAAGCAATGCAATGTTATCAAAAAAGAGTAGTTGCAAGCAAATACACCATATGAGGATAACCCAAAATAAGTTATATGAGGAGGTGTTAGCCACTAGTCCTATACCTACAGGGGAAGGAGGGAGGGAAACCTGCACTGCAGCTGTATTAGCACTCGAACATCTACATTTATGGTAGGTACAAAACTGTACTATGTTCATCGTGCATACAGCTGCAGTAATCACATATGGGTAGAATCCCAAAGCTATGCACAGGGTGGTAGGCACTAGGTAGAACTGGGGTGAGCCAGAATGCCCTGCAACACAGCAGTAGCAAAGCCTGCTCTAGTTTTGGAATATAAAGGCAGGTGGTAGTGTCTTGTGAAGGTATGTACAGAACTCCAAGTGGCTGCCTCCAAAATATCTTTGGTAGGAACTCCTCTGAGGAAGGCTGTAGAGGTAGCTGTGGCCCTGGTGGAGTGTGGTCTGATGCCTACAGGGACAGATTTCCCATGATAGGAGTAACAAAATCGTATGCAGTGGCCTATCCATTTAGAGATTGTCTGTTTGGTACCAGGCTTCCCTTGAGCCCCTACAGCATAACACACAAAAAGTTGTTGTGATTTCCTGAAAGGCTTTGTTCTGTCCAAATAGCAACGTAGCTGTCTATGGATGTCCAAGGAATGTAGCAGCCTTTCTCCTTTGTTTTGAGGATTAGGGTAAAAGGTAGGTAAGTGTATGGCTTGATTTAAAGCTACCCTGGATACCACTTTAGGCATAAATGACGGGTTGGTTCGAAGGGAAACCCTGTCCTGATGGAAGATAAGAAAGGGCTGCACAGCCATGAGGGCTTGTAGTTCGGAAACCCTACGAGCTGATGTAATGGCCAGAAGGAAAGCTGTTTTCCAGGACAAATATTGCAAATCTGTTGAGGCAGCTGGTTCAAAAGGAGGCAATGTTAATTTTTCTAGAATGTAATTAAGATCCCAGGCTGGCACTGGTTGTTTCCTTGGTGGTCTTATATTCTTAGCCCCTCTGAGGAATTGTCTTAAAAGTGGGTGAGAGAGTAACGGTGGATCCGTGTTGAATTCTGCAGAAATGGCTGAGGCATGGATTTTAATGGAGGAAAATGAAAGTTCACTGTTCAGCAGCTCAGCTAGATACTGTAATACCTGAGGCAAATTCAGTTTTCTAGGGTCCTGGCCTTTTTTCTCATTCCAAGAGCAAAACTGTTTCCATTTTGCAGAGTAAGTCTTCCTAGTAGATGGCCTTCTGGCCTCCAGAATGACATCCTGAACCTCTTTGGAGAGTAGGGTCTGCTGCGGTGTTAAGGAATTTTCAATGCAGCAAGATTGAGTGTTTTCAGCTGACTGTGAAGAGTTTTGTAGCTGTGCTGAGTTAGCAGAAGAGGCATTAGAGGTAGAGGCCAGGGAGGAGTATGTGTTAGGCTCCTGAGGAGTGGGTACCAGTGCTGTCTTGGCCAGTCTGGAGCAATCAGTATCATCTTCGGTCTGTCTGTTCTTGCTTTCAAGAGCACCTTGGGTAGAAGAGGCGGAGGTGGGAAAGCGTACACTGTCCATGCTGTCCAACTGAATGAAAGGGCGTCCACCCTCCAGGCCTTTGGATGAAAAGTCCTTGAACAAAACTTTTCCAGTTGATGGTTCCTGTGGGAGGCGAAGAGATCTATGTCTGGCCTTCCCCATGCTTGGATTATCTTTGTAAACACCTGTGGATGCAGCTTCCATTCGTGTGGATCTGTCATATTTCTGCTTAGATAGTCTGCCAGCGTGTTTTCCAAACCTGGCAAGTACTGTGCTTGAAGTTCGATTTGCCATTCCAGAGCCAAGTTCCAAAGTGTCATGGCTAGTTTGCACAGGGGATATGAATGTGTTCCTCCTTGTTTGTTTATGTACCACATTACTGTGGTGTTGTCTGTTTTTATCAATAATTGCCCTGGATGCAGGAGGTCCTTGAATGCTGCAATTGCATTTATTACTGCTAGCATTTCTTTTTGATTGATGTGAAGGTGCTTTTCCTTTTGGGACCATTTACCCTGAATGCACCTGCCTGTCATGTGCGGCCCCCAGGTGTAATCTGAGGCGTCTGTTGTGATGACTTGATTTGCTTGAGGCTTGCAGAATGGGAGACCTGTGTTTGCTTGACATGCTTGGGTCCACCATTGAAATTCCTTTTGCAAACATGGAATTATTGGTATTATTGTTTCCAAATTGTAGCTGTTGAGACCACAGGCTTTTTAGGTACCACTGAAGTTTTCTCATATGCAACTTTGCACATGGGATTAAAAGAATGCAAGATGCCATGAAGCCCAGAGCCTGCAGGATTTTCCTTGCAGTAAGCCTGGTACAATTTGCTAGTGTTTTGAAGTACTGAGTTAGTTGCCCTTGTTTTTCTGGCGTGAGATAGGCCATCAGGGTGTTTGTGTCCAAGTTGGCACCCAGGAAAGTTATTTTCTGAGATGGTATTAGCCTGGATTTCTCTTTGTTGACTGTGTATCCCAGAGAATTCAGTAACCGTGTTGCATAAGCCAGATGTTCCAGAAGAGTGTGCTTGCTGTCCGCTTGGATCAGGCAGTCATCCAAATAAGGATAAATTTGTATCCCTTGAAGTCTGCAGTAGGCAATTACTGATGCCAGGCATTTCGTGAATACTCTGGGCGCAGCAGATAAGCCAAAGGGCAATGCAGAGAATTGATAGTGGATTGAACCTGCAAGAAATCTGAGGTATCTTCTGCAGCTTTGTCTGACTGGGACATGCAGGTATGCCTCCTTGAGGTCCAATGTTACCAGCCAAAACTCCTTGCCCAGCATGGGAAGAAGCTGCTATAATGTGAACATCTTGAATTTTGGTACGAGTAGAAATGTATTTAGGATGGATAAGTCCAAAATGGGTCTCCAGTCGGTTCCTTTTCTTGGTACCAGGAAAAGTCTGGAATAAAAACCTTGGCCTTGTTCCTGAGTCGGAACCTCTTGAATGGCTTTCATGTCCATGAGTTTTGTAATTTGTATTTGTGCCTCTGCCCTTTGATTGTGTGGCAGGTTTGGCATGCCTCTCATTTTTGGAAGAGAGTGTGAAAATGAAATCTGTAGCCTCTGTTTATTATGTCCAGGATCCATTTGTCTGTTGTGATAATATGCCAATTTCCTGAAAATAGTGCCAGCTTTCCTCCCAAGGGAGCTGCCAGCTGAGATTTGCTTGGCATGAAAAGGGGGAAGTCATTGGGTTTGCTTTCTGTATTGTTGTGCACTGTCTTAGCCACCTCTTGGTGCTTGAGTTGGCCATTGCCTGCCTCTATATGATCCTTGAGATTTTCCTCTGCCCCTTGAGCGCCTGTATCTGCCTCTTTGGGGTTTGTCTGTGGCTGGAAAGGACCAGTTTTTTGTAGGCCAATTTCTACTAAAACGAGGTGGCTGTACCTGTAGAAAAGCCTTGACAGTTTGCATAGATTTAGCTTTTTCTTCCATTTTCCGTAGTAGCTCCTCAGCATTAATACCAAATAGCACATCCTTTTGTAAAGGAGCATCTAGTAGTTTAGCTTTAACATGATCAGGCAAGCTTTGTTCTCTAAGCCAGGCATGTCTACGAATGACTGCTCCTGTAGCAGCGGCTCTACTAGAGGCCTCTAAGGCATCATAACCACATTGTAAGGTGTGTTTACCCACTTGTTCTGCACTATGTATCATATCCTGCAATTCCTTCAAATCTGGTTGTTCAGGTTGAGATATTTTGTTTCTTAATTGAGATAACAGAAACTGCTGATATTTAAGAATATGGAACTGACAATTTAAGGCCCTCATGGTTAGGGTGGTCAAGGTGTATACCTTTTTCCCCCGCCTTTCTAAGGATCTAGATTCCCTTTTGGAAGGTAGTGGGTTCTTGGCAGTAGAGGCCTTCATTCCCTTGGGGCCTTGAGAAATGGTCTCAGGGTCAGCATTATGGCTTTTGAAAAGAAATTGGTGAGAGTTAGGGACTCTGTAATACCTATCAGGTTTGACTGGTGCAGGAGGCAGGGAATCCGGATTGAGACAAGCCTCAGAGTAAACATCATCAAGTATGTCCAGGACAGGAGGAATAGCCAGAGGTCTGTGTTGAGGTAACAAAAGAAATTCCCTAAGCCTTTTCTTGGAATCAGAAAAGTCTTGGCCTTCCCAATGGAAGTGCTCCCTCAAGGTGTGCAAGGTTTCCCCAAAAGAGAAATCCTCTGGGGAGATACAGAAGGAATGGACTGTTCTGCATCAGAATCTTCATAACAGTGTTCCTCCACATCAGAATGTTCTCAGAAAATGGAGCCCTGTTCAGAAGAGGGAGAGTCTTCCTCCACTCTGGGTCTCTTGTCTGGAGGGGGTTGGGAACCCCTGATACAGGAAATTAAATCCTCAGCCATTTTAAGCATCTGCTTTTTAGGCATGGGGCCTGGGGATGGACCCTATGCAACAGGCCTCTTGGGATGCATGGCTGATTTGGACTTAGTGAAGGCCTTAATGGAAAAGGAAGAAGAGGGTCTAAATACACCCTGGGTGGAAGTGGACCTATCCACATTAGGAGGCTCAACACTCACAGTGGTTTTGGTGGTTGTAGTCTGAGTTAGGGCCGAGGTACCAGCGGTCTCGGGTACAGAAGACACCGCCAATGAAGTGTCGTCGGTAGTCAGGGACTGCATAGGCGTCTCGCTGAGAACCGGACCACGTGCAGCCGGTTTTGGCGTGGTGTCGGTGGAGACCGCGGACCTCGCGTGTCAGTCCTTGTCCTTTCGTTTTTTGGACAAAACGGTAGTCGGAGTATCAGACGCCATTTTTATAATCAAAGACTTTACCAAAATAATGCTGGGCGAACTCTGCCCGACGCTTAATAGTGCGTTTATTGAAAGTAGCACAAAAGTGACAGCCCGAGACGTCGTGGTCTGGGCCTAAACAAGGTATGCAGAGGGAATGGAAATCCTTATGCGGTATTTGCTTCCCACAAGAAATACAATTGTTAACTTTGTCTGACATCGGTCTGAGGCAAGAAAAGTTTCCCCAGGTGCCACAGCTTTAAAGAAGATTTCAGTTTCCAATTTTTCAGAATTCAGGAGCTGGGCACTTGCGAACTGCTTCTGCAACAAGACTGGAGAACATATACCCTGTCGCACTGGAAGGCGACAACAACGGACCAAGACTTTGGAATTCGGCCGACCGAGGACCCGCCTGAGGGCAGAGAACCCATATGTGATTACTGCAGCTGTATGCACGATGAACATCAGCAGAATTTGTTTTAGTCATCAGCTAATTATTCATTTTGCTATGGCATTTGAAATGCATTGTGTAATTTAAGTTTTTACGGCTGACTGGATGGGTATTGTATGATTACTTAAAGAATGATATTGATTTTTAAGACCAGACAGTATGACATATGCAGCATGCAGATTATGGATCAAGTAAATTAGGTGAAATACAGTTATGAATATAATCTGATGTGGGGGTTGGGGGGTGTCACTGCAGTTTACACAGCTCCTCCTACTCTCTCATGCTCCGCAAGAAACTAGTTGATCTGCATACATGTCAGAAAGGATAATGTGAATATGGAGTAAAAGACAGGTCCAACAGCATAACATTTTCCCTGACCCTTACAGACATCTGGAAAAATGTAATCAGACCACCAGAAAGTCAGAAGCAAATTGCATGGCAGCTGCTTTCAGCTGTTAAGATATGGACAATTATTAGCAGTCTCATAACACTGATTACCAAATAAGAGTTAGATGCAAGCACAGCGAACTGCACTATTATATGTTACAGCTGCAGACTCTACAAAGCCATGGTAAGTAGCACAGGTAAGCATCTTAAGTACATAATGGAGTATGCCCACTAAAACAGAAAGGTGAATCTCACAAACTTGGGATAAGTATACAGTAGTGCCTACAGAGCAACATACCTGCCACACTATGGGATGCACAAAAAGAAAAGGGGGCAAACCTATGAGTTTTCTTATGCAAGGCTTCCCAAATGTGCAATTTTTTTTTTTTTTTGGGGGGGGGGGGGGCACTAATTAGGTCAATGAGACGTGTTGCATACTGCAAGGCACAGCTATTAAGTGCACAATGAAAGAAGCTGAAATACTTGGCAATTAAAAAAAAAGATAGGGTCAAAATAATGCAACATTTTAAAAGGGGCATGCAAAGTATGCCATTAAGTATTAGGTGGTATAAAGAATAGCTGTGTAAAATCTTAACATAACAACAGGTGTCCTTCTCTTCTCTGTTGCAGTATTCTTTACATGACAGAGTTCTCCGTCACAGGTGACCTGACGTCAGCCGGTATACAAACGTCTTTCACTACTATAGGGTGTATGGTATGTTGCACACAGGCTACTGTCATATGTCAGCCATAAAAGCAGCATACACACGCACCAACCTCAGCAATGAATACCCCAGGAGGAATAGCAGCTTAGGGAAAGTAGGGTATGAACATCCAAGGTAAAGACCCAAACAACCAAGGAAAAGAGGGAGGGATTGGAATACTGCAACAGAGAAAGAATGACATCTATCATTATGGTAAGATATCACACAACTATTCTATGCCCTTCTATTCATCTGTTGCAGTATTCTTTGCATAAGGGAGAGTACAAAATCTCATGAGAAAAGAGTGGAGAAAGAAGCAGTCGAGCTCTCCAGAAAGCCATAGAGAATGGCTCTGGCAAAACCTGCCCTAGCCTTAGAAATGCCATCCAGTTTGTAATGTTTGGTGAAGGTATGGACAGAAGACCATGTAGCCACTTCAAGAATAGAGCTAGTATGCAGTCCCTTAAAGAAAGCACCAAATGAAGCTACAGCCCTTGTAGAATGTGCCCTAACAGAAGGGACAAGGGTCTTACCATGACTCACATAAAACAAAATTGCTTTAGAAATCCAAGTAAAAATAGTCTGCTTGAAAACAGGCAATCCCAGAGGCCTGAGATGATAGGGAAGAAAATGGTGGTTTGCATTTGTGACAGATTTTATTCAGACAAGATTAAACCCAAGTTGTCTATGCACTAGGGTATGCAGCACCTACTCACTAGAATTCTGTGGAGAAGGCAAGAAGATAGGTAAATGAATGGACTGGTTGAGTGACAACCATCGACTACCTTGGGCATAAATAAAGGGTTGGTACGCAAGGATAGCCTGTCTTTATTAAAGACCAAAAAGGAGGGACAGGCCATTAGGGCCTGGAGCTCAGACACACGTCTGGCTGAAGTTCAAGTAGAAGTACTATTTTCCAGAAACAATGCTGCAGGGAAGCCGATGAAGCTGGCTCAAGGGGGGGTAGTTAACTTTTCAAATATAAAAATTAAGATCCCAGAGAGGGGAAGATAGGTTTCCTGGGAGGTCTAATGTGAAGGATGCCTTTAAAAAATTATTTAGCCTCAAATCTGCTAGCTAGAGAGGGAGATAAAGGCAGACAGGCAGAAATAGCTGACATATAGGCTTTCACTGAAGAGTAAGCTAAACCAGCACTGAGCAATTCACGTAAATAAGGGGACTTCCATGATAATGGATCTTGGTTTTGTGAGAGACACCAAACTGAAAATCCTTTCCACTTAGGTAAGATTTGCTGGTATTGGGGTTTCTGGCCTCCTGCAGGACCCTTAGCATGCCCTCAGAGAAAAGGTGTCTAAAAGGAATTAAAACCCCATCACCTAGGGAGTCAACTGAAAGGTAGCCAAGTGGGGAAGGATGAGAGTTCCTTGCTGTGTGCGAGAAGGTCCACCCTGTGAGGTAACTTGTGGTGACTGCCTTTGGCTAAACACAGGAGAAGAGTGAACCAATTCTGTCTTGGCCAAAAGAGAGTCACCAGCAAGAATTTTGGGATGTCTTGATGAATTTTGAGCAGAACTTTCAGAATGAGTGGAAGGAGAGGGAAAACATGCAGAAAAGTACAGCTGTGTACACTCACCATAAATTTAGATGTTCGAGTGTATTCACTGTTGCAGTCCTCACATATGAGTATCTGGCTCCCGGTAGCCCTCAGTTGGCCCAAATACCAGAGTCCTTGGTACACAACGTCGGCTGTAAAACTGATGTCAGAATTTCAGGTATAAAGGGAGGCAGCCGATGCCATTTCCTCAGTTTTTCTTGCCTTAACTGTCAGGAGCCCCCAAAAGAAGGTTAACCCAGGAAGATAGCACCCCAAACAAGTCATACAAAAAATAAAAATATGTAGTCTGTGCCGTAGGAATAAAGGGGGACTGGAGGGTGGGAAACCAGGACTGCAACAGTGTATATACTCAAACATCTGCATTTATGGTAGGTGTACACAACTGTACTATGTTTTTCATGTTTCAATTGTTGCAGTCCTCACATATGGGTTGATTCCCAAAGCCCAGGAAAAAGACAAAGGGGGAGGAAGGTTCACAGATTAAGGGTTGGTAAGAAGGCCCTGCAAAACTGCAGTGGCAAAACCAGCCCTGGATTTAGAAAATAAAGGTAGACTGTAATGCTTTGTGAAAGTATGGACAGAAGACCAAGTAGCTGCTTCTAGAATACCCTTAGTAGGCACACCTCTCAGAAAAGCTGCAGAGGTAGAGGCTGCTCTAGTAAATGGGTTCTAATACCCTAAGGGGGAACATTCCCATGCTGCAGGTAACAAAAGCGAATACAATGAGCAATCCATTTGGAGATGCTTTGTTTTGTAATAGCTTTACCCTGAGCCCCAGGAGCAAAACTAACCAACACCTGTTCAGATTTTCGAAAGGATTTAGTCCTAAGTAAAATCTCAGCTGTCTATGCACATCAAGAGAGTGCAGAATCCTTTCCCCTTTATTCTGGGGATTGTTGAAAAATGTAGGCAGGTGAATAGACTGGTTAAGGGTTAAACTGGAAACTACCTTAGGCATAAAAGAGGGATTAGTTCTCTGAGAAACTCGATCTGAGTGAAAAATAATGAAAGGTTCTACTGCCATTAAGGCTTGCAGCTCTGATACCCTACTGGCTGAAGTAATAGCCAAAAGAAAAGCAGTCTTCCAGGATAGAAACTTCAAATCTGCAGAGGCAGCTGATTCAAAGGGAAACAAGTTTTTCCAGGACAAAATTAAGATCCCAAGCAGAAGTATGAGCTCTTCTGTGAGGTCTAAGATTGCTAGCTCCCCTCAGGAACTACTTCATCAACGGGTGAGAAAAAAATGGGTTGCTCAAAAGAACAATGAGCTGAAATTGCTGAAGCGTGAATTTTGATTGAAGAAAAGGAAAGTCCACCATTAAGCAATCCTACTTGGTAATCAAGAATGAGGGAAGGAGATGGATGAGAAGAGACTGCCAGCACCCAAGAGCAAAATCTCTTCCATTTATCTGCATAGGATTTTCTGGTGCTAGGCCTCCTGGCCTCGTGAAGGACTTCAACCACCTGTTGGGAAAGATTTAAAGTATTAGCCAGGCAGTTAAATGCAGTGTTTGAAGATGAGGATGAAGGAACTTTCCCCCTTCCTGAACCAAATGATCTGGTACCAGGGGAAGATGCCAAGGCTGTGCCTGTGAAAGGCTGCGAAGGAGGGGATACCAATGCTGCCTGGGCCAATCTGGTGCTATCAGAATAGCCTTTGGTTTTTTGTCCCTTATCTTTAGCAACACTCTGGGAAGAAGAGGCATAGGAGGGAATGCATAAACAGAGATGTGTCCATGGGAAGGACAATGCATCCGTCCTCCAAGCTTTGTTGTGAAACTCCCTGGTGCAGAAGGTGGGAAGGAGATGACTGGTGTGAGAGAAGAAAAGATCCACTTGTGGGATGCCCCAATGTTGAGTGATGCGATGGAAAATGACTTTGTTCAGTTGCCACTCGTGAGGGTCCAGAACATGTCTGCTCAAATGATCTGCTCAGGAGTTTAGCCTCCCGGGAAGATGCTGGGCTATTAGATGTAAACCCATGGATGCTGCTATGGACCATAGTCTTATGCTTTGTCTGCACAAGGGGTAAGAGTGAGTCCCCCCCCCCCTTGCTTGTTGATGTACCACATGACTGTGGTATTGTCTGTCCTGATCAGCAGAGTCCCAGGGTAGAGTAGGTCCTTGAAAGCCAGCAAGGCCTGCTGCACTGCCATCAATTCTTTTAAGTTTATGTGCAAATGAATCTGCTGGGTGCTCCAAGCTCCCTGTATGCTCCTGCCTTCCAGATGAGCCCCCATGCAACATCTAAGGCGTCTGTGGTGAGAGTCTGACTGGCAGGTGGTGGGTGGAAAGGTAGACCTTTGTTCTGAGAACAGGCTGTCGCCCACCAGAGGAACTCCATCTGTAGACAGGGAATTAGGGGAAGAATAAAGTCTAAGTCCTGTATGTGTTGACACCAAAGATTCTTGAGGTACCATTGAAGTTCTCATATGCAGCCTTACATATGGGATCATCAAAATACATGAAGCCATGAACCCCAGTGCTTGCAGGAATTGCCTTGCAGAGAGCTGGGCCATGTTTGCCAACTTCATGAAGTAGGCCAAAAGATCTTCTTGCTTCTGTTGAGGGAGGAATACCATCTGGGTGGCTGTATTCAGACTCACTCCCAGGAAAACAATCTCCCTTGTAGGAACCAACTTTGACTTCTTTTCGTTGAGAGTGTAACCCAAAGAGGTGAGAATGTTCTTCACAAAATCCAAATCCTTTTCTAGTTGCTCTGGGGAGTTTACCTGAATGAGACAGTCGTCCAGGTAAGGATAAATTTGAATGTTTCTCTGCCTGCAAAAAGCAATGGCTGGAGCCAGGCACTTCGTAAAAACTCTGGGAGCAGTAGATAAGCCAAAGGGTAGTGTAGAGAACTGAAAGTGCTGCTCCCCAGCCCTGAAGCGAATAAACTGCCTGCAATGTTCCCTTACTGGGATGTGCAGATAAGCCTCCTTGAGATCCAAAGTTACCAGCCATGAATCCTTGCCCAGCACTGGTAGTAACTGTTGAAGGGTGAGCATCTTGAATTTGGGAATCACCAGAAAAGTGTTTAGAATAGACAGATCCAGAATAGGGCGCCATGTGCCCCCTTTCTTGGGTACTAGAAAAAGTCTTGAATAAAAACCTAGTCCTGCCTGATTTGCAGGAACTGGCTCTATAGCCCCCATAGTTAGTAGAGAAGAAATTTGAATTTCTACCTCTGCCCTGAGAGTTCTGGGTACGCTTGCAGAACATGGAAAGTGTGAAAATAAAACTTGTAACCTTAGTTTACTATACTGAGCACCCATTTGTTGTCTGTGGTGGTAGACCATACCTCTGCAAACCTGGATAACCTGCCCCCCAAAGGAAACCCAGACCCCGAAGAGGTAGGCACAAGAAGGCCGGAGTAATTGAGAATGTTTGCTTTGGGAAGCTGGGTTAGAACTCCCCGATTTAGCAGAAGAATGCCATTGTTTAGCCCTTTGAGGGGCAGAAGCCTGCCCTCTGGAAGATCTGAAACCCCTAGGCCTAGAGTGACCGTGCTTGCCAGGATCAGGGAAAGACTAATTGTTGGAAGGATAATGCCTACTAAACAGAGGAAGCTGAACCTGAGGGAAATCTTTTACAGCTTGCATAGATTTCGCCTTATCCGCCAACTTCTTCAGTACCTCCTCAGCCTTATTACCAAAAAGATTGTCTTTGTGCAAAGGAACATCCAGCAATTTAGATTTAACAGGTTCAGAAAGAGGCTGCTCCCTGAGCCAAGCTTGCCTTCTAATAACGGAACCAGTGGCTGCTGCTCTGCAGAAAGCCTCCAAAGTGACAAAACAACAATGAAGTGAATGCTTATTAACTAAAATGGCAGAATTCAGTAAGTCTTGTAAATCTTTGTTCTCCAACATGGAAGGAATAACCCCAAGTTTAGCCTTAATAGCCTCCAAAGTATGCTGCTGACACTTAAGCATGTGAAAAAGACAATTCACAGACCTAATGGCAAGAGTTTCAGAGGTATAGACTTTTTTACCCCACCTGTCCAAGGCCCTAGACTCCTTATTAGAAGGCACAAGGTTTTTAGTAATAGTAGCCTTAACACCCTTGGGGCCTTGAGAAATAATCTCAGGATCAGCAGTAGGGTTTTTAAAAAGGAATTGATGAGAATCAGGAACCCTATAAAACCTATCAGGTTTTCTGGGGGCAGGAGGAACAGAATTAGGAGTTAAAGAATTTTCCATGAAAACATCATCCACAACTTCCAAAACTGGAGGTATAGCGAGAGGCTTATGCTGTGGCAAATCCAAAAATTCCCTGATTCTTTTCTTAGACAGAGGAAAATCCTGACATTCCCATTTAAAGTGCTCCCTAAGAGTATTCAAAGTATCCCCAAAGGAAAAATCTTCTGGAGGGGAGGCAGAAGGGATAGAGTTCTCAGTATCAGAATTCTCAAAGCCAGAAAAAAGTTGAGAATTTCTTTCTTCACCAGCAGACATACTGGAAATCTCAGAATCTGAGACAGACAAAACATCAGGAGATAATTCTCTAGCCTTTTTGGAAGTGGGGGGTGAGAGCCCCTAATCAGGGAAAGATCATCACCAGCCATCTTTACCAACTGGGACTGAGGCACAGGAGGGGAGGCCGATGCCTGTTTGTGAGTAGGTTTGCAGCTGGAAGGTTTACTAGCAATCCGGAGGGACTCGGGAGGCCTAGCAACTGCAGAAGTCTGAACTACGGTAGTCGGTCTGGTTCTGGTCTCATGTCAAAAAGAAGTACATCAGAAGCCGGTGCCTGCAAAGCGGCTCCGAACCCATCTGAGATGGCGACAGGCGGAGGGTCTGAAGACGAAATAGCAGCCTGCAGCATTGAGGACTCCATAAAGGTCTCAGCAGAGGCCTGCGGCTGAGAATCTGCGGACTGCAGGGGTTGCGAAAGCGCCTCACTGATCTACCGCCTCACTGACAACCAATTTCACCAATGCGTCGTCAGCAGATTTAACCCTAGACCTGTTGCGGTCCTTGTCTTTGCATTTACTAGGTATATCCGAAGTCGGGAGACCAGAAGACGCCATAACGATGAACTTAGGCCAGACTCTGAAATGCTTATACAAAATCTTAGCTCTACGGTGTATGGTACGCGGGTTATAGGAAGCATAGAGATTGCAGTTAGGGACGTCGTGCTCAAGGCCAAACAAGTTATACAATAGGAATGGAAATCACTGTGTGGAATCTGTTTTCCACAGGCAAGACAGTTATTAACTTTATCTGACATTCATTAAAGCAAGAAAAGAGCATCCCAAACAGGGTACTTATCTGAAGGCGTTTTCAACTTGGTAGTCGGAAAGCAAAAAGAAGGTAAACGGCTGACCGGCACTAGTGCGAATTGCATCTGCTTTGGGCTCCGCGGCAAGAAAGACTGAGGAAATGGCGTCGGCTGCTTCCCTTTATACCTGACATTATGACATCAGTTTTACAGCAGAAGGCAGTTGACATCATATACCAAGGACTCTGGTATTCGGGCCAACTGAGGGCTACCGGAAGCCGGATAACCCATATGTGAGGACTGCAACAGTGAAACCTGAAGAGCATCATCCCCTTCCAAGAGAAGGAGAGGGCGCCCACCTTCCAAACCAGAGGATGTGGAACCCTGGTACAAAATTGTGGAAGTTGTCTGTTCTTGGGGGATGCAAAGAGATCTACCTGAGGTATACCCCACTGGTGGACAATGTCCAAAAACACATCCCTTTGAACCATCCATGCATGGGACTGTGTTAGGGACCTACTCAAGGTGTCTGCCACGCAATTTTGGCTGGATGGAATGTACACTGCCTGAAGGGTCACCTGATATTGGACTGCCAGCTCCCAAGCCTGGAGTGCCAAGCTATCGCCACCCCCCCCCCCCCCCCCGGGTTCACATACCAGAGGACCATCATATTGTCTGTGAACAGCTTTAAAGGTCCTGGGAAGAAGAGAGGATGAAAGGCCTGAATGGCTAGTAGCAGCGCCCTCATCTCCCTTACACTGATGTGTTCCCTTTGTTGAGATTGGGACCATACCCCTTGAGCTCTCAGTTTTCCGAAGGCTGTCCCCCCCAACCCAGCCCACATCCAAGGCAATCTGTGAACAGCTCTTGGACAGGTAGCAGAGGGTGCAAAGAGAGTCCCGGGTTCAGTGACACTTGGATTCACCACTGGAGTTCCTTCTTCAGAAAGGGGATGACAGCATTGGAAACTCCAGAGGATGTAAATGCTCTATCCAAACTATTTTCTGCAGGTTCAGTGGATGATACTATCTTGACAAATTAGTGTTTAAAATGGAGTGGATTTTAGCCAAGTGAGTTAGATCATATGATTGGAGTGACACATAAAAGTAAGTGATGACAGGGAAAATAAGATGGCAGTAGAATGAAATTAACAGCATTTCTGATGGTAGCATTCATTGTGGGGTTGGTGCCATGAAAACCCTATCTATAGCATTATCATGTATTTTGTCTGCTTCTGCATTTTGGGGGACACTATATGTTTTTGCTTTCTGTTTTACAAATGGCCACAAGAATTCATGCTCACTCACATACACACCTTATAACCACACCCACAAAGAAAACACAAGACTATCAAAATTGAATCTGGGAGACTTACAGTGATTAAAAAATAGTGTGAATTACTTTATGCAGATATTAGATATTAAGAATAAAAAGGGGGACACTGTCAAACACTGGGAGGCATGGTAAATAAAAACATTTCAGACAATCTAATACAGAAGTTGGGGCACTGCAAAGTAAGAGGATACACAGTTAATGTACCTCTCAATAACTGCTTTCCCTTCCTGTATAATACTGACACCACTAAACGAAAGTAACTCATTTCAGTTAGTTAGCTGTAATTCAGAGTTTTTTGTTTTTTTTTTGCTTGACAGTACAAGTCTGAAATATTTAAATGGGAAGCTTAGCAGGCTTATAGTGAATACACTATTCCCTGGGAATACAGGACAATTTAATGGCCCTGCAGGAGCTTTTGCTAAAATATATTTAAGAATGGTTAAACTGCACCCCAGAGGAGTATATTATATAGGGTTTAGTGTGACCTAAGAACATCCTGTCAAAAAGTATTCAAAAGGTGGCTCTGCGAGCAGACCACAATTAGTGTCTTTTTTGCCCTAACTACCTACAACTGATCATAAGCTGCCACCAGTTCCTTACATCTTTCACCAGGTCTACTGGGCCCACCTTAGCCTCTCCCAGGGTCAGTTCAACCCCTGTCTGGTACCAGTAAGGAGATGGAGGACAATGATGCAGAGTTGACTGTCCCAGGGTGTGTGAATCCCCACCATACATGACCCTTACAAGCTCAACAATGGCTGCCACCAAGAGGTGCATGCGAGCTTCCTTTCATGTGATCCCTACACAGTGGTACACCTATTTGCTGAATGGAGCTCACCAGGCTCTTAATGCTGTTGTGGCAATGAACCTGAGCAGCCTCTTTCTGCCCTCAAGGATGAGCAAGCCGGTGTCAGCCACTCACACTTATCCCCTGCCTGGTGCTCCCAAGCACCCATGCCACTACTCTAACATTGGTCACCTGAGGTGTAATTAGGACTTTATCCCTCTGTGCCATTGGGCTGGGAACATTTAGAAACTTAAGCCATCAGTGGCCAAGATAGAGCTGTGGTCCATGGAGTTAGTTACGGCTCAAGTTTTGTACCAAGTCTTATATTATGATACATGAGGGCTACATTTGGATTAACAAGCTACACGTTACATATACAGATGGCAATAACAAAAGTGGAGATGTAAAACCCACAAGGGGCCCTTCCCTATTCAGATGAGAAAAGCAGATTAATGGATTGAAAAAAAAAAAAAACTTGTGTTCTCTACATAAAGAGAGGAATGTTGCTATTCAATATATGGCTATGTAAATATACAACAATGATGCTGGGTAGAAAAGCATCCCTCCTCTGTGTTAATACAGCAGGTGTTGTTAAATACTTTACAATCATAAGCATCTAACAGCAAAGAAGGCCAGTAATTCTAGGGGGTACTTCCATGTCCGTAACTGTAGACACTTGTAAAAAAATTCTATGTAAACGCCAAGGAACTCCAATTCAAAACTAGAGGTGGAGAACATGCAGAAATCAAGTCAGATTAAATATTTATGTAAATTAAATGTAAAATTCAGTGACTCAAAGTACCTGCACTACAACAATTATACTGCCATGTAATCTAAAAAGTATTAAATAATCTGACAGGGGCTTCACGAGTACAGTACACACGTCATGAGAAACAGCAATAGAGGTAACATTTAAAATAGAGTTTAATAAGGGAAAAAAGACAAAGGCAGCTACGACAAACTGGCCAACACCTGAGATTTGAACCAAGAGAAGTATTTAGGCAACTATAATATAAAATGGCCAACATCTGTGATATGAACTAAATATTTGCAAAAAGGCAAGCAACTATGATTTCAGGAACATATGAAAATTTGAAAAATCTGCAGATACACATTACTATAGCAAGTAATTCCAGCACTTGTGCAACGCACCTTTTTTAACAATATAAATATAATGGGTTTTTCTTAAAAGAAAATATATATGGTGGGTAATGCAATAATAGTGCAAACAGTAAACACTTAAGAAGGGCAGAGTAACTATGTTATTATCCATTCTGCAAAATGGCAAGATATACTGCATGTGCAAGACAATGATCCTAGCAAACCAAAAGTTAGGAAATGCATCATCTCCTGTCCAAAGTATCTGTTGGCATTTCCAGCGCAGGGAGGGGTGTACGGGTAAATGCTGTTGCAAGTAGCTAGAAGAAAGTACAGTTGTGTTAGAGTGTCTTCACTGTTGCAGTCGGTGTATGATTCCTTCTTCTCTTCCTAAACAAGTTTTGGATATTTTTTTGGAAGCTAGGTGTCCTAGTACAAGGAAATCTTATGCTTCTAAATGGAAAAGATTTTGTATTTGGATGCAGGATCGTGGCTCTGATCCTTTAATACCTGATATTCCCTCCATTTTACTTTATCTCTCAGACCTTTTGATTAAAGGTCTTTCCTTTTCTTCCATTAAAATTCATGCTTCTGCTATTTCGGCTCATTTCAATTGTGATCCTCCCATTTTTTCCCACCAGCTGGTTAGACAATTTCTGAGAGGAGCTAAGAATTTAAGACCTCCTAGATCTCCTTCTGTCCCTCCTTGGGATCTCAACTATGTCTTGGAAAAGCTTACTTTGCCTCCTTTTGAGCCTGCTGCCTCTGCGGATATTAAGTTCTTATCCTGGAAGACAGCTATCTTGTTGGCCTTGACTTCTGCCAGAAGGGTGTCTGAGTTACAAGCCCTCATGGCCGTGGAACCATACCTCATCTTCCATCAGGACAGTTTCCTTGAGGACCAATCCTACTTTTATGCCTAAGGTAGTTTCTAGAGTGGCTCTAAATCAGACTATTCACCTTCCTACCTTTTTCCCAAAACTCCAAAATAAGGGGGAAAGGATTTTGCATTCATTGGACGTACACAGGCAACTACGTTTTTACCTGGACAAAACTAAAGATTTCAGAAAAATTTGTTTTCCACACGATACACAATTATTAACTTTTTCTGACATCGGAGGAGCAAGAAAAAGGTTTCCCCAACGGGGTACTTAGCTTTGAGAAGAGAAGTAGAAAACTTCGGACCGACGACAATCACACCACGTTGTCTTGAAAACGCCAACCAACAACTAGCGAACTGCTTTGCACCGCACGGCAAGAAAGACTGGAGAAGATGGCGTCGGCTGTCAGCTTTATACCCATGCGTTCTGACGTCAGGGTACTTGCTGATACAGCCGATGCCGGACCCAGACTTTGATATTCTGGCCGACCTCGGGCTGCCTGCCGGCAGGAGTACCTTACAGTTATGACTGCAACAGTGAAACACGAAGAACATCGTGGGAGACCTGGGCAGAGTCACTTATCTACAGGAAAATAACAGCCCAACAGGATGCATAGAGTCGAAGAGGATAGTTAAGTTTGGGGGGGGGGGGGTGTATTAACAGAAAAGGTGAACTTTTGTGGAGGTAGCATTTTTTCTGGGCTTCCTGAAAACTCCATCTCCAACATGGCCACACAAAGGATATTGATCAAAAGGACTGTGAATCAAACTACTGATTGATAGCAGTAGTCCTAAAAAGTATTCCCTTAATACAGGCAGGGCTGCACTATCACAATAAGTTTTCAGGAACCGCACTGCTAAAATGGGGATGACAATAAGTTCATAGGTAAATAACAGGCTATCAGTCTATAGACTATTATAAGCCTAGTCAGTAACCACAAGTCAGAATCAAGGTCTCTACTTTACATCTGTGAGGTTAAGAATTGAACCATTATGCTAACCCTTCTGCTTATCTTAGTTAAAGAAAGCAATATCATAAACAGCAGCAGTGACTAATAAATATTCTGTAGTGTTACACATGTCCCTGTCAAATGCATACGTAGGACTGCAAGAAGTAGTAATGTAAACACATGTACCCCCCCCCAACTGTACATTAAAATTTTAGCTATATACCTAAAAAAAATCATTAATAACTATACATACAAAAAAAAAAAACATTAATAACTGCAATTTTCAGTACATGTTCAAAGCACAGCAAATCACTTTAGAGTGTAGTGGCATACCTAGGTGGTGGGACTGAGCCTTCAAAGAGCAGTCAACTGTTGTATCTTTCGGCTTTTCCGAGTTAGGGGTCAGCGGAACTCCGGTCCGCTAATGATTGGCAGTAGATTTTTACATACAGAGTTGCCAGCTCTGACGCACAACCTTCAACGAAGGTATGCCCATTCATGCACGTCTCCACACAGAAGACACTTTAGCTGAGAATCTAACAAGACAGCGTCTTACTGTGAGGTGACAACGCTACCACAGCACCACCACCGCAGTTACTCAAAGAGCAGTCAACAAATTATCTAAAACTAAGACTTCCATAAACTTCAAAGTAATCACAGATTCACAAAGTTTACAAAGCAGCCAGTCAATGGACCATAATCTCCATGTCAATACCACCCACATAAGGCACCTCCTGTCTGCAGGAAGTTGGGGTGGGAGGGTGGCCTAATGGTTAAGGTGTTTGCCTTACAAACACAAGGTGCAGTGTTTGAGTCTCACAAGGGATAACTGGCTAGGCTTAAAATGGCTCGCAAGGGCAGTTAGCCTAGTACTAATCTATGAACCTATGAAGGCAAAACAAATGAGGCTGAAGGTAAACCTTATAGGCGCCCACTCAGTTGTCAACATTTCTTTTAAAGAAACTGAAGCCACTACTTATCTCTATATGTAATGGAAGACTTTTTTCAGCAATAGGGGAAGCAAATGTAATATATATCTCTCTTCAATGCGTCTTACTTATTTGGTGATGGAGATTCAAGTTCTTAGCTTGAGTAATTGTGGAGCAATTTGTTTTTTCAAAGTGTAAGAGATCAAGGGAGTTAAATCCTCAACAGCATGGAATGCAACATATAAATCATCTTGCAAGGGTCTGTAAAAGACAGGAGCATAAGGATACAGCTTCACGCCTGTTTTGGTGGCTGACCATCTTTAGTCCAGTGGTCTTTTTTTAATTAGGAACCTCTGAGATCTTTCTGGCTGTGTGATAGGTTAGGACAGATGCACACTAAAAGGTTCAATGGCTCATACTAGGCTGTTAATCAGACAGATCATTTGTAACCTAGCCTAATGATCCCCTTTTGTCAGCACCTTGTATCACAAAATAAATATTTAAAAGAAGCATTACATTCTATGACTGGTCTGATCAGGGCAGAGCACACAGGCATAAGAACTTATTTTGACCTATATGAAATAACTTCAGTTATTAATTTGGCCACACAGAAGGATTTCCTGACTACAGTTGCTGTATGATGCTCAAAGCATCGGTGCAACGATCTATAATGATCAGTTTGGAGTAGGCTTCTGTCTATACTATGAGATGCTGTCAAGATCTGTTTATTAAACATGACAACGATGCACTTCCCTGCATTTAACTTAAGCCCATTTCTAACATGCACTGATTTGTATGGTTTAGCCCTTGCTGTACTAGCATGGTATCAGATGCCACGTGAAGCATCACCCTGCTTGCAACTACTGACAAAATGTAGTTAACCATATGCTGGGGTTAGTGGCTCGGAGACCTGAGAAGTACATGCTGAACAAAAGTCATCCCGGTAATATGCCCCAAGTGAGTCACTATTCACCTTTTTTATTTCTGAGCTGGCACTTGCTACTTTAACTATGTGGGTTCCATCTGTCACTTAGTTTGCTATCCATCTTACAAAATAAAGGTCTATATTTAGTCCTTCAGGATTATTTACAATTCCATCATGGGGAACAGTGTCAAAGGCCTTGGCCATATACAGATATGCTGTATGAGCTGCTCTATCTACATCTTCAGTGACTTTCCTGAAGAAGTTTACTGAATTAACTAGATAAGATCACCCTTTGATAAAACCATATTGTTGTAGGTCTACTGCAATAAGATTTTTTTATATAACCCAATACCTGGCTGCACAGAAACTATTGATTATTCTGCTTGCAAAATTAAACAGAAATTAAACCTCTGCTTTATATTTTGTGTGTACTACTAGTAAACTAGATACTCTCTCCTTTAAAGTTTTGTTTCAAACCACATTTTACAACTGTACTCTATTAGGCTGCATTTATTGATTTTTTCCCCACTCTGCTCATTAAACGGACTTACCAATTCTGTATACTAATGTAGAACAGAAGGCAACAATTATTGTACTAATGTGTGAAGTGAGACAGCATATCTGAGTATGCATAATAACCAAATAAGTTCATGGTGAACAGCTGGTGTCATCCAAGAACATCATTTATTTAGCACTTTTGTCCATGAAATATGACATCTTCATAATTTTGTGGTAGTTGTCGATACGTGAATATGCAAACAGAAATATGTCCTGGACAATAACAACTTGGGTTTAAAAATGCATTGCATATTTCCTGCTTCAGATGTGAAGCCTGACTCCAGGTTCTCTTGAGCAGTTTATTTATTTATTTATTTTACATTTGTTGACCGGGCTAGTCCAGCTGGATATATGTCCATTTTCAGTGGAGGCCCGGGGAGAAAAGCTCCAATGGTTATAACAAGTAAAGGGAATACAAAAAAATCAACAAAAACTACACATAGCAAAACCAAACAAATATTAAGCATAAAGATAATCAGACTTTAGTATAGGTAATGTACATGTCAGAGGAAATATACATAACAAGATAGTTTTCCTAAGAAAAAGTTATTAAATAATTGCAACACGGAATTTATAATATCATAACGTAGTCTAAATAATACATAGTTATAAATTTTTTTTTTTTTTTTTCTCATAGTATATATGAGATGAGTTGTATCCACAAGGATGTTATGTCCATGGGGATCAGTCAGGATGTATTATAGTGAGAAGGAAATACTGAGGTAGAGGAAAGGAGGAAGAAAGGTTAGTTCTCAGTGTTTTGTTACCTGCCCCACCTGTGAACATCCTGTCCCACAGCTGAATACTTTTTGAAACTCTGCCCCTTTTTTCAGTTAAAGACTGCTGCAGTTCTTCCTTCTTCATTAGTCTATGATGTTTTTGGTTGAAATTAATACTTGCCAACATCTGTTTTCACATTACCATTAAACAATACACCATTTCTAAATCAGTCTATGAAAACAGGTTTAAGCACAACTACTACTAGCTGGCTCCTTCCACTGCCCTGCTGCTCTTAAGAGCGACAAAAAAAAAAAAAAAAAGCAAATAAGATGCTACATAAGTAGCAGCTCATGGGTTATATCGAGATTACTGACCCCTTTGAGATTGACTTAACCAAACAGTGAAAGCATCTGTTCTGGCCTCTAGCAGGAATTATTCGGCAGAGAGACTTCTTATTGAAAATATAAGATGGGATACTGACAGCCCTGAAAAGTACAGTTCTGTAAAACCTTACCATAATGGTAGCTGTCCTCCTCGTCACAGTTGCACTATTCATTACATTAGGGATCCCCTGCCAAGGGCAGCCCAATGTCCAGCCAATATACCAAAGCCTTAGGTTGCTTTAAGGTACACCATACATCACACATATACTCCTCACATAGCATAGAGAATAAAGGTGACGTCTGGACAGAACATTGTCAGAACTGAGAGCCCCAGTAGGAATGCCAGTCCAAGAAAAAAATAGCTATCCAGAAGATCAAAGGACCAGGGGGAAGCAGGAGGCAGTGAATACTACAAACAGTGAAGATAAGGATATCTACCATGAAGGTAAGATTTTACACAACTGTACCATGTCCTTCCATTTCACTGCTGCAGTACTCATTACATTAGGGAGAGTGCCAAAGCTCAGGAAGAAACTAGGGAAGAGGACGGACCATCAGAACCCTCTATGAAACCATGAAGGATGGCCTAGCAAAACCAGCTCTAGCTCTGCGCTGGAGATTACATCCAACTTGTTGTGCTTGCTAAAAGTATGCACAGAAGTCCAGATAGCTACCTCAAGAACAAAATTAGTATCCAAACCCTTGGAAAAAATACCAGAAGAAGCCACAATCCCAGCATAATGAGTCTTAACAAAATAAGGAATGCTCTTAACATGAAAGGAATAACAAAAAGAAATAGCTTTTGCGTTGCAAGAAGATTGGATTCAGATAAACAAGGACCTGGGATGAAAGGAAACAAAGAGCGGATCAGATTTCCTAACAGTTTTAGTCTTATACAAATAAAATCGGAGTGGTCTATGCACATCCAACATGTGCAGCACCTTCTCACTGGCAGATTGTGGAGAAGGGAAAAAAGTGGGCAAATGAATAGACTGACTAAGGAACAACTGATTAACCACCTTGGGCATAAAATAATGATCAGTATGCAAGGACACCCTGTCCTTATGACACCAAAAAAGGAGAACAAGCCTTACGGGTTTGAACCAGAAGTAAGGGCTAATAAAAGAACAGTCTTCCAAGAGCAATGCTGCAAGGAAGCTGAAGCTGCAGGCTCAAAAGGAGCCTGAGTCAATTTTTCCAAAACAAAATTAAGATCCCAGGGAGGAGGAACTTGCTTCCTGGAAGGCCTAATATGAAGGACACCTTTAAGGAATTGTTTAGCCTCAAATCTATAAGCTAAAGGAGGAGATAAAGGCAGACAAGCAGAGATAGCTGATAAGTGGGCCTTAACAGAAGAATAAGCCAACCCAGAAAGAATGGTTGTGTAAGAACTTACCATAACCTTAGATGTCCTTCTCTTCCATGTTGCAGTATTCATAACAGTAGGGATGTTGCTGCCTGCAGTGCTACCATCCGGCCAGTATACCAAAGTCTTTGTTTCAGGCGGGTACATGTGACATCTCTTATCAGGGCCATAAACAGACGTTAGGTATAAAAGTGACGTCTGCACATACCCTCATCAGAATGTGTTGCCGCATACAGTAGTGCTCCTGTGGGTTAATGGGGGGGGGATCCTACTTGGAGACCCTTAGACTTGCATGTAAACATGGCCTAGAGCAGTAGGTTGGCTGTGTCGAGAGTGGAGACTGGGGAAGCGAGTGACTATGTCCCCACATGTAGGCCATGGCGTGACAGTTAGGAAAGAAACTGGGGATAGGTGGGTGGGACTGAATATTGCAACATGGAAGAGAAGAACATCTAAGGTTATGGTAAGTTCTTACACAACCATTGTATGTCCTTCTATTCTCATGTTGCAGTATTCATAACAGTAGGGAGAGTACCAGAACTTTAGGTATTAACCTGGGTGGAGGGGTGGTTTCCATGGTCAACCAGGCCTTGGAGTATTGACCTGGCAAAACTGCTCTAGCTCTGGAGGCCATGTCCAGCTTGTAGTGCTTGGTGAAGGTGTGGACTGAGGTCCAAGTGGCTGCTTCTAAAATGGAGGTGAACTCAATGCCTTTGAAAAAGGCAGTACAGGAGGCAGCTGCCCTGGTAGAGTGAGATTTAACATTGCCCTTCAAGGATTGTCCATGATGGGAGTAGCACAAGGTAATGGATTTAGAGATCTATGAGGAAATTGTCTGTTTGGAGACAGCCATCCCTAGGGCTCTGGGATGGAAGGAGATGAAGAATTGGTCACATTTTCTAATAGATATGGTTTTGTCCAAGTAGTACCTGAGTTGCCTGTGTACATCCAGGGAATGAAGAGTCCTCTCTGAGGAGTTTGGTGGATGAGGGTAGAAAACTGGTAGGTTAATGGTTTGATTTAACGAAAGTTCATTAACTACCTTGGGCATGAAGGAAGGGTTGGTCCCGAGAGCAACTCTGTCCTTGTGGAAAACAAGATAGGGAGGGGTAGCCATAAGGGCTTGTATCTGTGAAACCCTTCCGGCGGAGGTAAGGGCCACTAGCAGAACTGTTTTTATGGTGCATAGTTTCAGGGAAACTGAGTGAGCTGGTTCAAATGGAGGTAATGGTAGTTTTTCTAATACAAAATTGAGGTCCCAAGAATGGGGAATAGATCTCCCAGGGGGGTCTGATGTTAAGGACTTCTTTCAGAAAAAGTTTGACTTCAGTCTGGATGCCAGAGGAGGCGATATGGGCAGATAAGCAGAACTGGCAGATAAGTGGACTTTGACTGAACAGTAAATTTGTCCTGAGTGGAGTAGCTCACACAAATAAGAAAGGACCATTGGCATAGGAGTAATAAGAGGGTCCTGGTTTTTCCTTTGACACCACTTGGAGAATCTGCACCACTTTGATACAGTTTCTCCTGGTACTAGGTTTTCTGGCCTCCTGTAGAACATTGAGTACATCCTCTGAATATAGGTGTCTGTAAGGGATTAGAACACCATCACCCATCAATTTCAGGTTGTTCACCTGTGGGTGGAGTAGGGATACCCTGTCCTGTGTGAGCAGGTCTAGTCGGTGGGGTAACCTGTGCTGATTGCCCTTGGCTAGTAAGTGGAGGAGGGAAAACCAATGCTTCCTTGGCCAAAATGGGGGTCACCAGTAGGATTTTGGGTTTGTCCTTCTGAATTTTCAAGACCACCTTCTGAATTAGTGTGAAAGGAGGGAAGATGTAAAGGTACATTCCTTCCCAAGAAAAGGAGAATGTGTTCACATTCCAAGCTTGTGGATGTGGATCCCTTGTGCAGAACCTGGGCATCTGTTTGTTCTGGGGGAGGCAAAGAGATCTGCTTGTGGAATACCCCACATGGGTATCAGTTCCAGGAAAACCTCTCTCTCAAGCATTCATTCGTCAGAGGGGGCTGAGGTTCTGCTGAGTTTGTCTGCCATAACATTCTCTGTTGAGGGTATATACACTGCTAGCAGGTTAACCGAGAGAGAAGATGCTAAGTTCCAAATCTGGATGGCCAGGCTGCATAGAGGGTAGGACCTTGCCCCCCCCCCCTTGTTTGTTGATGTAACACAGGACAGTCATATTGTCTGTGATTACTTTCAGGGTTCCTGGCAGGAGAGTAGATCTGAGGGTTAGCAGAGTTGATAGTAATGCCCTCATTTCTTTGATGTTGATGTGGTCCCTTCTGTCTTAAGAGTGGACCATTTGCCTTGTACTGAGAACTGTTTCTGGTTTGTTAGGAGTACTGCACCCCATCCCAGGTCTGTCGCATCTGTGGAGACCTGTTGGGGAGCTGGAACCTGTAAGTGGGTTCCTAGGTTGAGGTGCAGTGCTGATACCCACTACTGGATTTCCTTTTTAGGCACAGAAGTAGGGGAAGGGGCGAGTCCATGGGTTGGGAGTGTTGGCTCCATAGGTCTTTTAAGACCCACTGGATTTTGCGCATGTGGAGTCTTGCCAAAGGTAGCATGGGTATTAGAGATGCCATGTGGCCTAACATTCTCAGGAATTCCTGAGCTGTCAAGGAGGAGTGGGAGAGGATCTGTGTAAAGTATAGACAAAGGTCTTTGATCTTTTGGTTTGGGATGAAGGATTTCATGTTGTCTGTCATGATCCTGCACCCCAAAAAAACTAAGTCTTGAGAGGGGATCAGGTGAGATTTGTCTTGATTTAGGGTGAACCCTAGTTGAGTCAGGGTGGAAGACACCTGTTGTAGGTGAAGTAGAAGCACTTGGTAGTCTTGATGAAAGATGAGCAGGTTGTCTAGGTATGGGTATATCTGCATACCCAGAGTCCTGCAGTGAGCAATGAAGGGGGCTAGGCACTTTGTGAACACTTGAGGGGCAGTGGAGAGACCAAAGGTCAAGGCAGAGAAATGAAAATGGTAGCAGCCTACAGCAAAATGGAGGTATTTCCTGTAATCTGGATGGAGAGGAATGTGGAGATAGGCATCCTTCAAATCCAGGGCTACCACAAATGCTTGAGGGGGTACGAGTGGTAAGAGAAGGGGTAAGGTAATCATTTTGAAGCTGGGAACTTTGAGGAAGAGGTTTAAGAAAGATAGGTCTAGGATTGGCCTCCAAGGGCAGTCTTTCCTTGGTACAAGAAACATCCTGGAGTAAAAGCCTGCATTTCTTTGTGGGGTGGGTACCTGTTATATGATACCCTGAGTTAGGAGTTGCTGAATGATGGTTGAAAATAGGTGGTTTGGTTTTTTGGTGGTTGGGGAATACCTTGGAAAGGGGAAGCATCCACCAAGTCATGAAATATCCTCTCTGAATGATGGGGCGGACCCATTGTTCTGCTGCTGTTATCCGCCAGGAGGGAGACAAAGGGATAAAAAGGGTGTGTCTGGGTCCAAAGGAGGTGAGTCACAGTGGAGGTGGTCTGGACTGATCAGACTGACTCCGAAAGGATGTAGTGGAGGAGTTGGGTTGTCTACGTCCCTTAGATTGAGGAGCTATGTGAAAGGACTACCTTCTCACAAAGGGGGGCTTTGGTGGATAGTTCCTATGTTATCTGGGAATAGGGGATGCCAGAAGATGTTAATAAAGGGAGGACAGCAGAAGGAGATGGTTGCTCCATTTGTAAACGTCAAAGTAGCCTTTCTTGGAGTCAGAAACCTCTGATGCCTGCCACTTAAAATGTCCCCTCATGAGGGAGATAGTGTCCCCAAAGATAAATTCTTCTCCTGGGGACTCAGGAGAAATGGAATCCTCCTCCTCCTCTGGGGTACTGAAATCCTTGGGGGAGTCTATTTGGGTTTCATAAGAAAAGGATGCCTCAGAAGAGGAGTAGTCTTCCTCAGATACCTGTAAGGGTGGCTGAGGTGTGAAAGTAGGGGGAAGTTGTTGTGTCAGTAAGGCCTGAAAAGCCTTAGAGAAACTTTGTGAGAACACTTCCCAACCAGGAACTGGTTGAGGTTCAGGGTGCTTAGTTTTTTGTTTTCTCTTCAAGGGAGTAGCCGGTGGAGAAAGCATAGAGGTGGACGTCTGTTTAGTAGGAAGACAAAGAGCAGGGCCTTCCGACTGAGTGAGTCGTGGCTCCCCTCTGCCATCTGGATCGGATGGCTGGTTAGCCTCAGTGGGCGTACACTCAATTTCTGGCATCCCAGCTTACATTAAGGTTCATGGGCCTGTTTCAGAAACAGTCATCTGACAGGATTCCGGGCTTTTCAAGTGCCTCAAGAACCTGCTTGGATGCCTGAGGCGCAGCTTGGGATTCCAGCCTAATTTTCTTGGCCTTCTTCCTCGGCGGCTTGTCGGATGGGCCTACTCCTCCTTCCATACTGAGTGCCAAGCGATGTAGCCTTTGATTTTCTAAATACAACTTCAGTGCCGCCAGGTGGCTGTGAAGAGTTTTGGGGATGAAGGATTTGCAAATGGGGCAGGACATATGGTTGTGGGCCTCGCCTAAGCAAAATACGCACTTCTCGTACATGTCCTTTGTGAGGAATCTGTCTCCCACAAGCACACTTCCCCTTTCTAGCTGACATGCAAGTCTAAACTGTAATCAAAAGCAAGGAAAAAACCCAACAGGGCACTTACCTGTGTCAGATGAAGAAGCAGTTGTTTGGTCTTGAAAGAAATCGTAACCAGTAGTCTGAAGAAACGCAATCTGCTTACGGAACTGGCAAACAGGAGTCCGACATTCACTGCGGCAGAAAAATTCTGATGAGGGTGTGTGCAGACATTACTTTTATACCAAACGTCGGTTTACGGTCCTGGTAAGGGACGTCACACGTACCCTCCTGAAACAAAGACTTTGGTATACTGGCCGGATCTTGGCGCTGCAGGCAGCAACCTCCCTACTGTTACAAATACTGCAACATGAGAATAGGAGGACATCTGAGTAATTCACATAGATACAGAATCAAAAGAATATTCACAGAAAGCGAATCCAGGTTATGAGAAAGATACCAAAAAGTAAACCTCTTCCATTTGGATAAATAAGCTTTCCTAGTATAGGGTTTCCTGACCTCCTGCAGGACCCTAAGCACGTCCTCAGAAAAAAAAAAAAAGGTATCTGTGTGGAATCAAAATCCTATCACACAGTGTCAACTGAAGAGTGGACAGGTGGGAACAGATGAGAGCTCCCTTGTCTCGTGTAAGTAGGTCCACCTTATGAGGCAACTTGTGATGACTGCATTTGGCTAAATGCAAAAGAAGAGGGAACCAATGCTGTCTCAGCCAAAAGGAAGTCACCAACAAGATTCTGGGAGCATCCTGTTAAATTTAGAACAGGATGTTTGGAATGAGGGGAAGTGAAGGGAAAGCAACATTCCAAAGAGAGGACCCGGGACTCTGGCACAAAATAGATGAAGTTGCCTGCTCAGAGAGGAGGCAAATAGATATATTTGAGGAGTACCCTACTGGTGGACAATGTTCAGAAACACATCCCTGTGAAGCATCCATTTGTGGTACTGAATTAAGGACCTGCTCAGAATGTCTACCACAATGTTTTGACCTGAGGGAATGTAAATTGCCTGAAGAGTCACTTGATACTGGACAGCAAGATCCCACACTAGGAGTGTCAACCGGCAAAAAAGATAAGATCCACAGACACACACACAGACAGACACATACACACAGAGTGGTATTATCTGTAAATACCTTGAGCGGTCCTGGGGAGGAAAGAGGATGAAAAGCCTAAACCACCAGCAGAAGAGCTTTCATCTCTTTGACAATGATGTGATCTTTCTGTTGAAGAGGTGACAACACCGCCTGCACCTTTAGGGAGCCAAAATATGCTCCCTATCCCATGTCTGAAAAATCTGTTAACAGCTCCTGAGAGGCAAGAAGGGTATGAAAAGGGAGCTCTAGATTAATAGAACTGCTGGAGCCACCAGTGAAGTTCCTTCTAAAGACATGGTAGAAGAGGAACTACAAATTATAGGGGACGTGTATGTTGAAGCCAAACCGACTTCAGAAACCACTGAAACATTCTCATGTGGAGTTTGGCCAGAGGGAGCATAGGGATGGTGGATGTCATGAATCCCAGAGTTCTCAAATTCCCAGGCTGTAACAGAGGCCAGAAGAAGAAGAGTTTGAAAGAAGGAAATAAGCATCAAGGCATTGGAAGGAAGCACGGATACCAGCATAGGCACCATCTGAATCCTGTAACCTAGAAAACCGTGATCCTGAGGAGGAGTTGGAGAAGACTTTTGGACGTTCATTGTGAATCCCAGGCTTTGCAGAAGGGAAATGGCAAATCGAACATTTTGCAGCAGGATGTCTGGAGATGCCTGAAAAGTACAGTTTTGTACCTACCATAAATGTAGATGTTCGAGTGCTAATACAGCTGCAGTAATAACATATGGGCTCTCTGCCGTCAGACGGTCCCTCGGTCGGCCGAATTCCAAAGTCTAGGTCCGGCGTCGGTTGTTGTCGCTTCCTTTCCTGACGTCAGCGAGGCAGGAGTATATATAAGACACAGCCGACGCCATTTTCTTCAGTCTTTCTTGCCCCATATGTCAGGTGCCCCCAGTAGGAAGGCAATACATAAATTACATTTATATACATGCAATGCAATGTAATCAAAAAACAGTAGTTGCAAGCAAATATACCATAGAAGGATAACCCAAACAGGTTGTATGAAGAGGGGTTAGGTCCTAAGCCTTTACCAAGAGGGGAAGGAGGGAGGGAAATCTGTACTGCAGCTGTATTAGCACTCGAACATCTACATTTATGGTAGGTACAAAACTGTACTATGTTCATCGTGCATACAGCTGCAGTAATAACATATGGGTAGAATCCCAAAGCTACGCACAGGGTGGTAGGCACTAGGTAGAACTGGGATGAGCCAGAATGCCCTGCAACACAGCAGTAGCAAAGCCTGCTCTAGTTTTGGAATATAAAGGCAGGTGGTAGTGTCTTGTGAAGGTATGCACAGAACTCCAAGTGGCTGCCTCCAAAATATCTTTGGTAGGAACTCCACTGAGGAAGGCTGTAGAGGTAGCTGTGGCCCTGGTGGAGTGGGATCTGATGCCTGTAGGGACAGATTTTCCATGATAGGAGTAACAAAACCGTATGCAGTGGCCTATCCATTTTGAAATTGTCTGTCTGGTCACAGGCTTCCCTTGAGCTCCTACAGCATAGGACACAAAAAGTTGTTGTGATTTCCTAAAAGGCTTTGTTCTGTCCAAGTAATAATGTAGCTGTCTATGGATGTCTAAAGAGTGTAGCAGCCTTTCCCCTTTGTTTCGAGGATTGGGGTAAAAGGTAGGCAAGTGTATTGCTTGATTTAAAGCTACCCTGGATACCACTTTAGGCATAAATGATGGGTTGGTTCGAAGGGAAACCCTGTCCTGGTGGAAAATGAGAAAGGGCTGCACAGCCATGAGGGCTTGTAGTTCCGAAACCCTACGAGCTGAGGTAATGGCCAGAAGGAAGGCTGTTTTCCAGGACAAATGTTGCAAATCTGTTGAGGCAGCTGGTTCAAAGGGAGGCAATGTTAATTTTTCTAGAATATAATTAAGATCCCAGGTTGGCACTGGTTGTTTCCTTGGTGGTCTTATATTCTTAGCCCCTCTGAGGAACTGTCTTAAGAGTGGGTGAGAGAATAAGAGTGGATCCGTGTTGAATTCTGCAGAAATGGCTGAGGCATGGATTTTTATGGAGGAAAATGAGAGTCCACTGTTCAGCAGCTCAGCTAGATACTGTAATACCGGAGGCAAATTTAGTTTTGTAGGGTCCTGGCCTTTTTCTCATTCCAAGAGCAAAACAGTTTCCATTTTGCTGAGTAAGCCTTTCTAGTAGATGGCCTTCTGGCCTCCAAAATGACATCCTGTACCTCTTTGGAGAGTAAGGTCTGTTGAGGTGTTAAGGAATTTTCCATGCAGCGAGATTGAGTGTTTTCAGCTGACTGTGAAGAGTTTTGTAGTTGTGCTGAGTCAGCAGAAGAGGCATTAGAGGTAGGGGCCAGGGAGGAGTATGTGTTAGGCTCCTCAGGAGTGGGTACCAATGTGGTCTTGGCCAGTCTGGAGCAATCAGTATCATCTTTGGTCTGTCTGCTCTTGCTTTCAGGAGCACCTTGGGCAGAAGAGGCAGAGGTGGGAAAGCGTAAACTGTCCATGCTGTCCAACTGAATGAAAGGGCGTCCACTGTCCAGGCCTTTGGATGAAAGGTCCTTGAACAAAACTTTTCCAATTGATGATTCCTGTGGGAGGTGAAGAGATCTATGTCTGGCCTCCCCCACGCTTGGATTATCTTTGTAAACACTTGAGGATGCAACTTCCATTCGTGTGGATCTGTCATATTTCTGCTTAGATTGTCTGCCAGCGTGTTTTCCAAACCTGGCAAGTACTGTGCTTGAAGTTCGATTTGCCATTCCAGAGCCAAGTTCCAAAGTGTCATGGCTAGTCTGCACAGAGGGTATGAATGTGTTCCTCCTTGTTTGTTTATGTACCACATAACTGTGGTGTTGTCTGTTCTTATCAATAATTGTCCTGGATGCAGGAGGTCCTTGAAAGCTGTAATTGCATTTATCACTGCTAGCATTTCTTTTTGATTGATGTGAAGATGCTTTTCCTTTTGGGACCATTTGCCCTGAATGCACCTGTCTGTCATGTGCGCCCCCCAGGCGTAATCTGAGGCGTCTGTTGTGATGACATGATTTGCTTGAGGCTTGCAGAATGGGAGACCTCCGTTTGTTTGACATGCTTGAGCCCACCATAGAAATTCCTTTCGCCAACATGGAATTATTGGTATTATTGTTTCCAAACTGTGGCTGTGTTGAGACCATAGATTTTTTAAGTACCATTGAAGTTTCCTCATATGCAACTTTGCACATGGGATTAAAAGAATGCAAGATGCCATGAAGCCCAGAGCCTGCAGGATTTTCCTTGCAGTAAGCCTGGTACAATTTGCTAGCATACTGAGTTAGTTGCCTCTGCTTTTCTGGCGTAAGATAGGCCATCTGGGTGTTTGTGTCCAAGTTGGCACCCAGGAAAGTTATTTTCTGAGCTGGTGTTAGCCTGGATTTCTCTTTGTTGATTGTGTATCCCAGAGCATTCAGTAACCGTGTTGCATAAGCCAGATGTTCCTGAAGTATACGCTTGCTGTCCGCTTGGATCAGGCAGTCGTCCAAATAAGGGTAAATTTGTATCCCTTGAAGTCTGCAGTAGGCAATTACTGATGCCAGGGATTTCGTGAATACTCCGGGCGCAGTAGATAAGCCAAAGGGCAATGCAGAGAACTGATAGTGGATTGAACCTGCAAGAAATCTGAGGTATCTTCTGCAGCTTTGTCTGATAGGGACATGCAGCTATGCCTCCTTGAGGTCCAAAGTTACCAGCCAAAACCCCTTGCCTATCATGGGATGAAGCTGCTGTAATGTGAGCATCTTGAATTTTGGTACGAGTAAGAATGTTTAGGATGGATAAGTCCAAAATGGGTCTCCAGTCGGTTTCCTTTCCTTGGTACCAGAAATAGCCTGGAATAAAAACCTTGACCTTGTTCGTGAGTAGGTACCTCTTGAATAGCTTTCATGTCTATGAGCTTTGAAATTTGCAGTTGTGCCTCTGCCCTTTGATTGTGTGGCAGGTTCGGCATGCTTCTCATTTTTGGGAGAGTGTGAAAATGAAATCTGTAGCCTCTGTTTATAACGTCCAGGATCCATTTGTCTGTTGTGACCATATGCCAATTTCTTGTAAATAATGCCAGCTTTCCTCCCAAGGGTGCTACCAGCTGAGACTTGCTTGGCATGGAAAGGAGGAAGTCATTGGGTTTCTTTCCTGTATTGCTGTGCATTGTTTTCGCCACCTCTTGGTGCTGGAGTTTGCCATTGCCTGCCTCTATCTGATCCTTGTGATTGCCCTCTGCCCCTTGTGCGCCTATATCTACCTCTTTGGGGCCTGTCCGTGGCTGGAAAGGACCGGTTTTTAGAAGGCCAATTTCTGCTAAAACGTGGTGGTTGAACCTGTAGAAAAGCTTTGACAGTTTGCATAGATTTGGCTTTTTCTTCCATTTTCCGTAGTATCTCCTCAGTATTAGTACCAAATAGCACATCCTTTTGTAAAGGAGCATCTAGTAATTTAGCTTTCACATGATCAGGCAAGATTTGTTCCCTAAGCCATGCATGCCTACGAATGACTGATCCTGTAACAGCAGCTCTACTTGAGGCCTCTAGGGCATCATAACCACATTGTAAAGTGTGTTTACCCACTTGTTCTGCACTATGCATCATATCCTGCAACTCCTTCAAATCTGGTTGTTCAGGTTGAGATTTTATTTCTTAATTGTGATAACAGAAACTGCTGATATTTAAGCATATGAAACTGACAATTTAATGCCCTCATGGCTAGGGTGGCCGAGGTATATACCTTTTTTCCCCACCTTTCTAAGGATCTTGACTCTCTTTCGGAAGGTAGTGGATTCTTAGCAGTAGAGGCCTTCATTCCCTTGGGACCTTGAGAAATGGTTTCAGGGTCAGCATTATGGCTTTTGAAAAGAAATTGGTGAGAGTTAGGAACTCTGTAGTACCTATCAGGCTTGACTGGGGCAGGAGGCAGAGAATCCGGGTTAAGGCAAGCCTCCAAATAAACATCATCAAGTACATCCAAGACAGGAGGTATCGCCAGAGGTCTGTGTTGAGGCAACAAAATAAATTTCCTCAGTCTTTTCTTGGAATCAGAAAAGTCTTGGCCTTCCCAATGGAAGTGTTCCCTCAAAGTGTGCAAGGTTTTTCCAAAAGAATAATCCTCAGGAGGAGATACAGAAGGAATGGATTGCTCTACATCAGAATCTTCAAAAGGGGAGTAAGAGTGTTCCTCTACATCAGAGTGTTGTGAAATAATGGAGCCCTGATCAGAAGAGGGAGAATCTTCCTCCACTCTGGGCCTCTTGTCAGGAGGGGGTTGGGAACCCCTGATAAGAGTAATTAAATCCTCAGCCATTTGAAGCATCTGTTTTTTAGGCATGGGGCCTGTGGATGGGCCCTGTGCAACAGGCCTCTTGGGATGCCTGGCTGATTTGGATTTAGTAAAGGCCTTAATGGAAAATGAAGATGAGGGTCTAAAGACACCATGGGTGGAAGTGGACCTGTCCACATTAGGAGACTCAACGCTCACAGTGGCTTCGGTGGTTGTAGTCTGGGTATGGGCAGAGGTACCTGCGGTCTTGGGTACAGAAGACCCCACCAAAGAAGTGTCGTCGGTAGTCAGGGACTGCATAGGCATCTCGCTGAGAACCGGACCACATGCAGCCGGTTTTGGCGTGGTGTCGGTGGAGACCACTGACCTCGCGTGTCGGTCCTTGTCCTTGCGTTTTTTGGACAAAACTGTAGTCGGAGTCTCCGACGACATTTTATAATCAAATGCTTTACCAAATAAATGTTGGGCGAACTCCGCCCGACGCTTGATAGTGCGTTTATTGAAAGTAGCACAAAAGCGGCAGCCCGAGACGTCGTGGTCTGGGCCTAAACAAGGTATGCACAGGGAATGGAAATCCTTATGCGGTATTTGCTTCCCACAAGAAATACAATTGTTAACTTTTTCTGACATCGGTCTGAGGCAAGAAAAGTTTCCCCAACGGGGTACTTAGCTTTAATGAAGACTTCGGTTTCCAAATTTTTCGTAAATTCAGGAGCTGGCCGACCGGCACTTGCGAACTGCTTCTGCTTCGGGCACCGTGCAGCAAAAAAGACTGAAGAAAATGGCGTCGGCTGTGTCTTATATACTCCTGCCTTGCTGACGTCAGGAAAGGAAGCGACAACAACCGACGCCGGACCTAGACTTTGGAATTCGGCCGACCGAGGGACCGCCTGACGGCAGAGAACCCATATGTTATTACTGCAGCTGTATGCACGATGAACATCAGGAAGCCATCCAAGTAAGGAAGGACTTGGATCCCCTGAAACTTACAAAAAGCAATCATAGGAGCAAGGCATTTGGTAAATGCTCTTGGAGCAGTAGAAAGGCCAAAGGGCAAAGCAGAGAACAGAAATGCCAGGAAGCAACACAGAAATGTAAAATCTTCCTGAAAAGGGGGTGGATTGGAATATGGAGATAAGCATCCTTGAGATCCCATATAAAGCCTGAGGAAGCAAAAGAGAGAACAAAGTCTGAAGGGACAACATTTGAAAGAAGGGCACCTTCAGAAAAGTATTTGGAGACCAATTCTTGACCTCTCTCATCTAAACACCCTCTTTTCTGGGTACTAGAAACATCCTGAATTAACCCCCCCCCCCCCGGGACACAGACACCTCTTGAATAGTACCCAGAGTCAAAAGGTCCCTAAGCACTTACTGAAAAAAAGGAGGGTTGTTCCTGAGGGGGCTGTGGATGACCTATAAAAGGGGGAAGGGATTTTCACACCATGAAATACTCCTGGCGAATAATGGATAGGACCCACAAATCCTGAGTAATCTGCAGCCAAACAGGAAGAAAGAGACAGGGGTGATAGACAGCACCAGGTTTATCTGGAAAAGGAGACTTCTGAGGCACTGAAATATGAGTAGTCTTAGCAGGAGGAGCCCACTTGCCACCCCTTTTTGCCCTTAGTAGGAGAGGGCGAGATTGTCTGTGAACACAAGCTGGCTTACTGGGCTAATTTCTCTGAAATTTAGACATTAGGAGAAAAACATGTTTAAGTTCCGATAAAGCATTGCCCTTATCCAGAAAGGACTTAAACATATCAGCACCAGCTTCACCGAACAAGTGTTTAATATCAAGAGGAGCAGCCATCAGCTTAGCCTTAACATCATCAGGCAAAAACTGAAGCCAAAGCCAAGAGCATCTCCTCATCACTGACTCAAAAGTAGCAACCACAGAGTAGGCATTGGCTGCATCATAACTGTACTTGATGGAATTATGAGCCACCTGGGAGGAAGTCCATAACAGGGAAAGAGGAGAAGTTTTAACCTGAGTCTGAAAGATCAGAAATAACATGAGAAGCCTGGAACAGAAGAGCCAACAACTATCTGAATATACGGGTCTGATAATTAACAGCTCTCAAAGTCAGGGTAGCAGAGGTGTAAACCTTTTTGTCTAGCCTTTCCATGGTTCTGCTATCTTTATCAGAGGGCAGTAACTTGGGAGAAGGAAGCAAATGAGAAGGCTTCTCAGAGGCTACAGAGACCGCTGAGGGGTCAGCAGCAGGACATTTGTACAAAAATTTACAGGCACCTTATAGAATCTATCAGGTTTCTTGGAAGCAGGGGTCTGAGAGTTTGGAGCTTTAGAAACACTGGAAAATGCATCCAGCAAGGCAGCCAAACCAAACAGTTGAAGGTTTAGGAGAGTACATCTGTAGCAACTCATAGTATCTTTTATGTACCTCAGAGACAGTATAGTTGTGTACACTTACCGTAAAAGTAGATGTTAGAGTGTATTCACTGTTGCAGTCATCTGCTTGCAGTAGCCCTCAGTAGGCCTGATTAACAAAGTCTTGGGTCCTGCATCGGTTGCTGTCCCTTCTTCCATGACGTCATGTCGTTAAGGGTATAAAACATGCAGCCAATGCCATTACATCAGTTTTTCTTGCCCCAGATATCAGGTGCCCCCTTAATGGGAAGCAACTAAATCTATAAATATACAAGGTTATACCTCAAACAAAAAAGCAAATACACCAAAAGCTTTTGAAGACAGCAAAGGAAAGTAGAGGTATATCCAAAAAAAGAAGGGGGCTGGAGGGAGGGTAATCAGGACTGCAACAGTGAATACACTCAAACATCTACATTTATGGTAAGTGTACACAACTGTACTATGTTCTTCATGTTTCACTGTTGCAGTCATCACTTTTGGGTAGATTCCCAAAGCTAAGGATGGGAGGAGGAATTTAAACAGAATTAGGACCAGCTAAAAGGCCCTGCAAGACCGCAGTGGCAAAGCCAGCTCTGGATTTAGAGAAAATTGGCAAATGATGATGCTTGGTGAAAGTATGTACAGAACTCCAGGTAGCAGCTTCTAGGATGTCCCTGATAGGGATGCCTCTGAGAAAGGCTGTAGAGGTAGATGCAGCCCTGGTAGAGTGGGGTCTGATCCCCTGTGGGATAGGTTTTCCATGGTGTTTGTAGCAGAAATGAATGCAATGGCCTATCCATTTGGAAATGGTTTGCTTTGAAATAGCCTTCCCTTCTGACCCTGCAGCAAATGCCACCAGCGGTTGATCAGATTTCCTTTGAGGTTTAGTTCTGTCCAAGTAGAATCCAAGTTGTCTGTGCACGTCTAAGGAGTGCAGAATCCATTCCCCTTTGTTCTGTGGATTAGGAAAGAAGGTTGGTAAATGTATGGACTGATTAAGGGGCACAATGGATACCACCTTGGGCACGAAGGAGGGATTGGTCCTGAGGGATATCCTGTTCACATGAAAGATGATGAAAGGCTCCACTGCCATGAGGGCCTGTAATTCAGATACCCTTTTTGCTGAAATGATTGCTAAAAGGAAAGCTGTTTTCCAAGAAAGGAATTTAAGTCCGCAGTGGCAGCTGGCATGAAAGGAGGAAGGTTGAGCTTTTCCAACACAGAGTTGAGGTACCAGGCTGGAGTTGGAGCTCTCCTGGGTGATCGTAGATTTTTGGCCCCTCTGAGGAACTGCTTAAGCAGTGGATGAGAGAAGAGGGGGTGGTTCTGTGTTATAATGAGCGGAGATGGCTGAGGCGTGAATTTTGATGGAGGAGAAAGACAGGCCCTTATGAAGCATCTCAGTTAAGTATTGTAAAATCTGAGGTAAATTGGGCACCGTTGTGCTCATCCCTTGAGATTGGTTCTAGGCACAGAATCTTTTCCATTTTTCAGTGTAAGACTTTCTGGTACTAGGCCTCCTTGCCTCTAAAATGATATCCATCACTGGTTTACTGAGGGGTGGTAAAAGAGAAATTATGTAATTCGCCAGGCTGCTAGATTCAGTGTTTGAAGTTGAGGGTGCAGAATTTGGTTCTCCTGCTGAGACAATACAGTATGAGTCTAAAGCAGGTGCCATGGGGCCCACACTGACAGACTGCACAAAAGGGGGTTCCAGTGTTGGCGTGGCCAGTCTGGTGCAATCAAAATCACCCTTGGTTTGTCTTGTTTGATCTTTAGTAGTACTCTGGAGAGCAGAGGCAGAGGAGGAAAGACATAAACTGATAGTTTTTTCCAGCTGAAGGACAGAGCATCCACTTTCTAAGCTTGTTTGTGGGGAGTCCTTGTGCAGAATTTGTCCAACTGACAGTTTTGGGGGAGGTAAACAGGTCTATATCTGGGCTACCCATTTGCTTGTCAACATGTTGAAAATTCTTGGTTCCAGTTTCCACTCATGTGGGTCCATGAGGTTTCTGCTTAGTTTGTCTACCAGTGTATTTAGTTTCCTGGCAGGAATTGAGCTTGTAAATATACTTGATAGCTCAGGGCTGTGTTCCACAATGCCATGGCTAGTCTGCAGTGGGGGTAAGAATGTGTACCCCCCTGCTTGTTTATGTACCACATAAGAGTAGTGTTGTCCGTCTTTATCATTAATTGTCTTGAAAGAATGTGGTCCTTGAAGGCTGTCAGAGCATTCTGTACAGCTAACACTTCTTTTTGATTGATATGCAGGTGCATTTGATTTGGGTTCCATTTGCCCTGAATGCACTTGCCTGCCAGGTGGGCCCCCATGCATAGTCTGATGCATCTGTTGTTAAGGTTTGGGCGGCAGGGGGTAGTGTGAATAGTAGTCCCCTGTTTTGGTGGCAGGCCTCTGCCCACCAAAGGAACTCTAGTCGTAGGCAAGGTATGATAGGAATCATTGCTTCGAGATCCTGTGAATGTTGACACCATAGGCTTTTGAGATACCATTGCAGTTTCCTCATATGCAGCCTCACATATGGAATTAGAAGAATGCAGGAGGCCATGAACCCCATGGCTTACAGTATTTGCCTTGCAGATAATTGGGTTTTTGTGGCCACTTGTTTGAAGTAGGTTGTCAAATGAATCCGTTTCTCTGGTGTGAGGAAAGCAATCTGGGAAGTTGTATTCAAGCTTGCTCCCAGGAATATAATTTGTTGAGAGGGTACCAGGTGTGATTTCTTTTCATTTATGGTGTACCCTAGACAAGTCAGTACCCTTTAAACAAAGGCCAGATGATTCAAAAGAATGTCCCGGCTTTCTGCCTGAATTAGACAATCGTCCAGATATGGGTATATTTGAATATTTCTTTGCCTGCAGAATGCAATGACTGGAGCTAGGCACTTTGTGAATACCCTGGGCGCAGCAGATAAGCCAAAGGGCAGTGCAGAGAACTGATAGCGCATGTATACTGCTTTGAAGCATAGGTATTTTCTGCAAGACTCCCTGATAGGGATGTGCAGGTATGCTTCTTTTAAGTCTAATGTTGCCAACCATGCATCTTTGCCTAGCATACGAAGCAGCTGGTGAAGAGTCAGCATCTTGAATTTTGGAATCACCAGAAAGGTATTTAGAGTAGAAAGGTCCAGGATAGGATGCCATGTATTGCCTTTTCTGGGTCCCAGGAAAAGTCTCGAATAGAACCCTTGTCCCTTTTCCTCTTCTGGTACCAACCGAATAGCCCCCATACTTGAGAGAGAGAGAGTACTTGATTTTGGGCCTCTGCCCACTGATTTGGGGGTAGATCTACCACCCGCTAGGTGTTGGTAAGGTGTGGAAGTGAAATCTTATCCTTGGGACACTATATTTAAAACCCATTTGGTCCTGGGTAATTAGTTCCCAGTTTTTGGCCTGCAGACCAATCTTTCCGCCTAAAAGAGCATTCAGCTGGGAAGTGCTTGGAAGTTTTAGAAGCAAGTCACCGAGACCGTTTTCCATAGGGGCGAGTCTTAATACTCCCTGATTTGGGTGCGGACCCCCCCCCCACACTGCTTAGTCTTGTGTATCCCCTGGGACTGAAACCTGGGGTTTCTGCTATGTCTGCGTTTAGCTTGAGAAGACCTAGAAGAGGCTGGAAAGGACCAATTCTTAGAGGGCCAGTGTCTACCTACTAAATCTAGGGGGCTGAACTTGTAAGAAATTAACAGTTTGCATAGAGTTAGCTTTATCTTCCATCTTTTTAAGAACTTCCTCAGCCTTGTTGATAACAGACGGCCCTGATTTAAGGGAGCATTCAACAATTTAGCTTTAACATGATCAGATAAAGATTGCTCCTTAAGCCAAACATGCCTTCTGAGCACAGAACCAGTAATAGCAGCCCTGCAAGAGGCCTCTAAAGAATCAAATCCACATTGCAAAGTATGTTTTCCAACCTATTCAGCAGAATGCATAAATCCTGTAATTCTTTATTTTCCGCACAGTCAGGAATCAACATCATTTTCTGTTTAAGCAATCCAATAACATATTGTTGATACTTTTAACATATGAAACTGGCAGTTTAAAGCCCTAATGGCCAAGGTTGCAGAAATGTAAACCTTCTTACCCCATCTATCCAGCGCCCTGGAGTCTCGATCAGAAGGGGTAGGATTTTTAGCAGTAGAAGCCTTAATGCCCTTGGGTCTCTGGATCCGCAATAGGATTTTTAAAAAGGAACTTGTGTAAATCAGGAACCCTGTAATATCCGTCAGGTTTTCTGGGAGCAGGAGGCAAAGAATCAGGGGCCAAACCAGATTCCGAAAAAGCATCATCAACAATGTCTAGTACAGGAGGAATAGATAAAGGCCTATGCTGAGGCAGGAGTAAGAAAATCCCTACGCCTCTTTTTTGAATCAGAAAAATCCTGGCTTTCCCAGTGGAAATGCTCCCTTAGAGTATGTAAGATTTCACCGAAAGAAAAATCCTCTGGAGAGGAAACAGAGGGAATACAGTCCTCTGCATCAGAGTCCTCATAAGTAGATAAGGGCAAATCCAGATCATCAGAAGAATCAGAAAAATCAGAATCCTGGTCAGAATATTCCTAAACAACTTCAGTCCTAGGTCTCTTAGAAGGGGAGGCTGGCTTCCCCTGATTAGAGTTATAAGATCTTCAGCCATTCTTATCATTTGTTTTTTAGGCATAGAGGCCTGAACATGCAGCCTGGGCGTAGTTTTTTTAGGCATGGTTCGAGATTTAGGCCTAAAAGAAGAACGAGGCATCGGTTTAATATGCAAGTCCGTAGGCCTGAATACACCCTCAGAAGCCAGTGCCTGCACAGCGGCTCCGGACTCATCCAAGGTAGACATCCGCAGGTTCCATAGTTGAAGCATCTCGCGGCATACCTGACTCTGAATGGGTCTCGGTAGAGGCCTGCGAATCAGAAGTAGCGGGTATCAGGGGCTGCGAATGTGCCTCATTGAGTACCAGCGAACTGGCGACTGGCTTAGGAGAAGCGTCGTCGGCAGTTTTGGACCTTGGCGGCCTGTCTCTGTTTTTATCCTTGCGTTTTTTTTTCAGAATCCCGGTAGTCGGATGGCTAACCGACGACACTTCTGAATAATTAAACCGAGAACCAAAATATTTAGAGGCGAAAATATACCGACGACGGATAGTGCGGTGATTAAATAAAGCAAAAAACCGACAGCGGGGTATATTGTGGTCAGGGCCTAGGCAAGGAATACAGTACGATTGAAAATCTTTATGAGGTATTTGCTTTCCACAAGTAATGCAATTATTAACTTTTACTGACATTGGTAAAGAGCAAGAAAATGTTTCCCCAACAGGGTACTTAGCTTTAGTTGAAGACTTCGGATCTGAAACTCGAAAACGAAAATTTCAGGAGTCGGACGACTGGCACTTGCGAACTGCTTCTGCTTCGGGCACTGCACGGCAACAAAGACTGATGTAATAGCATCAGCTGCATGTTTTATACCCCTGACGACCTAACATCATGGAAGAAGGGACAGCAACCAATGCAGGACCCAAGACTTTGTTAATCAGGCCGACTGAGGGCAACTGCAAGCAGATAACCCAAAAGTGACGACTGCAACAGTGAAACACGAAGAACATCTGAGCACAATCCCACTTGCAGAACTCCATCATGCAGGAGATTGAAGAGATTTCTTTTGGAGAGACAAAGGGAGTATAAGAACTCAGATTCTCTTTCTCTGACCCATAGTCCAAAGCAGAGGAATCTGAGACGAGTAAGCAACAGATTCCTCATCCAAATTTAGGGGAGTAGAGGACCAGGAGGGCTGGAACAGAAACTCCCTGAGGAAGTTTCAATGCCATCAAAGCACTAAACAAACCTTGAGTGAAGGCCTGCCATTTACTCTGTGGATCCTTAGGACCAGGAGAAATATATGTTTAGTTTTTTGCTTTTTCTTCAGTGAGACATCTGCCTTATAAAATCTGGATGGCTCTGAGCCAGGATGGCATTCAATGATGGTAGTAGGGACATCTCTGACTAATATCTGAGGAACAAACCTGGGCCCATTGGAAATAATCAGACGTGGTTTCCTCTGAGCGTCCGAAAAGGACATCTGCAAACCCTCCTCACACGTGCTTAAAGTCGGATCTCTGCTGGTCTCCAACCTGATCATGGCAGAAGAATTCAATGACAAAGCCAGACAAACCTCAGGGCATTCACTGGCCTTGAGAGAGATATCAGGCGGAGGCTGAACAGTGGCAGATTTCATCCTAGGCTTCTTGGCCTTCTCCACTGACAGCTGTCAATCAGAACAAAAAGTACCCTCCATCGTATCTTTCGCACAAAGTTTAAGACGCTGATTTTCAAGATAAAGCACCAGAGAAGATAGTCTACTCTGAAGGGTTTTAGGTACAAAAAGCCTGACAAATGGAACAGAACGTATGGTCGCAAGAAGCACCCAAGCATAAAAGACACTGGTTGTGGCAGTCTTTATGGGTAATCTGTCTCCCACACTAACATTTACCCTTCTTGGATAACTTGAAGCCCTACAAGCAACAACAAAAAGGATAAGAAAAAAGGACCCCAATGAGACACTTATCTGAAATGGCTTGGTGAGTCAGCAACAGAATGGGCATTCAGACTGATCAAGCAATGGCGTTTTGACTGGCAACAAAGACGTTCTGAGGATGGTACATCTGGACATCACCTTTACGTCCTATTCTACGCGAGGAGCATGTGTGTGATGTATGGCATACCTTAAAACAACCTTAGGCTTTGGTATACTGGCTGGACGACCTGATATAAAGAATACTGCAACAGAGAGCTGGAAGGACATCTTAAAACACTGCAATTCCAACAAAAGGCAGCGGGTTTGAAAACTCACTATCATACAGTAAGACTGTTTTACAGAGGCATTTTGTCCTAACATGAACGGTTGCGCACTCCCACCCCTATTACACACACACACACACACACAGACACGCACACGCACGCACACACACACCACTGAATCTCAGAGAAGAGAGAATGCTTGGACATACCATAATCTCAAATGTAGTATGTACACCCCCCAAAAATTGCAGCCAAAGTCTGTGTTCCTGAGGATCACAATTACAGTCATAAATGTATAAAAGATTCCTGTACAGGGATGTCAGAAAGGGACAATGCAGAAAGAGGAAAACTGAAACAAGTTATTTAAGATAGTTGTGATAAGTGAAATTCACCTGCAAACTGAAAAAAGCCACTATCAAAATGGAGAACATTTTCTATTAAGCAGAACACATTTAACGAGTGGAAAGCTTTCTTGCAGCTTCCTCTGAGACTTTGACAGGACTGGGAGATCTAGAGAACTGAAGTCCTCAGTTTGGCCCAAATATCACCCCAGTCAAGGAGGACTTCTTTGATTAGGACTGGGATAGTTATCTGCACTGAGAAAAACTAACAGCGTGAAAGCCCATACTTCTCAGCTATACAAAGATAACAGTGATGAATCTTGGACTTTCTCATCTCAACTACTGATCAGATGCAGAATAAGAGAAAAGAAAAATGTGTATAAAACATTCACACTCACTCTGACAGCACATCCAGCATTAGCTTTCCCTTAACCTGCTTAACAAAGCAGGACAAGGGGAAAGACCACATTCCCCTAAGAGGTGAACAGGTTGCTTTCTCAAATTCTTCATTCCCAGAAGATTGTAACAAGGCAGGATTCAAATGTAACTCAAAGTCTGCCAGCAAGTTCACATCTCTGAAAACTAATGCTGTATGGGTGATTCTCCAATCAATGACCTGCAGCCAAACCAAACAGTGCATCTCTGTACAGAGGGTACAAGCATACACCTCAGAGCCTGGTAGTCTAACCACAGCAAAAGGGGCTTTGGTCTCATTTCCCTTTCCATACACTTAATGGCATGAAAAACTTTCCACAACTCCAGATGACTAATATGGAACTTCCACTCCTGAAGGATCTGCTTCCCTTTGATTAAGAAAAAGACAAAATGGGCTCCCCATTGTGCTTATGGATCATCCACTATCAAAACCTGTGCAGTTTCTAATGTAGTAAGGGTGGAGTCAAAACCAGATTACTAGGGTTATTCTACAACTCCAAAGTATAATAATATAGACCAGTCTCCAATGGTGGGTCTGTAGCCACTGACTGCTCACTATGATGACAACACTCATATCACCAGGTCTGCAAATGGAACTATTAACATTATGGCCACTGTACAACCTAAAAGATACAAGATTTGAGCCAGAACCCTCTTGCAACAGTTGCATCTGGGATCATCATCACACAGGACTTCCTTTCAGTTGGTGGAGACCTCCAGAGCCTGTAGCTAAGGAAGCACTTATGTTAATGATGCTGCCAAGGAGTACCATGATGGAGCCAACAGAAGTCTTTTATCCACGTAGGGACACTCGTGGAGATCCTGCTTCTGCAAGGCCTCCAACATTACAATGATCACTACAGAAAACAAAAAGAGGTCCAGGACAGATAAAACAGCAGCAATAGTCTATAAAATAAAAGGGATGCCCAACTAGAGTTCACTGACGGAGTGTCTCTTATGCAGATCTAAAGCAATAATGTGCAAAAAGCGCTAATTATACCCACAGATACCAACCAGCTCCCTGCTACACCAACAGCATGACTCTTCGCCTGGAACTTGACGAATCAGATGTGTTCACCGAAACTACTGAATTCTAATATGGGATGGATGTCTCCCAGGCACTACAGAATTAAAAATAGGCTGGATTAGAACCCCTGGAATCTTACTGAAGGATGGACAATATCAACAGCCCCTTTTAGGGTCACAGTCTATGTCTGCCCCAAGAATTTTGTGAATAGAGCCTAATTGCTGAGTGATGCTCCATCTACAGCCAAATAAAGAGCTGTAAGATGCAGCTGCCCATGTCCAAGCAAGAACCCACTAGACTAGGGTGATAGCCTTCCAAACAAAGGTAAACTTCAAGGGTTCCCACTCGTAAGGGTAACCTTTATTACAGAAGGCTCAAAATGCTGGACCACGGGACTGCCTGTTGCATGAGAGTACTCATTTAATTAAAGGACTTATTCTTGTAGAAAATAATTTCTCAAAGGTGATGCCTGTTGTCATTGAGGAGGCCCAAATGAATCTAAACAAGCTGTATACTTAAAAGATTAACCTTACAGTACTCGCTAAAGGATACGGATATATACAAAAGCTAACATTCGGTGAAGTTTTTTTTGTTAAATTCATACCAATTGTAAAAGATTACTGTACTAAAACAAATACATATTATTTCAAATGTGTCCATACGTACATGTTACAGTGCAGCATATATTTTTTGTAAGGGGCATCCAGAGAGATGCTTGAAAAGTGCAGCTGTGCAGATAACTTACCATAATTGTAGATGTTCAAGCAGATCAATGCTGCATTACCAAGTCTTGGTACTTCCTACCATGTAGGACAGAATGCCAAAGTCTTTCATCATTTTCGGATGTCCGGAATCTGGACATTGGTGGTATAAGAGGTATGTCGGTCTGCCTAATACACAGGCCTTTCTTGCGCCTAAATACCTGTGGTTTAAAAGTTCTTTGATGGGGCACAACCTGCTCAACTAGCCCTAATGATACCCACAGCCCTGGGTTAGGGAATTGGGGAGGCACGGGAGTAGGGATGACGGTGGAGGAAAGGGGAACTACCCCAACCCTAACTGAGAAAAAGAAATCAAGAAGGGAAAGGAGGGCAGGAAAGGGTACAGAAGCACTGATAACTTACCACAGCTGTAGATGTTTCAGTGATCTGGTACCTGGTGCAAAGTAGCCTAACTGGGTGTAACACTATTAAGCTTTGCACCAGATTGCAAATGTTTTCCATTTAGTCACATATGACTTCTTGATACTCTGTTTCCTAGCTTTCTTCAAGATAGACAGGACATCCTGGGAAAAGGACTGCCCAGATGGGATTAAAAGTCAATCATCCAAGCTCTTAATTTGAGGGATTTTAGGTTGGGATGAATGACAGACCCCTTGTTCTGGGTTAGTAAGTCAAAGAGGAGTGGGTAATGGTCAGATTTTCCCTTTGCTAAATGACAGGAGGGGGAGGGAAAACAGTGTTGGCTTGGCCAATACAGTGCTTTTAGAATAATTTTGCTCTCTCGGATCCCACCTTTGGTAATACTCTGGGAATCAGGAATATCACAGGTAAAGCATAAAGAAGGAGGTCTGTCCATTTGAAGGAGAAGGTGTCCAGTCACCATATCCCTAGCTGAAGGTCCTTGAGCATAATTTGCTGAGTAGCCTGTTTTCTGGGAAACCAAAAAGGTCTATTTCTGGCACATGCCAGTTGTGTGTCAGATCTGGTACAATCTCTTGTTTTAGCATCCATTCTCCAGGGTCTAGGAGGGTTCTGCTCACAAAGCCTGCTATCACATTATCCTGCCCTGGTGTGTATGATGCCATGGGTGAGACTCCTAGCTACTGTGCCACAAGCCAATGTTACACAGTCAGTCTTCATAAGAGGTAGGAATGTGCTCCCTGTTTATTTATATAGCACATGACTGGTGTTATCCATCAGAATCTTACTCTCAATACCCAACCTTTTTACTTCCCGTTCTACTGTAGGATTCCTTCATCAAAAATAATCGTTAACATATTTACAGGGTAGCCCCTCTCAATAAACATATCCATAAGTTTATTCATTTTTTAAATAAATTTTTCTTTAGTAGAAGTCACAGTCTACTCTTATGTACTGCCATTTACTAAACTTCTCTTATAACTGAAAGGGTGGAAACTTGAGTAATGTAGATATGCATTGCTAACAGTAGGTTTCTGAAAGATACTGGAAACAAATCTGTTTTGGAATGCTGTACTATGGTGTCCAAATAGTTGATACTATTTGTATGAAAAGTATTATTCGAATAATATTATTTGAATAATAAATGGCTGTACTTGATCCACATGGCCACACCATAACACAATGTCATCCAAAAACATCCCACGTACTGGCAGTGGCTAAAACCTTTTGTATACTGGCCAGACGTCAGGTCGTAGCATGGAATACCACCCATATGTAAAGAATACTTTAGGATAATACTCAGGATTTACGCTTGGGGGACATGAAAAATTGGAACCGAGTGAATTGAAATGGATAATAGAGTTGCAAGCTGAGAAGGAACCTGGGTTCAATGCCAGGACGTCTATTAAACCTCATTTAAAAATGAGACATCAGTAATTTATAGTCATATTTAGTATAATTATATACTCAATTTTTTACAGCATGTATTTTAGTGGTTAGTAGTTAATTTTATATAGGATATGTAAGGATGCATGGGCTATATAAAATGCATTTACCTTTAAATGGATTGTATTAACCTAATTGATTAATGAGCTTGTAAATGATGTCTTAACTGATAGTAAGGGTGTATATATAGTTAAGTTAGTTTTGATGAAATTTATGGTCTGATGAAGCATCTCTGATGTGAAAGCGCTAACCGGATTAAAATAGTTTTATTATTCCTGCTGTGTTTCTCAGTCTTTCTCATTTTTCTTGTAAATAGCCAGACCTAGGACAAAAAGAAACAAAGCTGATCAGCTTTATGAAAAGCTTTAGTCTTATCCAAATAAAACCTGATTTGTCTATGCAAAACCAAGGTGTGCAAAACTTTCTAACTAGCAGAATGAGGAGAAGGGAAAAAACTAGGTAAATAAGAGAGCTCATTAACCACCTTGGGCATAAAAAAAGAATTAGTACAAAGGGACACCCTGTCCTTATGGAATACTAAAAACGGCAGAACAGCCTTAAGGACTTGCAGCTCAGACTCCCATCTAGCAGAAGTAAGGGCCAAAAGAAGAGTCTTCCAAAAACAATGCTGTAAGGGAAGCTGAAGCAGTATTTTCTAAAATAAAATTAAGGCCCCAGGAAGGAGGGGCAGGCTTCCTGGGAGGCCTAATGTGAAGGACATCATTAAGAATATGTTTGGCCTCAAATCTAGAGGCTAAAGGGGAAGTCAAAGGCAGACAAGTAGAGATAACTGATAAGTGGGCCTTAACAGAAGAATGGGCCAACCCAGCATTGAGCAATTTAAACAAATAACAGAAAACCCAAAGGAACATCCACAGAAACTGGATCTAGGTTACGTGAAAGACACCAAAAAGAAAACCTCTTACATTTGGATAAGTAAAATTTCCTTGTAGTGGTTTGCCTTGTCTCCTGCAGGACCCAAAGCATGTCCTCAGAAAAAAAAGGTGTCTGTAAGGGATCAAAACCCCATCACCTATAATGTCAGCTGAAGTATGAATAGCTGGGGATGGATGACAGAACCCTTGTCTTGTGTGAGTAGGTCCACCCTGTGAGGTAAATTATGATGACTGCTCTTGTCAAGATGCAAAAGAAGAAACAGCCAATACTGTCTGGGTCAAAAGGTAGTCACCAGCAAAATTTTGGGAGCATCATGTTATCTTGAACAACACTTTTGTAATGAGATGAAGGGGAGGGAAGGCATAAAGAAACATCTCCTTCCAAGACAAAAAAAGGGCATCCACCTTCCAGGCCAGAGGCCATGGGACTTTAGCAAAAAAAAAAAAAAAAAAAAAGAGGGAGTTGTCTGTTCAAAGGGCAGGCAACTAGATCTACCTGAGGATTACCCCATTAGTGGACAATGTCCATTAATACATATATGTGAAGCATCCACTCATGAGATAGTGTTATGGGGCTGCTCAGAGATTCTGCCACAATGTTCTGATCTGAGGGAATGTTAACTGCCTGAAGAGTCACCTGATACTGGATAGCTATATCCCAAACATGAAGGGCTAGCCTGCATAAGAGAGAAGACCTTGCCCCCCCCCCCCTTGCTGACATAACATCACCGTGGTACTGTCTGTGAGAATCTTGAGCGGCCCTAGAAGAAAAAGAATGAAAAGCCTGAAGAGCCAACAGAAGAGCTCTTATCTCTTTGAAATCAATGTGGTCTTTCTTTTGTCAAAGTGACCAAAGCCCCTGTGTATCTTCAGAGGGCAGAAGAAGGTCCACCATCCCACGTCCGAGGCAGCCGTGAAAAGTAGAGGGGACTGGAGGTTGAAAAGGAAGCCTGGGTGGCGGGACAACTGATGAATCCAGCACTGGAATTACCTTTAGGCATGGAAGACGAGGGCCTAGAAAATCTAAAGAATGAGAATGTTGAAGCCAAACTGACTTTAGAAATCATCGAAGCTTTCTCATGTGGAGCTTTACTAGAGGTACCATACGTACAGTGGAAGCCATGTAACCCAGAGCCCTCTGTTACTAAAGCCAGAGGAAGAAAAGATTGAAAGAAAGCAATGACAGTCAAGGCCTCAGGAGGAGGCAGGGATGCCAGCACTGGAATAGTCTGGATCCTGCAACCCAGAAAAACATGATCCTGAGAAGAAGTAAGGAATGACTTATGGAAATTTACTGTAAACCCCAGGCTTTGTAAGAGAGAAATGGTAAAGTATAGATACTAAAGTAAGATTATTTGAAAGGAGGCCTGAATAAGCAGGTTGTCCAGATACAGAAAGACCTTTATAACCCTTAACCTGCAGAAAGCAGTCATCAGCAAGGCATTTGGTGAAGACCCTTGGGGCAGTAGAGAAGCCAAAGGACAGAGCAAAGAACTGAAAATGTCAGAAAGCAACAGAGAAACGTAAAAACTTCCTGAAAAGGGGATGACTAGAAGGCAGATAAGTATCCTAGAAATCCAGGGAAACTAGAAAAGTCTGAGGAAGTACCAAAGGAAACAAGGTTTGAAGGGATAGCATCCAGAAAGAAGAGACCTTTAAAAAAGTGTTTAGCTGAGAAAGACCCAGTATGGGTCCCCAGGTGCATTCTTTCCTGGAGACCAAGAACATTCTGGAGTGAAAATCTTTCTCCCTGTGAGGAGTTGGAACCTCTTGAATTGTTCCTTGAGGCAACAGGCTCTCTCTGAAGCACCTCTCCAAAAAAGGGTAACTGTTCCTGAGGAGGTTAAGGAATGCTCAAAAAGGGAGGGGGTCTAAATCATGTAATAACCCTGACAAATTATGGAATGAACCCAGGAGTCATGGGTGATTTTTACCCAAATAGGAACGGACATGGAAAGATGTAAAGAAAGCGCAATGTGACAGAGAAAAATAGGATGAACAGGATAGTCAGACAGCACCTGGTTTGTCAGGAAAAGAAGGCTTCTGAGTAAGAAAAGTTTGGGTAGCATTAGCAGGGGGAGCCCTTCTACCACCCTTTTTTACCTTTGGGGGGGTTGAGACTGTCTACGGACAAATGCAGGCTTGTTAGGATAATTGCTCTGAAATTGGGCACAGGAGAAACAAAAATGAGAAGTTATGTACCTACCATAACGTTCCATGTTAGTTGTCTTCTTCTCGCCTTCTTTCTTGCTGGATGGGTTCGGAGCCGATCCTCGGCTCTGACTCGGCCAATACTAAAGCTCAAGAGCTTATTCCACCGGCTCGAGGCTCCCCTATATCCCACAATGCTAGGCAGTAACTACTCAGATCTCTTTTGATAGCTAAAACCAAGCAGTTCTGGTATCCATAGTATGGAGAAGAGAGAAAAGGAACCCACCTCTATATATAAACCTGTAGTTAAGCTACCACAAACATAAAAGGGAGAATAGAGGTGGTAGAACATGTGGGAAGGAAACCCCCAATGGAAGATTCCAAAAATTCCTATCGGTCTGTCCAGGCTAGGGGGAAGGAGGGTGGGACGCAAGAAAGAAGGCGAGAAGAAGACAACTAACATGGAACGTTATGGTAGGTACATAACTTCTCAATGTTAAGTTGTCAATCTCGCCTTCATTCTTGCTGGATGGGACCGTGTCCCTAGCACCTTACCTTGGGTGACCTATCGGAACAGACTCTTGAAAACAGTGGAACCAAAGTTGGCCCGGTTTCTGGAGGCCATATCCAATTTGTAATGCGAGATAAAGGTATGAGGAGAAGCCCAAGTGGCTGCTGCACAAATGGAATCTATTGGTAGCCTGTCCTGAAAAGCTACAGATGTAGCTAATGCCCTAGTTGAATGAGCTCTAGGTCTTGAAGGCAGTTTTTGATGTCTGATTTCATAGATGAAGGTAATTATAGAGGTAAGCCATCTTGAAAGGGACACTTTAGTAACTGGAAGGCCCAATTTCCCTTCTGCATAAGACAGGAAGAGCTGATCAGATTTCCTGAACTGTTTAGTCCTGTCTAAATAATATCGAAGTTGGCGATGAACATCTAGAAAATGTAACTTTTGTTCCGACCTGTTGGAATAATCAGGGAAGAAGATGGGGAGATCAATCGTCTGGTTTAGGTTTGCCTCAGAGGAAACCTTAGGCAAGAAGGACGGATTAGTCCGGAGGGACACCCTGTCTTTATGGAAAACTAAGTAAGGAGGACGAATGCAAAGAGCATGAAGTTCAGATACCCTTCTAGCTGATGTTATGGCTACTAGAAAAATTGTTTTCCATGACAGCAACTTAAGAGGGCATGAAGCCGCAGGTTCGAAGGGGGGGAGAATCAAGGATGCTAGGACCAAATTCAAGTCCCACTGAGGTGGGGGATCTTTGATTGGGGGCTTGAGCAAAAAGACACCTCTTAGAAAGGCTTTGCAGAGTTTATGGGACATGATACTGGAGTCCGAGACACCTACATGAAAGTTAGATATAGCAGCTAGTTGTACTCTAATGGTAGATGAGGAAGAGCCTAAATGAAAGAGCTCTGCCAGGAAGTCTAGTATAGACTGGATAGGTGCAGTGAAGGGGTCTATATTTTTTGATGCTGCCCAGAAGGAAAAACGCTTCCACTTACTATTGTAAATCCTTCTGGTAGAAGACTTGTGAGAGGCTATCAGGATGTTGCGGACCGAATGAGAGATTAAGGGAAGCCTGGCTAGGGTAGGAATCAGAGAAACCACACTGTGAGGTTGAGAGATTGGAGGGAGTGGTGCAGCTGGCCCGACTGGTGGGTCAAAAGATCTGGCACTGGGTCCAGATGCCAAGGCTGCTCCAAGAGGTAATGGCGGAAGAACGGAAACCATATCTGTCGCGGCCAGTAAGGGGCAATGAGGATCATGGTGACTCTCGAGGCGATAGCTTTCTGAATTAATTGAGAGGTCAGTGGAAAGGGGGGGAAAGCATACAGAAGTCCCCGGGGCCAATCGTGGACTAGAGCGTCTCTGGTGGGTTGGCCTGGTAAAGGGAAGAGGGTGAAGAAGTCGTGACACTTGCTGTTTTGGGGAGTAGCAAAAAGATCGCAGCAAGGCCGGCCCCATCTTCGAAAGGCTTCTTCCAGCACTGATTTTTTTTTTTTTTTAGAGACCACTCGTGAGGCATGAGAATAGCCCTGCTCAACTTGTCCGCAATCACGTTGGACTTCCCGGGAATGTGCGTTGCTATCAGAAAACGCTGAGAAGAAATCGCCCACTGCCAAAGTCTGAGTGCCTCTCGACATAAGGGGTAGGACTTGGTTCCGCCCTGTTTGTTGATGTACCACACTACGGACATGTTGTCCGTCTGAATTGCAATAGTCCCTGTGGGAATAGAGTCCTGAAGGGCTTGCAACGCTAAAAGCACTGCTCTCATCTCTAAGACATTTATGTGCAAGTGGCACTGGAAAGATTGCCACGTGCCCTGGACTGTCCTGCCCTGATAATGCCCCCCCCACCCAATCAGGGAGGCGTCCGTCATCACCGTGGCAATTGGGGGGGGGATGAAGGGTCTGCCCTGGAGAACTTGAGGTGATGTGATCCACCAAGACAGGTGATTCTTGCATGACTGGGTTAAGTAGGATGATGCGAGACATTGGGAGCTGTTGGAAAGACCATTGAGAAAACAGCATCCACTGGAGGATCCGCATGTGAAAACAAGCTAAGGGGAGAAGTGTAATAGTAGCTGTCATGAGTCCTAATACCTTCAAGACTACCCTGGCTTTGATCTTGTTGCACTGAAGTAGAAGGTAAACTTGTTTGCGGATATCTGATACTCTTTGCTCTGTTAGTCTGGCGGAAAGATGAACTGTGTCTAAGGTGGCACCTATAAAGGTAATAGATTGACAAGGCAACAAGATAGATTTTTCGAAATTTATTGAAATGCCTAGAGCTTGGCAAGTTTGGATGGTGAAGTCTCTGGATAGAAGCAGTTGATGCCTGGTGGTGGCGGTAAGAAGCCAGTCGTCCAAATATGGAAACACCTGGAATCCTTGATATCTCAAGTGAGCCGCGACCACTGCCATACATTTGGTAAACACTCGGGGGGCTGTAGTGAGACCAAAGGGCAGGGCTCTGAACTGGTAGTGACTGGTTCCCAGCCTGAAGTGGAGAAACCTCCTGGAGCGTCTGTGCATTTTGATATGGTAGTATGCATCCTGAAGGTCTATTGAGCACATCCAATTGTCCTGACTCAAGAAGGGTAGAATGGACTGTAGCGTGACCATCTGGAATTTTGTTTTCTTTACATAATTGTTTAGCTTGCGGAGATCCAGTATTGGTCTCCAATCCCCTGTTTTTTTTGGTACCCAAAAGAATTTGGAGTAGATTCCGGATCCTTGCTGGTCTGCTGGGACTGGTTGGATAGCTCTTTTTGACAGCAGCTTTGATATTTCTAACGCTGCTTGTTCCCTTAAACTGGGTGGAACGTCTGGAAGGGATCCTTTGGGTTGGGATGGGATGTGAATAAAGGGGATTTTGTAACCCTCGGATATGATCGACTGTACCCATTTGTCTTGAGTGAGGGAAAGCCAGGCTTTTGGGTACAGTGATAATCTTCCCCCGACTGCCTCCGAAGGTGGACAGCCGGGCAGCTCCTCAGGGATGCTGAAAAGGTTTATCAGAGAAAGTTTCTCTGCTACCCTGGTTTTGTGGACCACCTCTGCCCCTAGGGCGGCATCTATTGTTTCCCCCTCTGCCTCTAGAGGGGAATCGACTTTGTGCGTCAGATGAGACTCCTTGTGGTTTGCGGAACCACATTTTTCCACCCCTCTGACCTTTGGGATAAGGTCTGGAAGGGGTAGAAAAACGGACTCCCACAGCAGAGAGAGTCTTACCTTCCTGCTCGCACCTAGTCAATGTATCCTTCACCTGAGGTCCAAACAACGTTGAGCCATCAAAGGGGGAATTGGTGAAGGACGCTTTGAAAGGGTCCGCAAAATTGCAAAGCCGCATCCAGGCGTGGCGTCGTAAAGCTACACCTGTGCCTGCAGCCCTACTCGCCCCATCAGCCGCATACGAGATAAGCCACATGGAGGAGTTGACAATCGAATTCAGGGTTACCAACTAGGAGTTCATTTTGTCTTGGAACCCCTCTCAGCTGTTGGATCCTGCATGGCCTCACCCATATCCTCGAGTAAATCCCACTGGAGATGGGTGAAGTGACACAAGTAGTTCAGCGACCGCATGGCAAAGGTCGCTGAGGAAAACATCCGCTTACCGTACCTGTCCATGGTCCTAGACTCCTTATTAGGAGGATGGACAGGTACCGAAAAATCGGCTAATTCCTTCTTAGTGGCTGCGGCCACCACCATGGCATCAACAGAGATGCCTTTGGATAAGAACGGTTTCCTTTTGGGGCAGTAATACATTTTGACGGCCTCCTTGGGGTAGGTTTCACCGAATCAGGGGCCGTCCAAGCCTTCCTTGCCACCACATCCATGAGGGGGTCAAAGGGAGGAGACACCCAAGGAGGTGGAAGGGCGAGAGCCAAACGCCTCAAGGTAGACCGGCTCATCCTCTGAAGGGTTGAGGGCTGGCCAGTTCCCCCTCTGTTTAAGGATTTCAAGGATGTCAGCAAAGGAGACATCCTCAGAGGGGGGCCGAGGGGAACCCTCAGATTCCTCCAAGTCGGTGTAAGAGGTGATAGACTCAGGGGAGTCAATGTGCTTCCTCTTGCACTGTCTCTTCAGAGGGGGTTCTGCTACCGGATCAGGAGAAGCGTCAGAAGAAGAGAATATTCCCAATGGGGAAACCTGAGGAGCTGGCTCTCTACGGTCTGTTACAAGGGGGTGAGTAGAAACCACCACAGGCACTGAAGAGGGAGGAGCTGACAGAGCCAACTGTGGGGTAGACACGGGGTCTAGCACGCTCCGCATGACCTCGAAGGCGCCCCGATCAGCCAAGGCCGAAGGTCCCCGCTCCGAGGAGACAAGGACCCCCCCCCGGCACCGACAGGGATGGCTCCGAGGCCGATGTCGGAGCCGAACTCACCAATACCGACGCTCCGAGAGGGAGAACAGGGTCGGATAAGGGTCCAATGCCACTCACCCCCTCGGAGCCGACGAGGGAAGCTCGGCGCCGAGATCCCTCCAAGGAGGAAATCGGAGCAGACTACGGAGCCGAAAGGGATGGTATTGGCTCCGACGCACCAACAGCCACGGCTCCAACGAGCCCCGACTCCGAACTCAAAGGAGTCGGAGGAGGAATAGAAGCAGGGATGGGAATAGCTGCTGACTGTTGAGTAGGGCTATGCAGCATTTGGGCCAGTGCCTCGGACTTGAGAAGTCTGCTCACCACCCTTTGCAAGTCATGGTCGGACAGCCTGGAGGACCGAGAGGAATGGGACCTATGGCTCCGCTCCGACAGAAGAGGGGATCCCGGAGCCAAGTGGATGGAGCTGATGGAAGGGGACCTCAACCTCTTCTTTGAAGGTGGCTCCGATAAGACTATCGGAGCCAACTGAGTCTTGGCAACCTCGGCTCCGGCCGGAGCAGAGGTAACGGTTTGAGACTTCGAAACATTGACTCCAGCCGGAGCCGATGTCGAAGCAGCCTTAATGCTCCCAGCAGAAGGCTCAGAAGCTGGAGCCAACGGCCTGGAAGTCTTTGAAGGCTTCCCCGACACAGACTGGGTCGAGGAGCCTTCAGGCTTTAACAAGCCTTGAAGAATAAGCTTATTTTTGCGTTCCTGCAGGACTCTAGGGCTGAATGCATGGCAAACAGCACAGGAGTCCTGCAGGTGCAAAGGTCCCAGGCAACAGACACAAGAAGTGTGACCGTCTGTCAGAGACATTTTTCTGATGGCACGAATCACACTTCTTGAAGCCTGAGACCTTGGAGTCTTTAGACATCCTAAAAGAGACTGTATATAACACAAACACAACACACAGACACACCCTTTAACCAAAGGAAAAAATCCAGTCACACTAGAATGACAGGGGGGAAAAAAGAGAAGTGGGCCAAAGGCCTAGAAGTTAAAAAGGAATAAAAAGGGGATAAAAAACAAGGGAGACCCGATTTAAACTAAAGGGATACTCTACATTAAAAACTAAACTAAATAGAAAGGATAGGGGTAGAAATTTGAAGTTTTTGACTATAAAACTTACTAACCTGCCAGAGCCGGTAGAAGAAAGCACCTCGTCAGCTAAGCGGCAAACGAGATCTGAGTAGTTACCGCCTAGCACTGTGGGATATAGAGGAGCCTCGAGCCGGTGGAATAAGCTCTCGAGCTTTAGTATTGGCCGAGTCGGAGCAGAGGATCGGCTCCGAACCCATCCAGCAAGAATGAAGGCGAGATTGACAACTTAACATAAGAAGTTATGTCTTACCATAATGTTCCATCTGTGTTGTAGATCTTTGTTCATTCATTACAAATACGTCCTCGGTTCCATCCTCGGAACCAATACGACCATTTCCAAGCTCGTGCCAGCCAAAAACTCAACTAAGACCTACCCATAATGCCCCTCTCCTAGTTACTCCAGATCGAGTTTGCCCGCCCTTAGATAACAGATGTAGTAATAGAAAAAAATAGTAGGAGACTCTGTCTGAGCAAATACCCTAACAAGGAGTTCCTAACGTCCACCAGGAGTCCAGGCAGGGGGAAGGGGAGCAGGAAGTAATGAATGAACAAAGATCTACAACACAGACGGAAAGTTATGGAAAGTTATGGCAAGACATAACTTCTTTATCTGATGTTGTAAATCTTTGTTCATTCATTACAAATAGGATCAAGTCCCCAGCTACTTGAGTCCTGTGTGGCCCTAAGGAAGGATATTCCTGAGCACCATAGAACCAAAAGATGCTCGTCCCCTGGAGGCCAAATCCAATTTGTAATGAGATATAAAAGTATGAGGTCTTGCCCAAGTGGCTGCTGTGCAGATACCATCCACAGAGGCTCTGGAATGAAATGCTATAGAAGTAGCCATAGATCTGGTAGAATGAGTCTTAATTCTGGAAGGTAAGGATAGCTTATTCTGTTGGTAGATAAAGGTAATGACGTTTCTAAGCCAGGAGGATAAATTCACTTTGGAAACAGCTACCCAATCTGGGTCCTGCAAAGGCCACAAACGATCTGTTTTTCTGAAAGATTTAGTCCTGTCCAAATAACAATGAAGCTGCCGATGCACATCAAGGGTGTGCAAAAGGTACTCCCCTCTGTTAAAATGCTGAGGGAAGAAAACCAGAAGGTCAATAGATTGGTTAATGGAAAATCAAAAATAACCTTGGGCAAGAAAGAAGGGTCAGTACAAAGGGACACCCTACCCATGTGGAAGATCAAGTAAGGACTTTTGACACTCAAAGCCTGCAGCTCAGATACTCTTCCCAATGAGGTAAGTGCTACTAAAAGCATGGTTTTCCATGACAAAAATTTCATATCACATGAATCAAAAGGCTTGAAAGGAGAACCTGTGAGAGATTGAAGTACCAAAGTCAAGTCCCAGGGTTCTAAGGGAGGCTTGACCGGAGGTTTAACATGTAATACTCCTTTCAAAAAGATCTTGCATAGGCGGTGTGACATAACTGAAGACTTATCAAGACCATTATGAAAAATGGCGATAGCTGCTAAATGTACAGTGATCGTCGAAGCTGAGGCTCATGCATATAAAAGAGTAGTCAGGTAGTGTAGGATCTTTTGAATAGGCATAGAGAAAGGGTCTAAGTTCTGATCTTTGGCCCAATAGAGAACCTAGTCCATTTACTAGAATAAACTTTCCTAGTTGAAGGTTTGTGTGAAGCCAGAAGCATTTCACGAACAGGAGATGGGATGTCAGGCAGCCTAGCAATCACTGGAAGTGAAGGAACCAAGGTGTGAGCTTGAGACTGTGCAGGTTTGGATGAATCAGTCCCTGAGGATGAGATAACAGGTCTTGGGAATGATCCAGGATCCACGGACTGTGAATCTAATGAGGCCATAGAAATGAGAACAAGACTCGACTAGGCCAGTAGGGGGCAATGAGGATCACTTTGCTTCTCAACCTCTGAGCTTTCTGGAGAAATTTTGGAATGAGGGGGAAACGGAGAAAAGGCATACAGAAGACCTGGTGGCCAATCGTACGTTAGAGCGTCCCTCGGTGGTTCCCCCTGAGGGGGGATCAGAGCAAAGTAGCCACTGCATTTGTAGTTTAAGGGGGGAAGCAAGGCTTGCCCCAGCATTGGAAGATCCGATCTGCTGTTACAGGGTTGAGGGACCACTAGTGAGGCATCAGGATGTTCCTGCTCAGATTGTCCGCAATAAAGTTGGAACTCTCAGGAATGTGTGTTGCTATAAGGAAGCGGTTGGAAGCTATCACCCAGTGCCAAATCCTCATGACTTCCCGGCACAAGGGATAAGACCTGGTTCCGCCTTGCTTGTTGATATACCAGACGACTGACATGTTGTCTGACTGAATTGCAATGGTCCCAGAGGGTAGGGATGCATGGAACGCTTGCAGTGCTAAGAGAACTGCCCTCAGTTCCAGGATATTTATGTGCAAATTGGCCTCCATGGGGGACCAGGTGCCTTGGACAATCTTTCCCTGGAAATGCCCTCCCCCCAACAGGGAAGCATCTGTGGTCACCGTGGCCGTGGGCTGGGGTAGACAGAACGGTCGACATCAAAGATTCGTTTGTGAGTTCATCCACCATGAAATTTCTTCCTTGCAACGGTTTGAAAGATGTATCATGTCGAGTGGGTAAATTATTAATGACCATTGTGCGGAAAGGAGCCACTGTAGGATTCTCATCTCCAGTCTCGCCAGTAGTACCAACGTAATGGCAGCCATGGAGCCTAAGAGTTGCAGTACAAGACATGCTGGTACATAGGACTGAGGACGAAGGTCTTGGATTTGGCGTGTTATTTTCGAAAGCCTGTGAGGGGGCAAGAGAAGCCTGACAGGATGTTGTGTCGAAGACCGCTCCAATGAATTCGTGTCTTCTTTGGATACATTGAGATTTGTCCTTCTTCATTGTAATTCTCAAGCGGAGATCAAGACCTTGAGTGTAAGAAGATTCCTGGTCGGAGCGGTAAAGAGCCAATTGTCTATTTAGGGAAACACCTGAAATCCTTGTAGTCGAAGATGAGCTACCACAACTGCCATACATTTGGCGAACACTCGAGGGGCTGTCGAGAGACCGAATGGCACTGCCCTGAACTGGTAGTGATTGGCTCCCAGCCGGGAGCGGAGAAACCTCCAGAAGCGGCGATCCATCTTTATGTGGTAGTACACGTCCTGCAGGTCTATAGAGCACATCCAGTTATCCCTCCCTAAGAAGGGAAGAATGGACTGTATCGTGACCATCCGGAATTTTTGAGGTTTGATAAATTTGTTCAATAGGCTGAGATCCAGGATTGGTCTCTAGTCCCCTGTCTTTTTTGGCACTAAAAAGAACCTAGAGTAAAACCTGATCCTGTCTGGTCTGGTGGTACTGGTTGGATGACTCTTTTCCTTAACAGCTTTTCTATTTCTAAGGCTGCTAATTCCCTCTGATTGGGTGGTACATCGGTCTGGGAGTTAAATCAAATGGTATTTGGTACCCTCTGGATATTATTCTCTGCAGCCAAACATCGGTAGAAATAAGATGCCAAGCTGGTAGATGCAGAGAAAAATGACCCCCGACTGCTTCCAGAGGAAAGCAATCGGGTCACTGCTCAGGAGCGCTGGTAGGGTCTGTCAGAGAAAGAATCTCTAGCTCCCTGGTTATGCAGGCCCCCTTTACCCCGAAAGGGACGTCTTCCATATGAGTTGCCCCCTCTGCCCTGGGGGGATTGTTCACAAGTGTCACAAAAAGGTCCTTGTGATTTTCTGAACCACATTTTTCCTCCCTTCTGGTTCCTGGAGTAGGATCTCTGGGGGTTGGAAAGGCATATGCCCACATCAGATAACGTCTTTCCGTCTTTCTCACTACCTGTAAGTGTGTCTCGTATTGTGGGTCCAAAAAGTGCAGATTCATTGACGGGTGCATTGACGAAGGAAGATTTAAAGGGGTCTGCAAAGTCCCACAACTGCATCCAAGCATAACGTCTCATCTCAACACCTGATGTGGCAGCTCGAGCTGCCCCCTAGGTGGAGTGAGATATCAAATGCATCGAGAAGTTCGAGATGGATTCAAGGGTAGTTAGCTGCGAGGTGACAGTATCACGCACCTCATCAGGCAGTACCCCACCAAAGAGGAAGATATTTTGGAAATTAGGTCTCTTTGGAGGCGAGTAAAGTGTGCCAGATAGTTCGGCGACCGAATGGCGCTGAAACATAGGTTAGTTTCCCTAGTCTGTCCATGGTCCAGGACTCTCTGGAGGATGGACGGTGGAACTATCTTCTGCCAGTTCTATCTTGGTGGCCACCGCCATGACCATAGAATCAACTGTCAACTGCTAGGACCAGTGGGACTGGTCTTCACGTGTAGATAAAAAATTTTTCTAGCCTCCGAGGGACAGGTTCTATGTTGTCTGGGGCCTTCCAGGCACAATGAGTTTAACAAGGTCATCTGCCAGTAGAGTCACCCAGGAAGTAGATGGCCTGGCACGGAAGGCCTGCAGGAACACAGACTCCTCAGAAGAAGGGTTATATGACTTCCAGTTTCCCCGCTGGTTGAGGATTTTGAGAATGTCTCCGAATGAGATGTCGTCTGGGGGAGACCATGGGGACCCTTCCCCCTCATCACAATCAGTGTCTTCAGTGATAGATTCCTCCGGTGAATCATGGTGCTTCCTCTTGCACCATTTCTTCCGCGGTGGCTCCCGGTGGGATCTTCTGAGGAGGACTCTGGAGAAGGGGTTCCCTTCAAAGAGGGTTCTTGTGACTCCTGTGCCCAGGGTCCCGAAATAGAGGGTTGGGAGAGGTGCATGCTAGGGGAGGGTTCTGATACTGATGTCATTGGTGCTGACTGAGTCCACTACCTGTAGAGCAGGCCCAACTGAGGAGGGATGGGAGTCCGGAACCGGGAGGGGTAACCTCTTAACTGGGGTCACACCTCGCCATGAGGAGCCCACCTCCAGGTGAGGAGCTCTGAGAGAACTGGAAGCCGGAGCCATGGACATAGACGGCACCAGCGAGAAAATGGGTGCCAGGCTACGTACCAATGTACGGACGGTCCAAGCACTGCTTTGGGAGAGCATCGGTTCCACCGGAGCCAATGCAGCAAGGGTGGACGGTGCCGACAGGGAAAACACTGCTGTCGGAACCGAGACAGTATGCACCGGAGTGGAAGTATCTTATCCTTGGCAGGTATTCGAGTTTTGGAGCCGATGGAGCGAAAGAAACTGTCTGCACCGTGGCTGGGGATGGTGCCAAAGCAGGTACAGTCATCGGAGCCGATGTCGGATCCAAGGACGGCACCAAAGTTAGTGGTGCCAAGGTCGGAACCGAAATAGGGGTGAATATCACGGATGGCACAGAGGGAGAAGACAGAGCCTGGTGCCAAAGAGGTCTACGCCGAGGGCACCGGCAAAGCATGGAGCCAACTTGGTTCTGTAAATGATGGAGATGCAAGAACTGAGTGACTCCATTTGTCCTTATGTTTTTTGGTCTTTGGAGGGGGCAAGACCTCTGACCCAGATAGAGTCTGCGAAAAAGGTGTCTTGAGTAAACCTTTTAAGATAAGTTTATTTTTACGTTCTGCTAGTGTAAAATTACTAAAACTAGCACAAATGTCACAGTCAGCTCGAATATGATCCACGCCCAAACAGTAAACACAACAAGCATGTGTATCCGAGTTAGGCATCTTCCGTCCACACTTGTCATACTGTTTAAACCCAAACTTAGCTTTGTCGGACATAAGGCAAAAAGGCTATCCTACAGAAAAACAAAATAAGGGAGAGAATACCAGAAATGGTATTTAAAAATACCACAAATGGTAAGGAAGGGCCTGTCAAAGGCAGAAGAGAGGGACAGTATCAAAAATGGTAAAATTTAAATTACCAAGGAAAAGGGGAGGGAATAGAACTAGGTTAAACTTGACTAAAAAGTAAACAATTCTGAAGAAAAACTGTCTTAAAATAGCAATTTTCTACTTAGCTTTGAGAGAGATGGCTAGCACGTCTGACTAGGAATGCAGCAAACAAGATCTGGTGTAACTTGGGAGAGGAACATTATGGGTAGGTCTTAGCTGAGAGTTTTTGGCTGGTGCGAGCTTGGAAACAGCCGTATTGGTTCCAAGGATGGAACCGAGGTCCTATTTGTAATGTATGAGTAAAGATTTACATCAGATATATGTTTCAACTCCTGCAAGTCCTTGCTCTTTTCTTGCAAGGACTAAACATCTCTGCAGCAGCACCGCTAAACAAATATTTATTATCCAGAGGAACATCCATCAGCTTAGTCTTGATATCAGGTAAAGGCTGAAGTCTGAGCCAGGAATACCTCCTCAAAACGGATCCAAAAGCAGTGGAACTAGATGAAGCATCAGCTGCATCATAGCTGCATTTAATGGAATGTCGAGCTGAGCTACCTGGGAGGATGTCCCGAGCAAAGCAAGAGCAGAGGCCTTCCCTTCAGGATAAGGGAAATCAGAAATAGCTTGACAGGCTTGAAAGAGTCAAAACATACCCATCATGTGTGTCTGATAGTTAATAACCCCAACAGCTAGGTTAGCAGAAGTATACACTTTCTTGTCCAATCTCTCCATGGTTCTGCTACCCCTATCAGATGGCAGGAATTTAATAGAAGGCAATAATTTGAAAGGCTTATCAAAAGCCACTGACACCACAGAAGAGTCAGCAGAGGGAAACTTGTATAGAAACTTGCAGTCCTGAAACACTTACAAAACATTTCAGTTCTTTTGGAGCAAGGGGTTGAGAATCAGTAGTCTGACAAGCAGTAGAAAAAGCACCCAGCAAGACAGCAAGAACTGAAAGAACAGCAGAGAGCCTAGGAGACTCCATTTGAAAAAGTTCATAGTACCACTTCTGAACATCAGACACTTGAGCCCAGTCCCATTTGAAAAATTCCATTATTCTGGAAATAGTATCACTAAATGAAATCTCCTCAAAAGGAGAGTCAGGACTGATAGACTCCTTCCTCAGAACCATAGTTCAATGGCAAAGAAATCTGAGAGAAATAAGTAAGAGACTCTTCGTCAGAATCAGAAGAATCTTTCTCAGAGGAATCTTGTTCCCTAAGCCTCTTAAGAGTGGTAGAAGACCAGGGGAAAACAAGAACAGAAATACCCTGGGGAGGCTTGAGAGCTATAAAGGGCATTAAACAAGCCTTGAGCAAAGTTCTGCCACTCACTCTAAGGATCCTTGAGAGCAAGTGAAATGCATTTAGTTTTCTGCTTCTTTTTGAGTAAAACGTCAGCCTTGAAAAATTTTGGAGGCTCTGATCCCTGACAGCACTCAATAATAGTAGTTGGGACCGCTTCCCTAATTAAAATTTGAGAAACAACCCTCCCTAGGCCTTTCAGTAATAACCAGCCAAGTTTGTTGCCCCTGTACCTACGAGGCATGCGTCTGCAAAACCTCCATGTATGTGTGTGGCGTCGGGTCCATGCTGGCCTCCAAAGCAGTTGCAGCAGAGGAATCCAAGAAAGAAACTGGACACTCCCTCCAGGCTTTCACCAGCCTCAAGAGAGATGTCCAGTGAAGACGGTACAGCTGAAGAATCAGACCAAGTTTTCTTGGCCTTTTTCTTCGTAAACAACTGGCCCTTGGGCCGGGAAGATCCTTCCAGAGTATCCTTAGCCAACAATTTAAGTAATTGGTTCTCAAGATAAAATACTAGGGAAGAAAGCAGACTCCTCAATGTCTTAGGGACAAAGGACTGACAAATCTTGCAAGACATACGGTCGTGAGATGCACCTAAACAGAACAAATACTGCTTATTAAGATCTTTATGGGGAATCTATCTCCTGCACTAGCATTTCCCCTTTCTGGATGACATGAAATTCAACAACCAGATTACAAGGCAAACATAAGGTAAATAAGTATCTACTGACCTCCAGGTAGATAGCATAGTAATTTCCTATGATCCTATGATAAAATCAAAAACTCCAACAGGGCAATTATCTGAAAGTGCTAGAACCAGCAGACAAACAGGCGTTCAAACAGACAATCGAAGATGGCATTCAGACTGCCAGCAAAGAAGTTCTGAGGATGGTAAACCTGGACATCACCTTTATGCCCTACATCGTGCATGGGGAGCATACGTGTGACCTACAGCATACCCTTTACAACCAAAAGGTTTTGGTACACTGGCTGGATGTCGGGCTGTCCTTGGCAGGAGATCCCTATTCTAAGGAATACTGCAAAAGTGATATGGAAGGACATCACCAGATTTGCATAAACAGGGGAGCAAGCTGCTCCCACTGCGACCACGCTATTTTATTTCCCTTCAAAAAAAAAAGAAATGAAATTATTGTACAATACCAAACGCATACAGTCCACAATCAAATTAATTTCATTTGTTTTGAGTCACCAAAAATCACACTTTCATGAAACAATGCATGTCCTTCATCTTTAGGAATATATGTGAACAAAAACTTGCATTTTTGTCCCACAAGCCCTCTCTAAGCTGCGCTAAAGTTACTTCTTCACACTGAGTGACAAAGGAGGAAAGTCTTCCTCCTAGACTGGGGGGGTGGGGAGGATTTGTCGTACCTGCACCTTCTGCGGGCAGGATTCTTGAATCCACCGTGTCTTGAGCGGATTTCAGTTTGACACTTCCTTTGGTGTCTGGTCCTTCTATCCTAGGTTGCTTACCTTTTCCATGCTTGGGTGGAACGATACAGGACTTTTTAGGATAGTTTCTATTTCTGGGAGTAGGAGACAGGTAAATCTCACTGACAGATTTCATCAGTTTCCTTTTTTGACCAGTATTTCAAATAATTTCTCTGGATGGCTTCCAAGGAGGAACTCCTTATCAGGTGGAGCATTTAGAAGCACCACTTTGACTTGGTCTGAAAAGGGGCCGAGTCCTCCACCAGACATGTCCACATGTAACGAACACCATAGTAGCTGCCCTGCACAATACATATAATTCATCATAGCCACATCTGAGTGACTCTGAATACCTGGAAGCAATTATTGACCTTTTTAAATGAGAGCAATTTACAAACAGCAAACATGATAAGGAAGGTCCCCAACAGAGTACTTAACTGTGATGCTCTGGTAATTCAAGCTGACCAATGGGCTGACAATGCTAAGGAGCAGAGTCTTTTGTAAAGGACTACACAGCAGGAAAAAAATGACGATAACTACAGCACTTCATACTACCAAGCACCCTGACATCGAATGACCCCGGATGTTCACCAGCTGGGGAATAGTGAAAGACTCTGGTGTTCAGGCTGACCATAGGCTTCTGCAAGGCAAAAGTCCCAAACCTTAGTACTGTACCACTTGACTACAATGAACATCTATGTTTTACAGAAATTTGGAACCTGGAAGAAAAAGAAAGTACAGTTTTGTACCTACCATAAATGTAGATGTTCGAGGATCCACATTGCTGCAGTCCTAACTATTGGGTAGTCCGCTGTCCAGTCGGCCCGAATACCAAAGTATATGGCTGACGTCGGTCACGCATGACCGACGTCATATCCTCAGTCTTTTCTTGCCCCAGATGTCAGAAGACCCTGAAAAGATAAGGCCAAAACAAAACTCCCAAAATACCTGCACCAAAAATATATATACAATATATACAATTAGCAGAATATAACCTCACCTACACAACCACCCCTAAACATAGAGGGAAGGAGGGAGGGTAAATTGGACTGCAGCAATGTGGATCCTCGAACATCTACATTTATGGTAGGTACAAAACTGTACTATGTTCTTCATTCCACATTGCTGCAGTCCTAGTAGAATCCCAAAGCAGAGGTAAGGGAGGCTGGCAAATTATAAGGAAGCAGGAACTGACAACATGCCTTGCAAAATAGCTGTGGCAAAACCAGCCCTAGACTTAGAGTAGAGAGGAAGGTGATAATGCTTAGAGAAAGTATGCACTGAACTCCAAGTAGCTGCCTCCAAAATATCCTTAGTTGCCACCCCCCTAAGAAATGCTGTGGAAGTGGCAGTAGCCCTAGTGGAATGAGGCCTAATCCCAGCTGGAATCTCCTTGCCATGATGGGAATAACAAAATGTAATGCAACACCCAATCCACCTAGAAATAGTTTGTTTTGACACAGGCTTGCCCTTTGAAGTCAAAGCAAAAGAAACAAACAACTGCTGAGACTGCCTAAAATCCTTAGTCCTGCTCAAATAATAGCATAATAGCCTGTGTACATCTAAAGTGTGCAAAATCTTTTCCCCTTTATTTTGGGGATCTGCATAAAAGGTAGGCAAATGAATAGTTTGGTTTAAAGCTACACTAGAAACCACCTTAGGCATAAAGGAAGGATTAGAAGATACCCTATCCTTATGAAAAATCAAAAGGCTCCACTGCCATAAGGGCCTGCAACTCAGAAACCCTTCTTGCAGAAGTAATGGCCAACAAAAAAGCAGTCTTCCATGACAAGTATTTCAAATCAGCAGTAGCCAAAGGTTGTAGAGTAAGTTTCTCCAACACAAAATTGAGATCCCAAGCAGGAGTAGGAGCTCATTGGGGTCTTATATTCTTTGCCCCTCTAAGAAATTGCTTGAACAAAGGATGCGAAAACAATGGTGGGTCACAATCATAGTGAGCTGAAATTGCTGCAGCATGAATCTTAATGGAAGAGAAAGACAAACCTTTGTCCAGTAACTCAGTAAGATATTGAAGAGCCACACTCAAATTTGGCTCAGTAATCTCAAATTGTTTGCTGCACTCCAAAAAAAATCTCTTCCATTTTTCATACACTTTCCTTGTACTAGGTCTTCTGGCTTCCATAATCACATTTAAAACTTGTTGAGGAAGCTGAGACCTGCTGTCTTTCAAAACAGAATATGCCAGGCGGTTAGATGTAGAGAGTGAAGCTTGACATTGAGCAGATGACCGTCCTTCTGAGACAACAGGTGTGGAATCAAGGGTAAAGGCCATGGAGGCTTCCTTACCAGACTCCTCAGTAATGGGTACCAGTGCTGCCGAGGCCAATCTGGAGCTATTAAAATCATCCTTGGCTTGTCTTGTCGTACCTTTAAAAGCACCTTTGGAAGAAGAGGCAGAGGTGGAAAGGCATACACATGAAGATTTTTCCAACTGAAAGAAAGAGCATCCACTTTCCAAGCTGTGTGATGAAATCCTTTCGTGCAAAACTTTGGCAGCTGGTGGTTTAGTGGAGAAGCGAACAGATCTATGTCTGGAGTTCCCCATGACACTGTCAATTTTTGAAATACATGAAGATCCAGTTTCCACTCGTGGGGATCCATGATTTGTCTGCTTAATACATCTGCTAAGGAGTTCTGTGCTGGCGGCAGGAACCTTGCCTGAAGAGTTAGTTGCAGACTGAGCGCAGTATCCCATAAAATCATTGCTTGTCTGCACAATGGGTAAGAATGTGTTCCCGCTTGTTTGTTGATGTACCACATGACAGTTGTGTTGTCTGTTAGAATCAACACCTGCCCTGGAAGAAGTAACTCCTTGAAGGCAATTAATGCAAACTGAACTGCTAACATCTCTTTCATGTTGATATGTAGATGCTGTAGTCTGGCAGGCCACTTGTCTTGTATCCACTTTCCATTTAGATGAGCTCCCCAAGCAACATCTGAGGCATCTGTCGTTAGAATTTGACTTGACTCTGGCAGGGTCACAGAGAGTCCCTTGTTTAGGTGACATTCCTGAGCCCACCACAAAAATTCCTTTTGAATGCAAGGTATTATTTGAATGACAGTGTCCAAATCCTGGCAGTGCTGTGTCCACAGATTTTGAGATACCATTGTAGCTTCCTCATATGCAGTTTGGCATTGGGAAGTACCAGAATACAAGATGCCATGAACCCTAAGGCTTGAAGGACTGTCCTTGCAGTCAGCCCGGACTGAAGAGATAGATGATGGAAGTAACTGGAGAGATTCTTTTGTTTGTCCGGGGTTAAAAAGGCCATCTGGGCTGCTGTATTCAGTCTCACACCCAGAAAGCACATGTCTTGAGAGGGTACTAGACTGGACTTTATTTCGTTCACAGAATACCCTAGGCATCTTAGCACTGCTATGACATATTCCAGATGCTGTAGAAGATCTTTTTCTTGAGCCAGAATCAGGCACAAGTAAGGATAGATTTGGATGCCTTTTAGCCTGAAGTAAGCTATCACTGGAGCCAGAACCTTTGTGAATACTCTGGCAGTAGATAAGCCAAAGGGCAATGCAGAGAACTGATAATGAGAATTTCCAGCTCGAAACAGATACTTCCTGCAACTTAGTCTGATTGGCACATGAAGGTAAGCTTCCTTGAGATCTAAAGTTACCATCCAGTGATCTTTGCCCAGCAGAGGTAAAAGCTGCTGTAACGTCAACATTTTGAACTTGGGAATGTCCAGATAAGTGTTGAGGATAGATAAATCCAGAATTGGTCTCCACGTGTTCCCCTTCTTTGGTACTAGGAACAGGCGAGAATAAAATCCTAGGCCCCTTTCCGGCACAGGAACTGACTGAATGGCCCCTATTTGGAGCAACAGAGAAATTTGCTTGTGAGCCTCTGTCCTTTGAGAAGGAATGTCTGGCATGCCTTTGAAAGGAGGCAAGGTATGGAAATAAAACCTGTAACCGTGGTGAATAATATCCAGAACCCATCTGTCTTGGGTAATTAAATTCCAATTTTCTTTGAAAAGAGACAGCCTTCCTCCCAAAGGTGCTGCCAGGCGAGAATGTACTGGCAGCTGAAAAGGCAGGTCATTGGGTCTGCAGGACTGACCCTGCCCTCACCAAGTCTGAGCAGGGAACTCCTGTCCTACGCCTAAAAGAACCCTGAGCTCTGCCCCTACCACGTCTAGACCCACCCCTAGACTGGGAATCATAAGCAGGATAAGTCCATCCCTTAGTAGGCCAATTTCTACTAAACTTCGGAGGCTGCACCTGCAAAAATCTTTAACAGTTTGCATAGACTTAGCCTTGTCCTCCATTTTCTTCAAAACTGCTTCCACAGGCGAACCAAACAACACATCAGACTGTAAAGGAGCATCCAAAATCCTTGTCTTAACATGCTCAGCTAAATTCTGATCTCTCAGCCAGGCGTGCCTCGAAGAACAGAACCAGTGGCAGCCACCCTGGAGGAGGCTTGCACAGCATCAAAACCACACTGCAAGGAATGTTTACCTACCTGTTCAGACACATGAACTAAATCCTGCAACTCTTTACACTCAATACCTTCAGCCAGAGCATCCACCTTAGATTTTAACTGTGAAAGAAGATAATTCTGATATTTTAACATGTGAAACTGACAATTCAACGCCCTCATGGCTAAAGTGGAAGAAGTATACACTTTCTTTCCCCATCTATCCAAAGCCCTTGCCTCTATCAGGAGGGACAGGATTTTTAACAACTGAGGCCTTCACACCTTTGGGCCCCTGAGAGACAGTTTCTGGGTCTGCCCTAGGACTCTTAAAAAGATACTTATGAGCTTCAGGCACCCTATAATACCTATCCGGTTTAACTGGGGCAGGAGGCAGAGAATCAGGATTCAGGGAAGCCTCTGCAAAGACATCCTCCACCACATTCAAAACAGGAGGTATAGCTAAAGGCCTATGCTGGGGTAAAAACAAGAATTCCCTAAGCCTTTTCCTGGAATCAGAGAAATCTTGACCTTCCCATTTAAAATGTTCCCTCATGGAATGCAGAGTCTCTGAAAATGAAAAATCCTCAGGAGGAGAAGCAGAAGGAGTAGAATCATCCACATCAGAATCAGAATAAGGAGGGTACTCCTGCAAGTCTTCAGAAGACTCAAGCCTCGAGCATTGCTCAAAACTCTCAAACTCAGGTTCCACCCTAGGCCTCTTATCAGGAGGGGCATAGAACCCCTAATCATAGTAATCAAATCCTCTGCCATTTTAAGCATATGTTTCTTAGGCAAAGATCCTGAAGTACTAGGAGAAACTCCCACAGAAGCTAAACTTGGCCTGCCCCTCAAAGAAGCCTTGGAAACTGAAGGAGAGGCTCTAACCACCTTAGGAAGAGAGGGAAGAACAGCCACCTGAGAAGCCCCTCAGCCTGGCCTACTTCCTGAGAGGATACATCCTGTAACAGTAAAGTCTCTTCCTGAGACTCCAAAGAGACACCTGGCAAAACCTCTGGCTCCACTGAGCCTTCCAAAGAACCGGCGTCTGGGACTGTCGGGTCCTCCACCCTAGGCTTTGCTGCTTTATCTTTGCGCTTTTATCCGAAGTCAAGGGGCATCCGACGGCATTTTATAATTACAACGCTTCCCAAACACTAACCTGGCACAGTCTAACCTTCTCTTAATAGTGCGTTTGTTAAATCTAGCACAAGAGCGGCATCCAACAACGCCGTGCTCAGGCCCTAAACAAGGTATACACAAAGTATGGTAATCCCTATGAGGTATCTGTTTCCCACAAGAAATACAGTTATTCACTTTTCTGACATCCGGTTAAATACTGAGGCAAGAAAACCAAAATATTCCAACTTTGATTCGGTCTGAAACTCTGACTTCAGAAACTTTCAGAACGCCAACCTGCACTCGCAAAATTGCTTCTGCATCGGACCATGCGGCAAAAAAGACTGAGGATATGACGTCGGTCATGCGCGCCCTGACCGACGTCAGCCATATACTTTGGTATTCGGGCCGACTGGACAGCGGACTACCCAATAGTTAGGACTGCAGCAATGTGGAATGAAGAACATCAGGCTGATGGTGTCAAAGAATAAGAGGTTATGTACTCACCATAACGTTCCATGTGAGTTGTTCATCTCGCCTTCATTCTTTACTGATGGGTTCAGAGTAGATTCATCGGCTCCGGAACGGCCGTACGCAAACCTCGAGGTCTTCCAGTACCTCGAGGCCATGCCCTATCCCATGATGCATTGTGAAGTACCTCAGATCTTGTTTGCTGCGTGTACTATAACCACATAAATGAGGTATCCTCCTATGGAGAGGAAAAAGAATTGAGCAACCAAGATGAAACCAACCTCTAGGTCAACTACCAACCAGGAGGGAGGGACGTAAGAATGAAGGGGAGATGAACTCACATGGAACGTTATGGTGAGTACATAACTTCTTAATGTGAAGTTGTTCAATCTCGCCGTTCATTCTTTACTGATGGGTAGCATCCCTAGCACCATCAATCTCGGGTGGCTCATGGGAGTACATTCTTCAGAACTGTAGACCCAAAAGAAGCCCTGTCCCTGGGGGCCTTATCAACTTTGCAATTCGTGATAAAGGTATGAGGTTTAGACCAAGTGGCTGCTGCACAAATGTTATTAAGGGGCAATTTGGCTTGGAACGCAGAGGATGAAGAAACTGCTCTGGTTGAGTGAGCTTTAATCTTGTGTTGCAAAGGCATATTAGCAGCTGAGTAAACAAAAGATGATACAATCAGATAACCATTTAGACAGAGTTGTTTTAGCCACTGGTTTACCTTTTCTGGCTTCAGAGAATGAAACGAAAAGTTGGTCTGATTTCCTGAAATCTTTTGTTCTATCCAAATAAAACCTGAGCTGTCTGTGAACATCAAGTTTGTGCAGCATATACTCCAACTTAATGGAATGATTAGGGAAGAAAACTAGTAACTTAATGACTTGGCTGATATTAGTTTCTGAACAAACTTTGGGCAAAAAAGAGGGGTTTGTCCTAAGAGATGCTCTGTCAGCATGAAAAATCAAATAAGGATGGCTGATAGATAAAGCTTGAAGTTCTGACACTCTGCGGGCAGAATTAATCGCTACCAGAAAAATGGTTATCCACAACAAATATTTGAGGTCACAAGCTGATGCTGGTTCAAATGGAGGAACGATTATACGAGACAGCATAAAATTTAGATTCCATGGAGAATATGGAGTTTTCACTGGAAGTCTCATATGAAAGGTTCCCTTGAGAAAGGCCTTGGATAACTTGTGGGACATATTTAGCCTGTCAATCCCAAGATGAACGTTAGATATAGCAGCCAAATGAACCCGAACTGTTGCGGCTGCAGGCTCCTTTATTAAAAATCATAGTCAAGAATTCTAGTATGGACGTCAAGGGGACTTGGTAAGGATCAATGTTCTGCTTAGAAGCCCATATGGAAAATCTCTTCCACTTACTAAGATATAATCTTCTAGTGGACGGCTTATGAGAAGACAAAAGGATCTGTTTCGTCTCACTGGAGAAGTGATGAAGCCTGGCTATGAGGGGAACTGGAACAGCCAAGCTGCCAGCTTCAGTGACTGCAGAGAAGGATGGGGGTCCCCCAACGGATGTGTCAGAAGGTCTGGAACTGGGTCCAGAATCCAGGGATCCTCCAAGAGATGATGTTGAAGGAATGGGAACCAAATCTGCCAAGGCCAATGAGGGGCTATAAGAATGATGGTCCTTCCCAGGGATTTGGTTTGTGTAGAACTCTGGGTATCAATAGGATTGGTGGAAAAGCATAGAGGAGACCCGGGGGCCAATCGTGTACTAGTGCGTCTCTTGGGACTTCTCCCGGAGGAGGAATCAGGGCAAAGTAGCTTCTGCATTTCGTGTTGATGTGGCTGGCAAAAAGGTCGCAGCAAGGCTGGCCCCATTTGCAGAAAATCCTGTCCGCAATCTCTTTCTTGAGGGACCACTCATGCGGCAACAAGATTGCTCTATTCAGTTTATCTGCTATCATGTTGGATCTCCCCAGGATGTGCGTTGCCAATAGAAAGCGCTGGGAGGAAAACAGCCCACTGCCAAACTCTGATGGCTTTTTGGCAAAGGGGGTAAGACTTGGTTCCCCCCTGCTTGTTCAAGCACCAGACTACTGACATATTGTCTGTATGAACTGCAACCGTTCCTAGGGGAAGAGAGTCCTGGAAGTACTGCCATGCCAAAAGTACTGCTCTCATCTCCAGAACATTGACATGCAATTGTGACTCTTGATCCATCCATGTGCCTTGGGCAGTCTTTCCCTGAAAATGCCCCACCCTGTCAGAGAAGCGTCCGTGGTCACAGTGGCTACTGGAGAGGGTAAAACAAAGGGGCATCCTATAGTGACGTGAAGAGACGTCAACCACCACTGGAGATATTTCTTGCAAGAGCTCGTAAGCAAAATCGTATGATCCATTGGAAGTTCCTGGTAAGACCATTGAGTGAACAACAACCATTGAAGAATCTGCACATGCGTTCTTGCTAATGGTATGGCTACGACTGCTGCAGCCATCAAACCCAATACTTTTAGAACTTCTGAAGCTGGTGGTCTGTCTTTCAGTACCAATGTGCTGAAGTGCTGACAAAGAAGGAAGAATCTTTCAATTGATAGTCTTAGATTTGTGGTTGAAGTGTCTAGCTCTGCCCCGATAAAAACGATATGCTGCAATGGCGACAAGGCAGACTTTTCTGAGTTGACTGTAATGCCTAAATGATTGCAGAGTGCCAGAGTGTATTCCCTTGCCTGAATCAGTTGATGCCTGGTGGTGGCCTTAAGGAGCCAATCGTCTAGGTACGGAAACACCTGGAATCCTAGACGCCTCAGACAAGCCGTGACCACTGCCATGCATTTGGTGAACACTCTGGGGGCTGTAGTGAGACCAAAGGGCAGGGCTCGAAATTAATAATGATTGGCTCCCAGCCGAAAACGCAGGTGATCTCTGGATGGCCTGGCCATTTTTATGTGGTAGCATGCATCCTTGAGATCTATCGAGCACATCCAACTGTCTTTCCCTAAAAGTATAGACTGCAGCGTGACCATCCGGAACTTCTCTTTCTTCACATATTGGTTGAGTCTGCTGAGGTCCAAAATGGGTCTCCAGTCCTCCATTTTTTTGGAACCAAAAAGAACCTTGAGTAAGCTCTGAATCCTGTTTGGTCTGCTGAGACTTGCTGGATGACTCTTTTTCTAGCAACTTGTGGACCTCTATGGTTGCTTGTTCCCTGTAACTGGGTGAAATGTCTGGGATTCTCCTTATGGATGGGGGGGTGGCAAATGGTATGAAGTACCCTCTGGAAATGATACTTTGTACTCAGCTATCTTTTATTACTTCTTGCCAGGTGTCTAGATACAAAGACAAGAGACCCCCGACTGCCTCCAGAGCAAAACAGTCGGGGCCTCCTTTCAGGAGCGCTGGTAGGATTGACCAGAGAAGTGATCTCTGTCACCCTGATGTTGCGGACCCCCTATGCCGCAAAGGTGGCATCGTCGACTATTACCCCCTCCTCTGCCCCTAGAAGGGGGTTTCACCACGTCTGCCCTGAAAGGCTCCTTGGGCTTTCCGGAACCACATTTTTCCTCCTCTTTGGCCTTTGGGATAAGGCATAGTAGGGGTGGAAAAACGGACTTCGACGGCAAACAGTGTCTTACCCTCCTGTTCACACCTGGTCAAAGCTTCCTTCACTTTAGGACCAAAAAGGGATGAGCCATCAAAAGGGGTGTTTACGAAGGAAGACTTAAAGGCAAATGCATCCAGAAATGTCTTCTGAGAGCGATTCCTGAACCCGCTGCCTTACTCGTTCCATCAGCTGCATATGATATGAGACGCATGGATGAGTTGACAATAGACTTTAGGGTAGCAAGCTGGGCAGCAACCTTGTCAGAGGCCCCTGTAGCTACAGTCCCCTGAAGAGTATCTCCCAACTCCTTAAGGAGAACTCTTTGCAACCTAGTGAAATGGGTTAAGTAGTTCAGTGAGCGGAGAGTAAAGGTCGCTGAACTAAACGTGTTTCCCATATCTATCCATGATCCTAGACTCTCTATTAGGAGGATGAATAGATGAGGAAGTCTCAGACATTTCCTTTTTGGTGGCAGCTGCCACCACCATGGCATCAACAAGGACTCCTTTGGACAAGAAGGTTTTACCTGGTGGAGCGGATATAAACTTAATAGGCCTCCTAGGAACAGGCTCCATGGACTCAGGTGACTCCCACACGCTCCAAGAGACCAACTGCCTGAGCTCATCGAAGGGTGGAGACACCCAAGAGATGGAGGGTTGAGACCTGAAAGCCTTCAGGAGAACTGGCTCATCCTCAGTAGGGCGTTTGGACTGCCAATCACCCCTCTGCCCAAGGATCTCGAGTATCTCAGCAAAGGAGATATCCTCAGAGGGGGACCGCGGGGACCCTTTTGACTCATCCAAGTCAGTGTCAGATGCTAAAGACTCCAATGGGGAGTCCAAGTGTCTCCTCTTGCGCAATCTCTTCCCGAGAACCTCCTCAATGGGAGCCTCTGAGGACGTCTTGGAAGAGCAGGGGGCACCCTGTGGGGCTACCTGAGGTTCTGCGGTCTCTACGCCTAGCCTGGACGATGGGAAGCAGAAGCAGACACAGGTGCTTTAAGGGATGAAGAAGCAAAGCCTGAAGTAGAGGATGTCTTGGGGGACAAGGCTCTCTTCATGGCCACGAGGCATCACAGCTCCAATGTGAAGGAGTTGACGAACCCGAAAGAACCGCCCAACCCTCCTGCACCGAGGCAATGGGTTCCGAGCTGGAAGTAGGAGCCAAACTCATCCGTGCTGAAGCCCAGAGAGGAAGAGTCAACACCAAGATGTCGGTCCAGCTATCCTCCCTGGATCAGACTAGAGAGTGTCTGCTCCTAGAATCCCCAGTCAGTGCCGAGGACGTCAGAGTGGATGGAGCCGAGGACACTGGAGCAGGTCTCGGCTCCAAAGGCTGCACGATCAACAGGTCTGCTTCCTCTGGCTCCGAAGGTCCGGTATGGCTCAGAGGAGGAGTAGTCAGAACAGTAGTGGTGGTCTTCGGCTCCAAAGCCGCTTGGGTCAGAGCTGACAACAATTTAGCAAAGCCTGGTGCCTGTAAAAGCTTCTGCACCAATCGATCCATATCCAAATCCGACAGGCTGACAGAAGACCTAGAAGAATGCACCGACGGTGCCGACAATCAATGGAGATAGAGGCACTTCGGATACCGGCTCCAAGCCAGTGGGCCGGCTTCGAAAAGAAAAGACAGTCTGCTCCGAGGTCTGTGGAGCCGATGTTGCAGAATCCTCCAATTTTTTAGATTTCTTAGACTCCTTAGATTCCACAGAAGATCTAGAGAACTTGGAAGACTTGCTGGCCACATCCTAGTCACTCAAAGCCTCTTGAAAGGGAAGCTTTAATAAGCCTCTGTCCACCAATTTACTTTTCCTCTCTAGTAACACTCTGGAAGAAAGGAATGGCAAATGGCACAAGACTCCTATAAGTGGACAGCTCCTAAGCAATAAACACAATTTACATGTCCATCGTAACAGACATTTTTTGACCGCAGTCTGGAGACTTTTTAAAACCAGACTTTGGGTGTTTATCTTTGTCATCCGCCATTATGCCACTAAAGAAAAACACAGAGTAGATAATAAGCAATACCCTAGGCTTAAACAACATACACAAGCAAAGGAGCCTAAGAAAAATGTAACAGCAAATATTAGTATGCTACTAGGCTCTAAACTCACACACAAAAACGAGCCTGAAAAGAATTGAAAGTTAACTACTATTTACTAAGCTAAGGCCAATATACAGAAGGCCAACAATAGAAAAAGATATATATATATATATATATATATATATATATATATATATAGATATATATATATATATATATAGATATATATATAGATATATATATATAGACATATATATATATAGATATATAGATATATATAGATATATATATCTGCAGATATACTAAAAGCTGCAGCAGAAAAAAAACTAGGACAAAACACATGAGGCCACTGGAAAGGGGAGCTTTTAAGAAGCTATAAAACAAACTACCTAACTATCAAACTATTTAAGAGAGTTTAGCAACAAAAGTATTGAAATAACTGCTAATATATAAGTTTTGAAAATAGTACTGGCCTGAGCTTGCACTGGAACCTCCGATCAGATGCTACGGCAAACTAAATCTGAGGTTATTCACAGTGCATCACGGGATAGAGGCTTGGCCTTGAGCTACTGGAAGAACTCGAGCTTTGCATATGGCCTTACCAGAGCTGATGGATTGGCTCCGAATCCATCAGTAAAGAATGAATGTCGAGATTGAACAACTTCACATCTATAACTGTCAATAACGGTTTCCTCCTCGATCATGTCCTCCTGGAAAAATAATATCAAGCATGGCCTGCCTGGCCATCGTTAAAAGATAGTAGCAGTAATGCTGTCCTGTACAGGCACAAGCCACAACCTGCCAGCTAAGGCACAGCATCAGCACCAATGAAATTCAAGCATAACTTACGGAAATGCATTAAGCCCATTGCACAAATTGTGATAAGAATCTTAATCACCTGTTTCATGACTCCAAGATCAGGAATGTCAACCAGCCGAACAACTTGCCCAGTGCCTGGTCCATTAGGGAAGACTGGAACATGGTAAAGGGAAACATATTTTTGAAAGAGCTAAACTTTAATGTAGCATAGAAAACCTTTGGAAGAAACATCACAAAGCCACAGGCTCTTACCAAGTACTATGATGGAATGGCGCTGTGACAAAAAAGAAATTCTCACAATGCTGTCTGCTCTAGAATGGATTTTACACCAACTCACAGTGGGCTTGTAGAAGGTAGCTGCCTTCATGGAAGCAGAGAGAGCAGACCCAAGAGACTTCCAAGCTGCAAAAATTTCATTCTTAAGGAAACTCCATGGGTGGATTGACCAAAGTCTATTCTTACTCCTCTTTACCCAGATAAACAGTAAGATATTTCTTGAGGGTATAAATGGGACACAGTACAAACCATACAGAACTTCATCACCTTGAAAGTCTCGCCAAAGAAGGAATCATCTCATGGGGAAGGAGATGTAAATAGAGGAAGACTCGTTGCTTTACATGTTACACAGGCATGGGACTGACTGAGGGACAACATCCATTAACCCTAGATCCAGGCCAGGCAGGCTCATTCTTGGACACTGCATACAGGATTTAGTGTGCAAGAATCAAATGGCAAAGATCAGCAGCAAAAGGACTCCGACATCTGAAGAAGCACTCACTGGAGATGTTGTTGGAGCTACACAGGCCTGTAGACGAGTAGGCAGTCACCAAGAGTGCATTTCCACACCTGCAAAGAAAGGTCCCCAGATAAACAGCTGCTTGAAATTCTAATATTTGGGACTATCCTTCAAGCTCTGCTGATACAGTAGGCCCTAGTGGACCCATCTCAGCCTTGGCAAGCCCTGCTGAACTCAGGGTGGGTTCAATCAAAGAAGACTCCTCGGTCTCCACTGTAGTCACCAAGCACATGCCTGGAGCTTAGAATGGCCACTCCACAGGTCTAAACTGTGTGCTGCCAAGCTCTAGCCAATCAACCATAGGAATAGTAACAGATACCCTAAGACACACGCCCAAGATGTTTGCCAAGGAAGCGCTTCTTGCGGGCTTCCACAAGTCAGCAGACAGGTACTAGCTTGATCAGTCACTAATAAGTGGTCCCAAAAGGCCATAATGAGGGTGACTTCACCTGGAAGAAGGTATAACTAATGTCTAGTGTCTCTCTTCCTTTTCATGATACTAATGCACAAGCCTGTGATTAAGCAATGGATCCTCCTTGATAAACCTTTTATTATAACAAACTCATCTTCTGCAAACTTTAATGAAATACGGCAAGCTTTCAGCTTATAACTCCTCTTCTGTTCCAGCTCTAGGTGGTCAGCTTGAAATACTAGCACTTGCATAGCTGGGTCTAATTCCACAATCCTCATGCAGGCAAAAGAGACCATGACAGTGACGTACTTAGCTTGTCAGCCGGGAGCAAAAGGGTTCCTGAGAAGGCTTTGGTTTTCTAGGTATCAGACATGGGATTCTGTTGTATGCATACATAAAGGGCAAGATCAGAAAAGTACAAAAGAACTGAGCAGTGTTTGGGGACAGGCTAGATTCGCTATCTTAACCCACTACATAATGACATAACATACAAGTCTGCTGCTGATACAAATATAAAAAACATGTTGAAACTAAAAGAACAAGAACGCCGTAACTACTGCAGATTGTTCCTGAAGTTTGATCATAACTGTTCACACACTGCACCCAGATCTAGCAAAACTTTTTTGACACTATACAACATGATGGAGTTGCTAAACGGCTAATGAAACCAAAACTCAACAGGATGAATGGCAGAAAAAGTACAGTTTTGTACCTACCATAAATGTAGATGTCCGATAGATATGCAACTGCAGTCATAACATATGGGTTGTCCTGCCTCAGGCAGCCCTCGGTCGGCCGGATTCCAAAGCCATCTTCTTCAGTGTTTCTTGCCCCAGATGCCAGGTGCCCTCCAAGGAAGGCTAAATTTGGTGAATGGATAAAAAAATTCCAGACATGCACAACAGTAATAAACAGATACACCATAAAAGATACCCCCAGCTAATAGGAATAGGGGTAGTGGACCCAAAAAGAAAGTTGCAGAGGGGTAGGAGGGAGGGAAAATCCGACTGCAGTTGCATATCTATCGGACATCTACATTTATGGCAGGTACAAAACTGTACTACGTCCTTCAAGAATGCAACTGCAGTCATAACATATGGGTTGAATACCATAGCCAAGCTGGGGGTGGATGGAACTAAGAAAGGGATTGTGTAGCTAAAATGCCCTGCAGGACTGCCGAAGCAAAGCCTGCTCGGGATCTGGAGTATAAGGGCAGGTTGTAGTGCTTGGTAAATGTATGCATGGAGCTCCATGTAGCAGCCTCTAGAATGTCCTTTGTAGCCACTCCTCTTAGGAAAGCTGTGGATGTGGCTATAGCTCTGGTGGAATGTGGCCTGATATTGGCTGGCACACCTTTTTCCATGGAAAGAATAGCAGAATCTGATGCAGTGTCCAATCCATTTTGAAATTGTTTGTTTGGAGATTGCTTTTCCTTGTACTCCAGCAGCATAGGCTACAAACAGTTGGTCAGACTTTCTGGTGGTCTTAGTTCTGTCCAAGTAGTAGCGTAGTTGCCTGTGTATGTCCAAAGTATGCAGCAGTTTTTCCCCCCTGTTTTGCGGATTGGGGAAGAAAGTAGGCAGGTGAATAGCTTGATTTAGAGACACCCTGGAAATTACTTTGGGCATGAATGTAGGATTGGTTCTTAGAGAAACTCTGTCCTGATGAAAAATGAGGAAGGGAGGTACTGCCATGAGTGCCTGTATCTCCGAGACTCTTCTTGCAGATGTGACTGCCAATAGAAAAAACGTTTTCCATGATAGAAATTGCATTTCTGAAGTTGCTGCTGGCTCAAAAGGAGGAAGAGTTAATTTTTCCAAAACGAAATTGAGGTCCCATGCAGGTACTGGCTGTCTTCTGGGAGGTTTGATATTCTTTATCCCCCTTAGGAACTGTCTTAGCAAAGGATGTGAAAACACTGGTGGATCACAATTGTATTTTGCTGAGATTGCTGAGGCGTGAATCTTTATAGAAGAATATGAGAGTCCAGTATGAAACATTTCTGCCAAGTATTCCAATATCTGAGGTATACTCAGTAATGTTGTATCCTGACCCCTGTTGGCATTCCAGATGCTGAATCTCTTCCACTTGGCTGAATAGGTTTTTCTGGTGGAAGGTCTGCGTGCTTCCAGTAAGATCTCTTGAACTTTTTTGGAAAGAGAGATAGCTGAAGGAGTCATGGTAACCTCCAGGCTGTCAGATGCAATGTTTTCAGGTTTTGATGGACAGTCCTGTAATTGTGTTGTGTTAGAAGCAGGGGCAATAGGGGCAGAGGCCACGGTTTGGTCCGAGTTATGCTCAACAGCAATGGATACCAGTGTTGCCTTGGCCAGTCTGGAGCTATCAAAATGCCTGAGGGTTGTTCTGCTTTGATCTTCAGTATCACCTTGGTCAGCAGAGGTAGAGGAGGGAATGCATAAACTTTTAGGGAATTCCAGCTGAAGGAGAGAGCATCCGTTTTCCAGGCTAGAGGATGGTGGGTCCTTGTGCAGAACTTTTCCAGGTGATGATTCATGTGAGAAGCAGAGAGATCTACGTCCGGTCTTCCCCATGTCTTTGTTATTTGTGAGAAAATGTGAGGATGCAGCATCCATTCGTGTGGATCCAAGAAATTTCTGCTCAGCTTGTCCGCCAGTACATTGTCCTTGCCTGGCACAAACTGGGATTGCAAATGTATCTTCAGACTCAGGGATTTTTCCCAGAGAATCATTGTTAGTCTGCAGAGGGGATAAGAATGAGTGCCTCCCTGCTTGTTTATATACCACATGACAGTGGTGTTGTCTGTCCTTATTAGCAAATGTCCTTGTTGTGATTTTTCGAAAGTCTCGATTGCATGTATCACTGCCAACATCTCTTTTTGGTTTATGTGCAGATGTCTTTCCCTTGGTGTCCATAGACCTTGAATGCATCTGCCCTCCATGTGCGCCCCCCCATCCATGATCTGAGGCATCTGTTGTAATCATTTGACCTGCTTGAGGTCTGTTGAAAGACATGCCTTTGTTTAACTGACTTGCTTGAGCCCACCACAAAAACTCTTTTTGCAGACATGGAATGAGTGGGATTACGTCCTCTAGGCTTTGGCTGTGTTGGGACCATAAGCTTTTTAAGTACCATTGCAGCTTTCTCATATGAAGTCTTGCCAAAGGTATCAGAAGAATGCAAGATGCCATGAACCCCAGGGCCTGCAGGATTTTCCTTGCAGTCAGCTGGGAGAGCTTTGCTAGGCCTTTGAAGTACTCTGGTAACTGCTGCTGTTTTTCCTCTGTGAGGTAGGCCATTTGAGTTTCTGTGTCCAGTTTGGCTCCTAGGAAAATAATCTGTTGGGATGGCAGTAGTCTTGATTTTTGTATGTTGACTGTGTATCCCAAGGCCTGCAGTAGTTGAATGACATAGTCCAAGTTTGCTATTAAGGTTTGTTTGTTGTCTGCTTGTATGAGGCAGTCGTCCAGGTAGGGGTATATTTGAATCCCCTGGAGTCTGCAGTGTGCCACTACTGATGCCAGGCATTTCGTGAACACTCTGGGCGCAGTAGATAAGCCAAACGGCAATGCTGAGAATTGATAATGCTCTGTCCCTGCAAGAAATCTGAGGTATTTTCTGCAGCTTTGTCTGATTGGGACATGCAGGTATGCCTCCTTGAGGTCCAGAGTGACCAGCCAAGACCCCTTGCCCAGCATGGGAAGGAGCTGCTGCAACGTCAGCATTTTGAACTTTGGCACAATGAGAAAAGTATTTAGAGTAGACAAGTCCAGTATAGGCCTCCATTTGTTTTCTTTTCTTGGAACAAGGAACAGTCTTGAATAAAATCCCTGGCCTTGTTCCTGAGGAGGAACCCTTTCTATTGCATTTATACTTAACAGCTTTGAAACTTGAGTGAGTGCCTCTGCCCTTTGATGATTTGGCAGGTTTGGCATGCCTTGTCTTATTGGAAAAGTATGGAAGTGGAATCTGTAACCCTTGTCTATTAAATCCAGAATCCAGTTGTCCTTGGTTAAGATATGCCAGTTTTTTGAGAATAAGGATAATTTTCCGCCCAAAGGTGCTTCTCTTTAAGCCTTTGTAGGCGGTATGAAAGTCAAGTCATTGTGATTGTCCTTGTGGTGCAGCTGGGCTGCCTGCGCCACTTCTTTGATTTGTAGGTTGCCATTGGCGGCCCCTGTAGGATCCTCGGTATTGCCCTCTACCTCGGGCACGCCTGTTTTTTCCCCTTTGAAACTTGTCAGTCTGGGAAGGACCAATTCTTTGAAGGCCAGTTTCTGCTGAATCTGGGTGGCTGAACCTGAAGGAAATCCTTGACTGTCTGTACTGACTTAGCTTTTTCCTCAATGGATTTCAACACATCTTGTGCATTAGCACCAAAAAGCTTCTGTTTTTCCAGAGGTGCATCAAGCAACTTTACTTTAACATGGTCTGGCAATGGCTGATCTTTTAACCAAGCATGCCTACGTATCACAGCCCCAGTCATAGCTGCCCTACATGAAGCCTCCAATGCATCATAACCACACTGAAGAAAATGATTGTTAACCTGCTGAGTGTTATGTATATGATCCTGCAATGCTTTTCTATCAATAGGCTCAGGAGAGGCTAGTTTTTTCTGTAAGTCATCCAGTAAAAAATCCTGGTACTGAGACATATGAAAAAGGCAGTTAAATGACCTCATGGCTAGGGTGGTAGAGGTATAAACTTTTTTACCCCATCTCTCCAGGGACCTAGCTTCCCTATCTGCTGGCAGTGGATTCTTGGCAGTGGAAGTAGCCATTCCCTTGGGGCCCTGTGAAATAGTTTCTAGATCCACAGAGTGGGCCTTAAAGAGATGTTTGTGAGTGTCAGGGACCCTATAATATCTGTCTGGCTTGACAGGAGCAGGGGGGAGAGAATCAGGGTTAGCAGTGGAGTCAGAGAAAACATAATCCAAAACATCTATAACTGGACGAATAGCTAAAGGTCTATGCTGGGGAAGCTTGAGGAAGGTATGTAGCCTTTTCCTGGAATCAGAGAATTCCTGGCCCTGCCATTTAAAATGTTCCCTCAGAGTGCAGGACTTCACCAAATGAGAAATCTTCTGGAGGGGAGGCAGAGGGAATTGATTCCTCAGCATCAGAGTCCTCATAGGCCTGGAAGGATTCTTCTTGGGTATCTGAATGCTCAGAATCCCCAGAGGCTTCATCTGAAGAGAGGTTGTCAGCCTGCTCAGTTCTGGGCCTTTTCTCTGCAGGTGGCTGAGAACCTCTGTCTGGGTGAGGCTGAGACCTCCTGATAAGAGAAATAAGATCTGCAGCAAGAGACATGATCTGTTTATCAGAAGAAGGGGCCTGAGCAGCAGGTTTAGGATGGGCCTTGGCCTGGCTGGCGGCCTTAGCACGTGCAAAGGCCTTGATGGACATGGATACCGGAGGCCTTGCAGCCCCCCGTGCAGGAGTAATCTTGTCAACAGGAACGGTGTCGGGTAGATCCAGAACTTCGGTTTCCGGAGGAAAATCAACAACCGGCACCGGAGAGGTCTCCGAGACCGAAGGACGTGTTAACGCTGTGTCGTCGGCCTGGAGCAGTTGAATTACCGCTTCCGAAGGGACCGAAGCACTAGCGGAGGGTTTAGGAGTTGCATCGGTGGAGGACGCGGGCCGAGGATGCCGGTCCCGGTCCTTTCGTTTTTTGGTAGTTTGAGTTGTTGGTTGATCCGATGGCATGATATACGTGAAAGATTCACCGAAAAAGTCTTCTGCAAATTCTGCCCGGCGCCTGAGAGTGCGCTTATTAAAGCAAGCACAGGCAGCACAGGCCGAGACGTCGTGGTCTGGGCCCAGGCAAGGAAGGCAGTAAGAATGGAAGTCCTTATGAGGTATTTGTTTACCACAAGACAAACAATTATTAACTTTCTCAATTTGTTCTGACATCGGCTGAGGCAAGAAAAAATGTTCCCCAACGGGGTACTTCGCTTTTAGATGACTTCGGTACTGAAAACACAGGAGCTGACCGACCGGCACTTGCGAACTGCTTCTGCTTCGGGCACCGCGCGGCAAGAAAGACTGAAGAAGATGGCGTCGGCCGATGCCTTTATACTCCAGCCGTTGTGACGTCGGAGAGGAGGCGACACCAGCCGACGCCAGACCCAGACTTTGGAATCCGGCCGACCGAGGGCTGCCTGAGGCAGGACAACCCATATGTTATGACTGCAGTTGCATTCTTGAAGGACATTTGCAAAGTCATAGAAGACTACCAAGGAGTCACATATAATAATCACTGTCCATTAGGGATTCATCCCGAAACAGGTAGTTATGTACTCACCATAACGATCGATGTATGTGGTCCATCTCACCTCACATTCTTTACTCATGGGTTCGGAGCCGAGAATCGGCTCCGACTCGGCCAACTTATTTTCTAGCACGAAGTCTCTAATTGGCTGAGCTAACCCGGTATCCCAAGATGCACCTCCCCCCTAGCCCCAGATCTAGTTTGCAGCCATCCCAATCACACCCCACACACACAAGTGCCACTGGAGGGAGCTCCAGCCTGAAAGGAAAGGAAAGAAAAAACAACTGACATTAAAGGGTTCTCAGAACCAATTTTCCTCCAAATCCTATAGGAAGGGGGCAGGTGGGAGGGTACGTAAGAATGAGAGGCGAGATGGACCACATACATCGATCGTTATGGTGAGTACATAACTACCTGATGTTATGTGGTCCTATCTTGCCTACATTCTTTACTCACGGGACAGCGTCCCTAGCACGAAGCAGAAGCAGTTCGCTTTGGCGGCTCATAGGAAAATACTCCTGAGAACCGTGGAACCAAAGGAAGCCCGGCCCCTAGAAGCCACGTCCAACTTGTAATGAGTAATAAAGGTGTGCGGAGAAGCCCAAGTGGCCGAAGCACAAATATCATCCAAAGAAAGCCTAGCATGGTATGCTATTGATGTAGACACTGCCCTGGTAGAATGAGCTTTAACGGGAAAAGGTAAATTTCTGCCTGCTGACGAATAGATAAAGGAAATACAATCTTTGATCCATTTAGAAATTGTGCTCTTGGAAATAGAACATGTTTTGTTTTCTGAGAAGGACACAAACAGTTGATCAGACTTCCTAATATGCTTATTCCTGTGTAAGTAGAATCTTAGTTGTCTGTGCACATCCAACTGGTGAAACCTAAACTCTGCTTTATTGGAAAAGTTCGGAAAGAACACTGGTAACTCGATAGACTGATGCAGATTAACGGTGGATGACACCTTCGGAAGGAAGGACGGGTTAAGTCTCAGGGAAACTCTGTCCTTATGGAAGGTCAAATATAGAGGCTTAATGGACAAGGCCTGAATCTCTGATACTCTGCTGGCCGATGTAATGGCCATCAGGAAAGCAGTCTTCCAAGCTAGAAATTTTAATTCACAGGTGGCAGCCGGTTCAAAGGGCGGTGAAGTGATGGCTTGTAACACAAAGTTTAGATCCCATGGCATAACAGGTTCTGAAACCGGAGGGCGACGTAACCAGGCGCCTTTCAAGAAGGCCTTACAAAGTTTATGGCCCATAAGAGAAGGCTCGTAAGATGTATGAAAGTTGGAAATTGCAGCCAGCTGCACCTTAATGGTAGCAGGCGCGGAGCCCTGTCGGAAAAGCATGGCTAAAAAGTCTAAGACAGACGGAATTGGGGCTGTGAAGGGGTCCAAACCTTGGGCCTGAGCCCAAATGGAGAATCTCTTCCACTTGCTGGAATAAATCCTTCTGGTGGAAGACTTATGAGACATAGACAAGATGTGTACCACCTCAGGTGAAAAGGAATGTCGTCTAACTAGTGATGGAAGTGGAGCAGCCAGGCTGTCAACCTGAGGGTGCACAGGGAGGGGTGGAGCTGTCCTGACATATGAATCAGTAGGTCTGGCACTGGGTCCAGAATCCATGGGCCGTCCACTGCATACTGCTGAAGAAAGTGGAACCATACTTGTCGAGGCCAGTGTGGAGCAATTAGAATCATCCTGCTTCCCAAAGATATGGCTTTCTGAGTCACTCAGATCAGACCAGGGGGCCAATCGTGGACTAGAGCATCCCTGGGTGACTCCCCCTGTGGGGGGATCAGTGTGAAGTACTTGCTGCATTTGGCATCGAGAGGGCTGGTGAAGAGATCGCAGCAAGGCTGACCCCACCTGTTGAAAATTTGAACTGCCACTCTGTCGTTCAGGGACCACTCGTAAGGCATCAGAATAGCTCTGCTCAGCCTGTCCGCTATCACGTTGGTCTTTCCTGGAATGTGCGTTGCCACAAAACCGTTGGGAAGACACTGCCCAATGCCACACTCACATGGCCTCTCTGCAGAGGGGATAAAACTTAGTTCCCCCCTGCTTGTTCAGGTACCACACCACGGACATGTTGTCCGAGTGAATTGCAATCGTTCCCCGAGGAAGAGAGCTTTGGAGTGCCCGCAATGCTAGTAACACTGCTCTCATCTCTGGAACATTGATGTGCAGGTGTACCTCGTGATCTTGCCACGTGCCTTGGACCGTCCTGCCAAAATAATGCCCCCCCCCACCGCATCTAGGAGGCGTCCGTGGTCACCGTGGCCACTGGAGACATAGGAATCAAGCTCCTCTCTTTGTCCAGATTAGTGGAGCATAGCCACCAGTGGAGGTCCTGTTTGCACCGTTCCGTGAGAAGTATCAAGTGGGAAAGAGGAAGCTTCTGAAAGGACCATTGGGCCGAAAGGAGCCACTTTAGGATCCGCATGTGTAACCTGGCTAGAGGCACCAGCATGATGGTGGCAGCCATGGATCCCAGGAGCTGGAGAACTAACTTGGCCTGAACTCTCTTGAGGGGCAACAATGCGTGAATCTGAGACTGCAGCACTTTGATTCTCTCTTGTGGCAGAAAGGCCCACATTTGAATAGAGTCTAGCTCGCCGCCTATAAAAACAACACGCTGTGAGGGCAGCAAGGCAGACTTTTCCCAGTTCAAGGTAATTCCTAGTTGGTGACAAAGTGTAATGGTAGCCTCCCTGGCTTGAATAAGGAGATGCCTGGAGGGGGCGGTGAGAAGCCAGTCGTCCAGATATGGAAACACCTGGAATCCCCGATGTCTCAGGTGAGCCGTCACCACTGCCAAACACTTGGTAAACACCCTGGGGGCTGTGGAGAGACCAAAGGGCAGGGCACAAAACTGGAAGTAACTGGCTCCCAGCCGGAAGCGTAAATGAGTCCTGGATGCCTTGTCCATCTTGATGTGGTAGTAGGCATCCTTGAGATCGATGGAGCACATCCATACTCCTTTTTCCAGCAAGGGAAAAATGGATTGAAGAGTGACCATTTGGAACTTGGACTTTAGAACATAGTGATTCAATCGGCTGAGATCCAGAATGGGCCTCAGGTCCCCTGTTCTTTTCGGCACCAAAAAGAGAGTCTTGAGTAAGTTCCTGATCCGATATGGCCTGAGGGGACTAGTTGAATGACTCCTTTTTCTAGCAGCTTTGAAACTTCTAGTGCTGCTTGATCCCGTTGACTGGGTGGATCGTCCGGGATTCTTTTGACTGGAGGGGGTGTTGATTAAAAGGGGATGGTGTAACCTCCGGTAACTATTCGAAGCACCCAACGATCCTGGGTGATGCTTTCTCAGGCTTCCGGATGCAACGAAATTTGGCCCCCGACTGACTCCGGAACAGCATAGTCGGGCAACGCCTCAGGAACGCTGAAAGGAAGACCCGCGAAAGGAATCGCGGTCTCCCGAGTTGCGGGGGCCTCCTCTGCCTCTAGGACGGCATCTTCCAGAATAACTTCCCCCTCCTCTGCCTCTGGAGGGGGACTCACCTTGAGTGGCAGGGAAAGACCTCTGTGACTTTTTGAACCACATTTTCCCTCCTCTCTGAGCCTTGGGGTAAGGCCTAGAAGGAAGAGAGAAACGGGCCCCTACGGCAGATAGGGTCTTCCCCTCCTGTTCGCATCTGGTGAGGGTGTCTTTCATTTGGTCCCGAAGAGTGAGGACCCATCAAAGGGGGCGCCAGTGAAGGAAGACTTAAAGGCCTCTTTGAAATGACACAGGCGCATCCAGGCTTGCCTTCTGAGAGCTACACCTGAGCTAGCTGCCCAGGATATGAGCCTCATGTACGAGTTGACAACAGAACCAAGGGTAGACAACTGGGCGTTAACAGTCTGCGCTACCGCCTCAGGCATGTTACCCGTCAGAGTGTCTCCTAGCTCCTTAAAGAGATCTCTCTGGAGCCGAGTAAAATGACAAAGATAATTCAGCGACCGCAATGTCAAGGTCGCTGAAGACAGGGTACGCTTCCCGTACCGGTCCATACTCCTGGACTCCTTGTTAGGAGGATGGACAGAAGAAGAAGCCTCTGCAACTTCCTACTGAGTGGCTGCTGCCATCACCAAGGCATCTACAGAAACCCCTTTGGTCAGGAACTCTTTCTCCGAGGGAGCAGAAAGAAACTTATTTGGATGTCTGGGCACCGGTTCCACAGAATCAGGGGTCTTCCACACCCTTCAACAAATCAAATCCAGGAGTTCATCGAAGGGTGGAGACACCCAGGAGGCGGAGGGTTGAGCTCCGAAGGCCTTGAGGAATACAGACTCCACCTCAGAGAGGGTCTTGGAAGGCCAGTCGCCTCTCTGCCTCAAAATCTCCAGGATGTCGGAGAAAGAGACATTATCGGAGGACGACTTAGGGGACCCCTCAGACTCCTCGAGGTCGGTATCGAAGTGAGGGACTCGTCCTGGGAGTCTATGTGCTTCCTCTTGCACAACTTCTTTCTAGGGGGCTCCTCAGGCACCAACCCTGAGGGGCCCTCAGAAAGTTGTGGGCTGCTCATGGGGGTATCCTCAGACCTTCTGGCTCCGCCATCCACAGACAGGGGTGTGTCAGAGGCTCTAGCCGGGGTGTAGGGGGAAGGAGTGACCGATCCGGGTGATGTAACTGACGATCTGGCCAGTGCGCTCCTCATGGCCTCGAAGGCAGGTCCCCCCGAATCTGAGGACCGACCCGTCTCCGAGACCTCAACAAGAGTCGGGGTTCCCCAAGCCGAAGCACCAAGAGGGAGACTCAGAACTGACAAGTCTCCCGAGGTATCACCCTCAGGTCCGACTTGAGGAAACCAGAGGACGGAACCGACATGGTTGGAGCAGACATCGGCTCCGATAAACTCACAAGGGGTATCGGAGCAGACACGAGAACATCACTCGGCGCAGAGCACTCCGGCTCCGACGACACAGGGGTGCTCGAAGGAGGAATCATCGGTACAAGAATAGGGACTGGCTCTGGAGCTGACTGGGCTGGAGCCGAGAACAATTTTGCTAACACCGGTGACTGCAGGAGCCTCTGGACCACCCTATCCACATCCAAATCAGACAGCCTAGAGGATTTGGAGGAAATAGAGGGAGATCGGGATCTCCTACCCAGAGACTCAGGCCTAACACTGGGTGACCGGCTCCGAATAGGTTCCAATAATATTGGGGCCGAGGTTGACTCCAGTACAACAGATATCTCCTGCGGCCCCGAGGACAATGGAGCCGAGGAGGCAGTATCCACTTTCGAAACTTTCTCCTTGCGCTCTGAAGAGACAGATGGAGCCGGAGATCTTTTCTTGGCCTTGGAAGTCTTAGACCTAGTACTAGAAGAAGAGTCTAAGGGACTCCTCAAAAGAAGGTTTAACCAGGCCCTTCAAAATCAACTTAATTTTTTTTCTTTCCTGCAGTACCCTCGGGCTAAAAGCGTGGCAAAAACTGCAGGACTCTTGCAGGTGAATAGCACCAAGACAATAAACACAGATAGAATGCCCATCTGTGATGGACATCTTGTAGCCACATTTAGAGCATTTCTTAAACCCAGAGGGTTTATGCTCTTTCTGCTCTTTAGACATAATAGTACACAGCACCCACTCAACCGACAACGACAGACACGAAAGGAAGGCGGGAAAACCAAACCAAGAACAACCAAAGAAACTCTAATTTGTTTCTTTAGTGCAGCAAGGAATCTAACTACCGACCAACAAAAACACAATTTTACACAAAAAACACACCGGAGAGGACTAGGTCCTCTAATTTAAACGGGCCTAGCCCGCCAAAAGAGGGATACCACAAAAAAAACACAACTCGCTCACACAGTACACTCACAATAAAAACTAGCTATTAAAATAGCTTTTTACTAGAAACAGACTGCTAAATACTTATGAAAAGTATAGAAAGGGTACTTAGCCACAGCCAAGCGAGACCACGTCCTAACTCCACGAGCGGCAAACGAGATCTGGGGCTAGGGCGAGGTGCATCTTAGAATACTGAGTTAGCCCAGCCAATTACAGACTTCATGCTAGAAAATAAGTTGGCCGAGTCGGAGTCGATTCTCGGCTCCGAACCCGTGAGTAAAGAATGTAGGCGAGATAGGACCACATAACATCCAGTATTAGCATCTTTACAGCTGACACTAAATCTAAGCATCCCATGTAGGTACCCACATATGTAAATTGTACAACATCAGCAGTGAACACAACTACAAACAGGGCTCGGTACTGGGACCACTCATGTTCAGAACATACTTCACTGAAGTCAAGACAAACATAGGGGGCCTCTGGCCGACCAAATTTGCTGATGACTGCAAGCTGGGTCCAATCAATGAACCTTGATTGATGTAGACATCCTCTAGGAGGGTCTCTACATCCTCTAGGAGGGTCTGACACAGACATATGACTGGGTGCTAGAGCCATGGCCTAAAACTCAATGGAAAATGCATAACTATACCCTTTGGGAAGACTACCACCCCTGCAAATTACAACACTGATAACAGTCCCCTAACAGTAGATCCAGTGGTAAGAAACTTGGGAACGCAGGTTGACAGTAACCTGAACTTTAATCACCATGTGCCCATGAAGGTGAGAAAACCCTTCTATGTGGCATAACGTAAACGTAAGAGCATGGTATGCAGATCTATGGCTATCATAGTCCCACTATACTCAGCCTAATTAGGCCAATAATAGAGTACAATGCACCCTTTGGCATGAATCTGACCAGGCATTTGCAACAGTTGGAGCAGCCACAGAAGTTCTCCGCTAAAAGAATGCGGGGTGTAAATAACACGTCCTATGCAGACCACCTCAAAGCCCCGTCCCTGCACTCTGTCTCCTTCAGACTACTGAGGGGCAATCTATGCCGAAGCTATAAAGCATTCTACAGATTCACAAAACAAACAGCACTAGAATTACCCCATCTAAGGATCTAAGCCTCATATGTGACAAACAAAACATGCTAGGACGACAGGAATGTGTCTCAGAGATTATTCCTTCTCTGGAACAGGTTCCCCATTCATTTTAAGCTCTTCCCTAAGCCTATTCGAATGCAATTTGGACCAATGGATGAGATATTGCAAATTTAGCCTGACTTATCAACTGTTTGCCTTATGGTCAGGGGCAGCTTGTAGTTACCCTAAGGGACAGTCATACACTAAAGCCATTCTAGTCCAAGAGCAATGACAAATGGGAAAATTGGGGGCATGAATGGCTAAGCTTAAAAAAGTCTCTTGGGCTGTTAGTATTATAACTTGTTATGATCCTATTATTTAAGGATTAAGTTTTGGAGATTAATAAGTGCAAACCACGAAAAGCCAGAGTTTCAATATTAACAAATATGCCCAAGTACCATTTGGTAAGGGAAATAAAAAAAAGATTTCATGCACACACTGAGCAACCCAGCCACTGGGGATGCACAAGCCAGTGCATTTCTTTGTGCCGGTCCCAAGCCCGGATAAGTGGGGAGGGTTGCGTCAGGAAGGGCATCTGGCATAAAACTTCACCAAATCATTTCATGCAGACACCAATAAATACTTTAATACCGAATCGGTCAAGGCCCGGACCGCCACCAGTACTGTTAGCCAACAGGGTGCTGGCAGAAATTGGGCTACTGTTGGCCAAAGGAGGAGAAGACGCAGAAGATATGGCCGAAGACAGGAAGAGAGGAGAAAGGCTAGGACTGTGGTAGTGAGGGTCGGAACTTTGAATGTTGGCAGTATGACTGGTATAGGGAGAGAGCTAGCTGATATGATGGACAGAAGGAAGGTTGGTATATTGTGTGTGCAAGAGACCAGAAGGAAGGGGAGTAAGGCTAGGTGTATCGGAGGTGGGTTCAAATTGTTTTATCATGGTGTGGATGGAAGGAGAAATGGCGTAGGAGTTATTCTGAAGGAACAGTATACCAATAGTGTTTTGGAAGTGAAAAGAGTGTCGGATAGAGTGATGTTTATGAAGCTGGAAATTGATGGTGTAATGATGAATGTTTAGTGCATATGCTCCACAAGTTGGGTATGCAATGGATGAGAAAGAAAAATTTTGGAGTGAATTGGATGAAGTGGTGATGACTGTACCCAAGGGTGAGAGAGTTGTGATTGGAGCAGATTTCAATGGGCATGTTGGTGAAGGGAACAGAGGGGATGAGGAAGTGATGGATAGGTATGGTGTTAAACAAAGGAATGTAGAAGGTCGGATGGCAGTGGATTACCGACTGTAATATGTATATTACTATGATAGGATGTGATAAAGAACAGTACGTACTTCCAATCTGCCTCCCTGTAAATAGCATGCAATTTACAGCTCAATACTTTTCTGAGTCACTTCTTAATGGTTTTAGTCCACCATGTTTATTGAAAACCCATATCTGAACATTTAAAACTATTGTAGTGTACAATTTTCTGTACAGCTATATAATTGTACTTTTCAAAATCAATGTAGGAATACACACTGACTTACTAAATCAAGTCTGCCATTTTAACACTCATGACACAATTAGTTACATTCCCCACATTAAAATTTGTAAGGTGTAGCTAACACTGTTAAAGTGAAGACGCACTCTGAAAGTCTAGTTTTCAGTCAGTCATTTTTATACCAGACTCCAGTATGTTTTGAAATGATATACAAATATTTTATCTTGGTACATACAATTGCCACCAGTACCACAAAATATTAAAATGCTGTGGAGACACTGCGAAGTTACCATAAAGATAAATTATATTACACGATAAAGGATCATTACTATTCAAAAATGAACATACGACTGCCCAACCAGCATGTCCACAGTAAATATAGCTTGCACCAACAGAAAAAAGTCCACCCATGAATTACCAGTGACTGGCCAGACTTTCTATTGACATATGCTTGATAACAGCCGGGGATACAGCAAAATATAAGAAAATCATGTAGGTTCTTCAAATCTAAACAAAAGACTTTCCTTGTACTTTTGAACTGTCCCTCATTTTTTTTAAATATTTAACAAAACAGCAGTGGAGAATTAGAAGTTATGTACCTACCATAACATTCCATGTTAGTTGTCTTCTCTCGCCTTCTTTCTTGCTGGATGGGTTCGGAGCCGATCCTCGGCTCCGACTCGGCACTTGCTTTAGCTCGAGAACTCCTTTTACCAGCACGAGGCAACCCTATATCCCATGATGCAAGGCGGAACTACCTCAGATCTCGTTTGGCAGCTAACTGACCCTGCTAAAGACTATCCTAACATAATTAGGAACCATGGTTCCTAAAAGAAGTCCTCATAACAATGCTCCAGAGGAAGCAATCTAATAGGAACTCTCCAAGATCTGTCCAGGCCAGGGGGAAGGAGGGAGGGACGCAAGAAAGAAGGCGAGAGAAGACAACTAACATGGAACGTTATGGTAGGTACATAACTTCTAAATGTTAAGTTGTCAATCTCGCCTTCATTCTTGCTGGATGGGACCGCGTCCCTAGCACCTGTATCCCGGGAGGCTCAATGGAACATACTCTTGAGAACTGTGGAACCAAAACTGGCCCTATCTCTGGAGGCCAAATCCAACTTGTAATGAGACACAAAGGTATGAGGCGTGGCACAAGTAGCTGCTGCACAAATAGTGTCAATGGGAAGTCTATCCTGAAAGGCTACAGAAGTGGATAGACTCCTGGTCGAATGTGCTTTTGGCTTAGAAGATAGTTGTTTGCCCCTTAGAGAGTACACATAGGAAATGGTGGAAGTCAACCATCTAGATAAGGTCACTTTAGAAACTGGAAGACCTAACCTGTTTTCTGCATAGGAGACAAACAATTGGTCTGATTTTCTAATTTGTTTAGTCCTATGCAGGTAGTACCTGAGCTGACGATGAACATCCAAAAAATGCAGCTTCTGTTCAGCTCTGTCAGAATAGTTAGGAAAGAAAACTGGTAGATCAATAGATTGGTTAATATTGATTTGAGATACAACCTTGGGAAGAAAGGAAGGGTTAGTTCTGAGCGAAACCCTATCCTTATGAAAAACCAGATAAGGTGAACGAATACAGAGGGCCTGAATCTCAGAAACTCTTCTTGCAGAAGTAACAGCCAGTAAAAATATAGTTTTCCACGTCAATAACTTTAAAGAACACGTAGCAGACGGTTCGAAAGGAGGTAGAATTAGGGATGCCAACATTAAGTTTAGATCCCATTGCGGAGGAGGATGTTTCACAGGCGGTTTTAGGAGAAAAACTCCTCTTAAAAAGGCTTTGCATAACCTATGAGACATGATGTTATTGTCATGCAAGCCAACATGATACTTGGAAATAGCAGCCAGTTGTACTTTGACTGTAGATGACGAAGATCCCGAATGAAAAACCTCCGCCAGGAAATCTAAAACAAAATGTACAGGAGCGGTAAAAGGATCAATATTTCTGGCGTTTGCCCAAATCGAAAAACGTCGCCACTTGCTAGCATAAACAGTTCTAGTGGACGACTTTAAAGAAGACACTAAAATGTCTCTGACTGAGTCAGAAATCATTGGTAGCCTGGCTAGGGAAGGAAGTGGAGCAACCAAGCAGTGAGGTTGAGAGAATGAATGGCCCGGTGCTGCTGACCCGACTGGTGGATCAAAAGATCCGGAACTGGGTCCAGATGCCAGGGCTGCACCAGAAGATGATGATGTAGAGACGGAAACCAAATTTGTCGAGGCCAATATGGAGCAATGAGGATCAATTTGGCTCTCAAAGCGGTGGCTTTCTGAATGACTTGTGGAATCAATGGAAAGGGAGGAAAAGCATAAAGAAGTCCCAGAGGCCAATCCTGGGTTAGAGAGTCTCTCAAGGGTTGGCCTGGAAGAGGAAATAGTGTGAAGTAATCTGGGCACTTGCTGTTTTGAGGGGTAGCGAAAAGATCGCAACAAGGGTGCCCCACTTCAGAAAAATCTGATCCACTACAGATTGATTGAGAGACCACTCGTGAGGCATCAGAATAGATCTGCTTAGCCTGTCCGCCAATAGGTTGGACCTGCCGGGGATGTGCATTGCTATCAGAAACCGCTGAGAAGAGATTGCCCATTGCCAAAGTCTGAGAGCTTCGACATAAGGGATAGGACCTGGTTCCGCCCTGTTTGTTGATGTACCAGACCACGGACATGTTGTCCGTCTGTACTGCAATAGTCCCTGTGGGAAGAAAGTCGTCGAGGGCTTGCAACGTTAAAAGCACTGCTCTCATCTCCAGGACATTTATGTGCAGGTGGTATTCTATGGGTTGCCACATCCCGTGGACCATCCTGCCCTGATAATGCCCCCCCCACCCGATCAGAGAGGCATCCGTGGTGACTGTGGCAACTGGAGGAGGGGGAACAAAGGGTCGGCCCTGATGAAGAAGAGGGGAAGATATCCACCATCGTAGATGAGCCCTGCACGACTGTGTTACCAAGATTTCGTGTCTCATGGGCAGATCGTGGTACGACCACTGCGTGAATAACATCCACTGCAGGAGACGCATGTGGAAGCGAGCCAGTGGAAGAAGAACAATGGCCGCAGCCATTAGGCCTAGAACTTTCAAGACAAACCTGGCTTTGATCTTGTTGCTTTGTAACAGAAGCTGAACAAATTTCTGGATGTCCAGAATCCTTTGATCTGTTAGCCTGGCTAACATTTTGACGGTATTTAACTCTGCGCCTATAAAGGTGATAGATTGGCAAGGCAGCAGAGAGGATTTTTCGAAATTTACCGAAATTCCTAGACTCTTGCAAAGCTGTAGGGTGTAGTCTCTGGACCGAAGAAGCTGATGCTTGGAGGTGGCGGAGAGGAGCCAGTCGTCCAAATAAGGAAACACCTGGAATCCTCGACGTCTCAGGTGAGCTGTGACCACTGCCATGCATTTGGTGAACACTCTGGGGACTGAAGTGAGGCCAAAGGGCAGTGCTCTGAATTGGTAATGACTGGCTCCCAGCCGAAAGCGGAGAAACCTTCTGGAGCGTCTGTGAATCTTTATGTGATAGTACGCATCTTGAAGGTCTATAGAGCACATCCAGTTGTCCTTGCCCAGAAAGGGCAGAATGGATTGCAGCGTGACCATCCGAATCTTGCCTTTTGACAGACTTGTTTAGTCTGCTTAGGTCTAGTATTGGTCTCCAATCTCCGTCCTTTTGGGGACCAAAAGAATCTTGAGTAGAAGCCGGATCCTACTTGGTCTGCCGGCACTGTTTGGATGGCTCTTTTTCCAGGAGTTTTGAAACTTCCTGTCTTGCCAAATCCCTTTGACCGGGTGAGATGTCTGGAAGGGATTGTAGAGGTACGGGAAACCTTCAAGGGGATTTTGTAACCCTCGGATATGATCGACTGTACCCACTTCTCTTGTGATAGGGATTGCCAGGCTACTGGGTACAGCGAAATTCTTCCCCGACTGCCTCCAAGGGTGGACAGTCGGGCAACACCTCAGGGATGCTGAAAGGGCTTCTCAGGAAGAGACTCCCTGTTGCCCTGGTTCTGAGGACCCCCTGCCTCTAGGGGCGTCTATTATTGTTACCCCTCTGCCTCTGGGGTAAACTGACCACGTGTGTCCGTGTAGCTCCTTGGGCTTTACGGAACCACATCTTCCCCTTCTGACCCTTGGGATATGGTCTAGAAGGAGTGGAAAACTGGACTCCAACGGCAGAAAGAGTTTTACCGTCCTGCTCACATCTGGTCAAAGTATCCTTCACCTGAGGTCCGAACAAAGCCGAACCGTCAAAGCGGGTGTTGGTGAAGGACGCCTTAAAGGGGTCCGCAAAATTACACAGCCGCATCCAGGCTTGGCGTCTAAGAGCAACACCTGTGCCTGCGGCCCTGCTCGCTCCATCGGCCGCATAAGATATGAGCCGCATGGAGGAGTTAGATATGGAATTCAGGATAGCAAGGTGTGAGGCAATCTTTTCCTGAGCCCCAGCAGCAGAAGGATCCTGGACTACTTCTCCCAGTTCCTTGAGAATATCTCGTTGAAGCCTGGTGAAGTGACAAAGGTAATTCAGCGAACGGATAGCAAAGGTCGCTGAAGAAAACATCCGCTTTCCATACCTGTCCATGGTCCTAGAATCCTTATTAGGAGGATGGACAGGTACTGAAGGATCCGCCAGTTCCTTCTTAGTGGCGGCTACCACCATAGCATCCACAGAGACACCTTTGGACAGGAACTGTTTATCCGAAGGGGCCGTGATGAACTTGGATGGTCTCCTGGGGACAGGTTCCACAGAATCTGGAGCCGCCCACGCCTTCCGAGCCACTACCTGCATGAGTGGGTCGAAGGCGGAGACACCCAGGAGGTGGAGGGTCGGGATCCAAAGCCTCCAGGTATACCGACTCATCCTCGGAGGGGTCAATGGAGGCCAATTCCCCTCTGTTTGAGGAGCTCAAGGATGTCTGAAAATGAGACATCCTCAGAGGGGGACCGTGGGGAACCCTCCGACTCATCTAAGTCGGTATCAGATGTAGTAAACTCAGGAGTCTGTGTGTTTCCTCTTACGCCCTCTTCCGAGGGGGTTCCCCTGCAGGGTCAGGAGAAACCTCGGAAGAGGAGGAAATTCCCAGTGGGGAAACCTGGGGAGATGGATCCCTGGGCCTGAGAGCAAGAGGCTGGCAAGAGGCATCTGCAGGCACTGATGAGGGAGGAGCTAGAGGGATAGACCGTTGACCAGGCTCAGAGGCCAGGACACTCCTCATCACCTCAAAGGCTCCTCTCCCCGGGAGACCTGAACACACCCGCTCCGAAGAAACAGGAATGGTCGGCTCCAAGGAGAGAGAAGGCTCCGAGGCCGATGTCGGTGCCGAGCTTACCAAAGCCGAAGCCCCGAGAGGGAGAGCGGGGTCGGACAAGGGTCCGATGCCACTAGTCCCCTCGGAGCCGACAGTGGAAATCCGACGACCGGATCCCTCCAAGGAAGGTCTCAAGGAGGAGATCGGAGCCGAAGACGACGGAGCCGAAGGATGTATCGGCCGGCATCGAAACAGTCGCTGTCCCAAGAAGCTCCGGCTCCGAACTCTGGTGTGGAGTCGGAGGAGGAATCTCAAGAATCGGGCTATAGCCAAAGTCTGTTGAGATGGGCTATGGAGCATTTGGGCCAGTGCCTGAGACTTCAACAGCCTGCTTACCACCCTCTCCAAATCGTGGTCAGACAGCCTGGAAGATCTCGAAGATCGGCTCCGATGGCTCCGCTCCGACAAAAGAGGAGACCCCGGAGCCGAGTGAATACTTAGTATCGAAGGGGACCGGGATCTCTTACGGGTCGAAGCCATCGGAGCCGAAGTCCCTTGAACCCCAGATGGAGCCGAGGATATCTCGGCCCCGATGCTGGATAAAGTGTCGGCTCCAGCCGGAGCCGACAAGGCCACAGTAGTCAGGGTATCGGAGCCGGTCGGCACTGAACCCACTACTCTAACAGAAGAAGTATCGACTCCAGCCAGAGCCGATATCGGCTCCGACGGAGCCGGAGCCACCGGAGGAGGCTTGGACACTGTAGCCTGAACCTTCAGTGGCTTAAGAGGTTTTCCTGCCCCTGGCTTAGGAGGAGAACCTTCAGGTTTAAGTAAACCTCGGAGGATTAATTTGTTCCTCCTTTCCTGCAGGACTCTCTGGCTAAAAGCATGACACAACGCACAGGAGTCCTGCAGGTGCAAAGGCCCCAGGCAATACACACAAGAAGTGTGACCGTCTGTCAGGGACATTTTCTGACAGCACTGGTCACACTTCTTGAAGCCTGAGACCTTGCCTTCTCTAGACATCCTAAAAAGGATAGACACAAACAGTCCCCACAAACACACAACTTAATCCCTACACAGACACACAGGAAGGGAATAACTAGGGGAACTAGGCCTGACTAAAACTTTAAACTGAAAACTATTATAAAAGTTTAAAAGGAAGGGAATAGGGTGGGCTGTAACTAAGTACAGGCTAATCTAACACTAAAGGGAAAAAATAAACCCCTAACTGAACTTCTCGAGCTAAAGCAAGTGCCGAGTCGGAGCAGAGGATCGGCTCCGAACCCATCCAGCAAGAATGAAGGCGAGATTGACAACTTAACATGCTCTATTCTCCTTTGTTTCTCTTGCACTGCACTGATGTACTGTGCAAGAGTGAGAAGGTAATTTCCATATGCATGCACAGTATATCAGCAAACAATTACAAAGCAGAAGACTAAAGAACCGTTATACACATTACTAAAGAAAAATAAGCAATTTCATACATAATGTCACTATATACCCATAACAACTCACTCCTGGATGTGGCTATTGCAAGACTTAACCATGGATGGCTTTATTTAATCACCCCTACAGCAGGTAAATCCTGTGATACCCACATCAAGGTGTTGGTTATTGTTAAATTAATCCATGTTGAGAATTGTGGGATTCACGTTCGGCCAATCAGGAAAGGCAGCTAACGTGAGATTAAAACTGCTAACTCCCAAAACAGTAATCTCCTCATCAAACAGGAACACTTCTGGTCTCTGTATTATATTATAAAGCTGCACAGAATGCTGCTAATTAATTAACTATTAGACACAAACTCTCACAATGATCAAGTACTGTGATGTACACTACTACAAATGTTCAGTACTTGAAAATTACATAACTATTACAATTTCATTAAAAAAAAGTTGACCAAGTATGATGACAACCATCATATTTCCCATGGTGAAGAGTTATGCAGGAATTTTAAAAAAGCTATGCAGTATTTTCTCCCTCCCAGTTTGTATGTTCGATCACTTGGGTTTTGCAACTGGAATTAAACACGGGTCAGCCAAGAGAAAATTCCTACATTAATTTTCACACCTGGCACACATTACAACTGCAATATTTCTGCAACTCTAGATGCATGTGACCTGCACAAGAGGCTATGAACACAGCATAACTGTCCTCCCTCCTAAGCACTGAGGTGTACATCTGTACTGCCACAGTAGAAGTGCCATTGCAAAGGATTACGGATATAACCGAGTAGGGGGCTTCTCATCCACTTTAAAAAGCACAACTCAAACATTTGCTCTGTTGCAAGGAACTGTCATAATGTACACATGCAATAAATGGTGATAACCACATGTACTACAGAAACACAACAGTCCTATAAGCAGATGGAAAAAAAAAGTTCTAATGTTCAACACCTGATTTTAATTTCTGTTGAAGTAGGTTGGTATTAAAATAAAAAAAAATAAACCGCATAGCAATTAGTCAACAAAATATTAATGAAGTACCCTATTACCAAATGGGTTTTACAGAACTATTCTAGTGCTAAAAATGACAATTTTTGGTTAGCCATACTTTAATAACAAAGTAACAAACTACAGCGGTATCCCATCCAGGGTTGTTTCTCTACCATGTTCTGAGCGAGTGCCAGGAAAGGATGCAGTTCCTCTGTGATCCTGAAATGGGTAAAGTTGGTACAAGAGAATGAATGAATGAATGAATCATATTACAGCGACTTGTTGTGGACTTTCGGCTTTTCCCTGTTAGGGGTCGCAACAGCGCAACTCCGGTCCGCTAATGATTGGCAGTTGATTTTTACGTACCGAGTTGCCAGCCCTGACGCACAACCTTCAACGAAGGTACGCCCAGTCACGCATGTCTCCACGCAAAAGACGCTCTGAGAGTCGAACCGGACAGCGTCTTACTGTGAGGCGACAAGATACCGCAGCACCACCACCGCAGACATACACTTGAATTAATATATCACATTATTATAACGACTGTCTTCCATAAACTGATGCTTCTTCCTCCTCACCAAGTCATCTCCTCTATTGGAAATAGCAGCATCTGTAGCCCACTGTCAGCCAGTGCGTAATCTCAGAAAATATATTTCCTACTGACCAGTCATGTATGACCCGATCTATTCTGCCCTCCCAAACACACAACTCTGACCTCTGTGACTGAGAAAAAATTTTATACTGCTGCTATTAATATATTTCAAACTGCTAGAACCACACACTGATATTTGGTGGTCACATCCTTCCATGAAATGGATCCAAATTGAGGAAAAGTGGTTGCAAAAACATCCACCTCCAATTTTTTTTTCTTTTTTACAAATCCCCAATCACTTTCTTTGAATACATCACAAAATCACCTAGCAGACGGATTAGCTCCTTCGTTGCCTCATTAAATAGGCAATGCAATTAAGCAGAGGTACAAGGAACACCATAAATATAAGATCTGATTTCAGAAAGGAGTTCTGAAGTAGCGTTTTCTTTCGGCACGGTCACATCTAGAATTATTCCTATTCTCACAAGAGAAATTCAGTAGTCTGGAGAAAGGCAGACCACTAAGGATATAAATCTGTTAATGTTGATCATCACATAATATCATCGTTCTCTACACAGACAAGTAGTCATGTCTTTTTTAAATGTCTGAATAACTCTTGTTATAACTGGTGAAGCAGCAAAAAGAAATCCCGAGGTTCACTCATCTGTCTGGGAACCCCTCAGTAATGTGGCTAAAGGTACCATCCATATACCACTGGGTTAGACATATTTCTAAAGAAGGCTGCTGGGGGTAACTGCTTTGTCTTAGAATGGGCTCTTACAAGACCAACATGGGCTTTTTAAGTGATCTCATAAAAAAAAAGGTAATGCAATCAATCAGCCAGCAAACTGGACAGTATCTGGTCATAAAGATGTATAATTGACGTAACCTGAACTGGCAAAATATATATTTTTTCCAGAGTATGATTTTATTTAATTTATTTGTCTGCCAGAAAAGTACACAGATCTCACTGGACCATTTGGAGGAACAGCCTGGATTGAATATGACCCCATAAGAAATGAACAAAATGTATTTACAGATACAAAGATATGCTATAAAACATACTTATTTAAAGATTCAAGAATATGCTACGATATTTAGGTGAAGAAGCAGTTTACAGACTCAAAACATGGATGGAAAAAACAGAATTATGCTTAGCGCAGCTTTTTGGATAAAATGTAGCCACAGTGACTAAGATAGCTTATGCTACAGGGATAGCAGCACATCATTGTATAAAGTGGTATGAAGACATTAGAAGCAGTAAGTGAGAACAGCTGCATGGTTATGATTAACCATGAACATGTACAACAGTACAAGCAGAAGCAAATCTTGTAAATCAGCAGTCTCCAACCTTTTTTGCACCAAGGACCGATTTCATGTAAGACAATTTTCCACGGGCCAGCCATCACGTGCACATAATAAAAAAGTACAGTTGTGTACACTTACCATAAATGTAGATGTTCGAGTGTATTCACTGTTGCATCACATTTGGGTTATCTGCCTGCAGGTAGCCCCTCAGCCGGCCTGAACACCAGAGTCTTCGGATTTCTGTGTCAGATGCTGTCGCTTCTTCCTTGATGTCAGGTCGTCAGGGGTATAAAACATGCAGCCGATGCCATTTCATCAGGTTTTCTTGCCCCAGATGTCAGGTGCCCCCACAATAGTAAGCAATTAAATGGTATGGTAAAACCCCCATTAAAAAGCAAATACACAAGAAAAAATAAACACACCAACAAGAAGGAGAGGTACAGCCAAGAGAAGTCAGGGGGCTGGAGGGAGTGTAACCAGGACTACAACAGTGAATACACTTTAACATCTACATTTATGGTAAGTGTACACAACTGTACTATGTTCTTCGTGTTTCACTGTTGCAGTCATTACATTTGGGTTGATTCCCAAAGCTAAGAAAGGGAGGAGGAAGTTAAGGAGCATTAGGGCCAGCTATTAATCCCTGCAAGACTGCAGTGGGAAATCCAGCTCTGGATTTAGAAAAGATAGGCAAGAGATAATGCTTGGTGAAGGTATGTACAGAGTTCCAGGTAGCAGCTTCTAGGATGTCCCTGATAGGGACCCCTCTGAGAAATGCCACAGAGGTAGATACAGACCTGGTGGAATGTGATCTTATCCCCTGTGGGGTAGGTTTTCCATGTTGCTTGTAGCAGAAATGACTGCAATGGCCTATCCATTTGGAAATGGTTTGCTTTGAAATGACCCTCCCCTCTGCCCCTGCCGCAAAGCTAACTAGCAGATGTTCAGATTTTCTGATAGGCTTAGTCCTGTCCAAACAAAATCGAAGTTGTCTGTGCACGTCCAGAGAGTGCAGTACTCGTTCCCCTTTGTTTTGTGGATTAGGGAAAAAAGTAGGCAAATGAATGGACTGATTGGGGGCCACAGAAGACAACACCTTGTGCACAAAGGAAGGATTAGTCCTGAGGGAAACCCTGTCCGCATGCAAGATAATGAAGGGTTCTCACTGCCATGAGGGTCTGTAATTCAGACACTCTTCTTGCTGAAGTCATGGCTAGATGGAAGGCTGCTTTCCAAGAAAGGAATTTCAACTCTGCTGAAGTAGCTGGTTCAAAGGGGGAAGAGTGAGTTTTTCCAATACAAAGTTAAGGTCCCAGCCTGGAGTGGGAGCTCTCCTGGGGGGGTCTTAAATTTTTGGCCCCTCTAAGGAATTGCTTTAGCAAGGGGTGAGTGAAGAGGGGTAGCTCAGTATTATAATGTGCTGAAATGGCAGAGGCATGAATTTTAATTGACGAGAAGGACAAGCCCTTGTGGAGCATTTCTGTTAAGTACTGTAGAATATGAGGTAAGCTGGGCACCGCTGTGGCCAGCCCCTGAACCTAGCTCCAGGAACAGTATGTTTTCCACTTTTCACCATAGGATTTTCTAGTACAAGGCCGCCTTGCCTCCAGAATGACATCCAGTACCTGCTTACTGAGGGATGCTAGGGGATAGCTCAAGGAATTAGCCAGGCTGCAAGATTCAGGGTTTGAAGTGGAGGGTGCAGAATCTGGCCCGCCTGCTGGGACAACAGAGAAGGGGTCTGAGGCAGGTGCCATGGTTGTAGCAGTATATCACTGCGCAAGAGGGTACCAGTGTTGGCATGGCCAGTTTGGTGCAATCAGTATTGTCCTTGGCTTGTCCTTGGGAAATGGTCTCTGGATCCGTAGAAGGATTCTTGAAGAGGAACTTGTGAGAGTTAGGTACTCTGTAGTACCTGTCAGGTTTTCTGGGAGCTGGAGGTATGGTGTCTGGGGTAAGGCTACATTCCAAGAAAGCATTATCTACAATGTCCAGAACAGGAGGGATAGCTAAAGGCCTGTGTTGAGGTAGGAGTAAGAATTCCCTAAGTCTTTTTTTGGACTCAGAGTAATCCTGGCTTTCCCAGTGGAAATGCTCCCTAAGAGTGTGCAAGGTTTCACTGAAAGAAAAATCTTCTGGAGGGGAAGCAGAGGGAATGGAATCCTCTGCATCAGAATCATCATAAGTAGATAAGGGCAAATCCTGGTAATCAGAAGGAGCAGAAATATCAGACTCCTGATCAGAAGAATCAGAAAGAAAATCAGTTCTAGGTCTCACAGGGGAAGGCTGGCTTCCTCTAATTAAGGTAAAAAAGTCTTCAGCCATTCTAAGCATTTGTTTTTTAGGCATATGGGCCTGAGCCTTTGGTTTGGTTGTCAGTTTTCTAGGCGTAGTGCGAGTTTTTGGCCTGGATGAAAACTATGGCATCGGTTTAATATGAATGTCTGTAGGCCTGAATACACCCTCAGAAGTCGGTGCCTGCACTGCAGCTCCGGACCCATCCAAGGTAGAGACATCCGCAGGTTTCATAGTCGAAGAAGCATCTCGCGGCATACTGGACTCTGAATGGGTCTCGGTAGAGGCCTGCGAATCAGAAGTAGCAGGTATCAGGGACTGCAAAAGTGCCTCACTGAGTACCGGTGGACTGGCGACTAGCTTAACGGAAGCGTCGTCGGCAGTTTTGGACCTATGCGGTCTGTCTTTATCCTTACATTTTTTCGGAAGATCGGTAGTCGGAGGGCTAGACAAAGCCATTCCGGAGTACAGAGGACAAGTACAAAAGTAATTAGCTGCAAAAATAGGGTGACGACGAATAGTTCGGGCGTTGAACAAGGCACAAAACTGACAACGAAGGATGTCGTGGTCTGGGCCTAAACAGGGGATGCAATAAGAATGAAAATTTCTACGAGGTACTTGCTTTCCACAGGTAAGACAATTGTTAACTTTTACTGCCATTGGTTAGAACAAGAGAAAGGATCCCCAATGGGGTACTTAAACTTTTTTGAAGACTTCGGGTCTGAAACTCGAAAACAAAAATTTCAGGAGGCGGTCGACCGGCACTTGCGAACTGCTTCTGCTTTGGGCACCGCACGACAAGAAAGACTGATGTAATGGTACCGGCTGCATGTTTCATACCCCTGACGTCAAGGAAGAAGCGACAGGATCCGATGAAGAAATCCTAAGACTCTGGTATTCAGGCCAGCTGAGGGCTATCTGCAGTCAGATAACCCAAATGTAATGACTGCAACAGTGAAACACGAAGAACATCATAACAAAGCACATAATATATTTGACATTTGTTTACTCGGGAGGTCCATCTGGACTAGAAGTCCATCTTCAGTGGAGGCTCAGGGAGAAAAGCTCCAAAGTACTATAAAAAAAAGACAATTAGCGATAATTACCAAAAAAGAAGTGTACATTCTGCTTAACAGCATAACACTGATCTAGTTAGTACACACAATAGTAATAGTGCAAGTGAGAATAATTTTACAACATGAAGCATAATAGTCTGCCTATCATCATAACATTGTTCATGTTATTACATACGGTAATTTACTCCATAGGTTTAAGATAATTGCTTTTGTTTTTCAAAAAAAACTTTATCAGATAAAAAACATTAAAAATGGGAAGTCTTAGTTTATATTAATATAAACTTTATTTATAAACTATGTCTTCCTCTTTTAATGTTTTTTAACTGATGACTTGCTGTGAAAAATGAAAAAGCTTATCTCAAACGTATGGAATAAATTACGTCAACAGTTACTCCCGGACTAGCTGCTACTTGTTGTTTCACTCATTTTAGCTAGGGTTAACGTGTGGGCTTAATTTATTGGGAATTTCAGACTTCATATTGTCAGAAAATACTGATGGTAACCTTATTCTAGTAACTTTCTAAGCTTATAAGAGCAATATTTAAAATCTGTCCCCATTATTTGTGGCTCTGCCCAGATTTATTGTGTGACAAGTTCAGAGGTTAAGGTCGAGAGATACGTAAACCTCTTGATCATTGCTGCCATGGATCGCACTTCACTCCCCCCCCCCCCCACACACACACAGTTCTATTCTGCTTTCATGTATGCATTCACTCACACACAAAGACAGAAACATACACATAAAGCCTCTTCTGCTTTCATGCACGTATTCACTCATACATGCAGACAGAAAAGCACACACACAGTCTTCTATTTCATGCACGCATGCACTCACAGATGCAGACAGAAACATACACACACTTCTTTTTGTTTCCTTGATTTTTACTTTACACTCGCTAAACAGCAAAAGCACTGCTTAGCGAGTGTAAAATAATGGCTCGATCGATCTCACTGTTCACTCTCTCTCATACACACAGTCTCTTTTGCTTTCATACAGACGCATACATTCTGCTTTTATTCACACATTCTTTCACACACTCACAAACACAAACACACTCATATACATACATAAACAGACATTCACTTTTTTGTTTCACTCTGTCCCTGAAAGCTTCTTTTTTCTGTGCGGCCCAGTACCAAGTGATCCACGACCCAGTGGCTGGGGACTGCTGTTGTAAATGTCTTCTGTTATACAAACCAGTACAAAGTGCAAAATATGTATCATCTTACTCTGCCTGGTGAGACCCCAGTCTTGCCTTTGTGATACATTCCTACCTGCTCCACCCACTGATTACACAATTTTTCAAGGCCACAAAGTTGATTTTTGAATAAGTTAGTGCAACATTTTTTGATGCAAGACTCTAAAACAATATAAGGCTATACAACTGTCTGGCTGTATTTTGTTAAAGGATAGCATGAAGGTAAAGAACACTTTTGCAAAACTGCTCCCTCTAAGTACCACTAATGCTACATAATGTCTTTACAGGTGCCATATTCTTAAAATGTAAGTAATGTAGTGAACATATACTTGTTAAGGTGGTAACCAAACCTACATTATCACAACTATCCTTAAACACACCAAGTGTTTACGCAAGTAAATTTTGAGGAAAGGTTTAAACATTCCACTCACAATTTAACACTTTACTGAGGGATTATATTCAGCACAGAAAATGATTTTACACTGTAAACAGTCAAGTGTATTCAGTAAACTTGTTCAAATCGTAAGTGTGCAGTAGTCCAAATGGCTGCCTTGCAAATACAATGGGTTAAAATAAGGCTGCTGGGGTGACTGCTTATTCTTAGAATGAGCTCTAACAAGACCATCCCAGGCTTTGTGTTCTTATGTCAAAAGGTAATGCAATCAGCCAGCAAACTGGACAGTATCTGGCCAAAAAATGTCTGACAACTTGTCATTATATACATAAAGAAATGATCTGAAATTCTTCACTTTATGCATGTCTAGCAAGCGTAATACCCTTGGGTGAGTATTTTTGTAGCTTCCCCTCCCTTACTCTGATTTGGGGTACAAGACAGGTGACTGTGCTGCTTAATTTACTGTTAATTCTGGTAATACCGTGGGCATGAATGAAGACGCACCCTGTCTTCATTAAACATCCTGTATATCTCTCTCTCTATACACAAGAGTTTCAAACTTAGAGTTCTCCCTGGATGAAGTAACAGCCACTGAAAAATGAGTTTTCCAGGTCAAGGACTCAAGAGCTGCAGTAGGGTCAGATTGACTTAGGGTTGCCTTCTCAACCACAGAATTATGGTTCTACTGAATCAGTACATGTTTCCTAGGATGCTTGAGGTATTGGACCTCTTTTAGAAGCTGTTTCATCATGGAGTAGCTAGACTGGGGAGGGGGGTCCAACAGTAAGATTACTGCTGTGGCAGAAAGGTGCTCCCTGATATAGGCATAGAACAGCCCATTATAGAAGAATTCTTTGAGACAATGTGCACTGATAGTTCAGTAGCCTCTGTGGGTGGAATACTCTTACAGGTGCACAGAAGACAGACTTGGACAAGTAAGACTTTCCACTGCTAGGATGCCAGGCCTTCTTCATGATGCAGATCACCTCTTCTGAGAGCTAGCCAGGCCTTCTGCATGATGCAGATCACCTCTTCTGAGAGCTAATCTGTAAACAGCACCAGGGTGACAGCACTCACAACACAGCCCCAGGCTCTTCAGGTTTGGGTGTACCAAAGTCCCATTTCTTCCTGAGATTTACAGGGACTGCAGTGGTCCTACCTTGCTCAACTGCATTGGGAAAACAACAGCAGTTGCATTAGACTGCTGCCTGGAACTCAAAAACCAGATAATCAAAACTTAAGAGTATAACATTCACATTAGCAAAAGACCTTTTCAATGAAAAATTTGGAGTTTAAACACATACAGACTTTGAAACTACAAAACAAATATCAGTGAACAGCAGCAATTATCTTATAACTAAATGCACAGTAACTCGGATTTTTTTTTTTCAGGGAAGGCCATGTTCCCTGCACCCAGTTACCCATACATATTAACACTGACTGCACAGCCATGGAGAAGACTGCACCTCAACGAACTCTGCCATTTGCAAATATCACAGTTTGTTTCCACATATAGCTCAGTTCATTTCTTTAACAATTAATCATACTATGAACCTAACATCCATTTTTGATATTATCTACCACAGTCTTGCACTGCAATAAGATGAAATTCAGCTAAAGAATGATTTTTTTTCTACACCAAATTTTAACAAATTGCAGCAAACCAAAACTTAAAAACAGAACAGCAAAGTTCAGTCCCACAAAGACAACAGCTCTGCAATGACAGTTCAGTTACTTTGAGTTTCTAATACCATGATAGGAATGGACCCCATTCCTAAGTCAAAGTATGATCAGACTTCATGAAATTAGTATTGTTTCAGTCTTCGATGTTAGCCAGAAGTGCCCTTCGAAGCACCCCTAATGTGCCCTGCAATTCGTACAGAGTTAAATGTATCTGTAACATATCCAAGTACAATTGTAAATTCTTTTTTGTAAGACCTGTTGCTCCTACTACTACTGGAATCGTCTGGGTATCCTTCTTCCACATTGCCCTCGTTTCTGCCTGCAAATCCTTTTATTTTATGACTGTGTCTTTCTGTACGTAAAACACTGTAGTCACTGGATGTAGCAATTTCAATGATCAAAGCTACTTCTGTCTTCTTCACATGCACTACTGTTTTCTCTTATCTATTTTTGAACTGTTGGTAGTGAGCGATTCCATGTAATATAAATGTCATCATTTTCTATAATGCTTTGTGTGACTCAAAAGATGTTCAGTTACACAATACAGCCTCTGTTCATTCCTTTTAAGACCACAGCCAACAAACAACCCAATCAATAAAGACAACAGTACTGTAATGACAGTTCGACAAGGATTCTCTCTCTCTCTTACTCAAATACACCTTCTTAACATTTCAAACCACAAACTGCACCAGCCCTAAGGTCTGGTACTTCCACAATGAAGCACTTTAACACAATAGGGTTTTGATGACTGTAAAAGTCATTAAAAAAGTTACCTGCTTCCATCATGGCAATAGACAGATAACAAATATGAGATTGGCCTTATCCTTTCTTGCCTTCTGCAAAGCTTTGGGAATGAAAGGCACTGGGAGAAAGGCATACTGGAGTCCCCCAACCTAAGAAATAGAAAAGTTGTGCATTCCTCATGCTTCTTTGCATGGGTATCTGGAAGAGAATTTCTTCATCTGGAAATTCTCCTCTGATCTAACAGGTCTATTACAGGGGATCTTCATTTCATGTCTGACAGGAGAACTGGAGATGAAGGCTCAATTGGGAGGCTATTACTGCCAGTCTACATCATCACCACCGCACTTTTTTTTCTCATTTGCTACTTGGGGTCAGGGTGCCACTCTCCCGCCACCTTTTTTAATATAGTCAGACCTTACAGTCACAGGCCTCTCTCAAGCAATCCACTCATCTCTTGGCTGGACATCCTCATTTCCTCTTGCTTTCTTTCCTGTCTCACCCATACCTAATTCATCAAATCACCTTCTGCTTTATGAACATGTGGCCAAACCACAGTCATTTGTTCTCCTTGACATTCTCTGCAATTAGGGCTACTTTGGTTTCTGCTCTGATGTCCTCATTTCTTTGTCCCACAGAGTGCATCCTACTGTCCATATCAGACACAAACTCCATCAGTTCAAGCTTCTTCAGCTGCACTGCTCTCAATGCCCAGTTTCCTGAGCCACACAGAAGCACAGTTTACACTCATGTATCTTCACTGTACTTTTCAGCTTCTATGGTATTCATCTGTCAAATACAACTCAACACGCTGTGACAGCTAGGTGCAATACCTCTGATTCTAGCTTTGACCTCCTCATTCAGACTTCCCTTCTCTTCAATCACCCCTCCCAAATTCTTGAAGCTGTTAATCTATTTCACCACTTTCCCTTTTATTTCAGTTCTCAGCCTCTTCTGATCTCCCCCATTTACTGCTATTACAACGGTCTTATTGTACTCAGTTTCATCCCATGTGCCTTCAGTTTTGCATTCCACTCCCCTATTCTTTGTTGAAGTTCTTGCTCAAAGTCTGTTTGTAGTACCACATCAACTGTATAGCTTTGTTGAGCTGTCCCCCCCCCTCCCACCTGTTGCTAAAGTAGCCTACTACCAATATGAACAGCAGTGGGCTTACAGATGAAACATGATACATGCTCACTCCTACTGGGAAGCTCTCTGCAAGTCTGAATACTATTCACATGTATGTTTTGGGGTCTTTGTGCCAGTTCTAACAATGCTTCCAAGACTTCAGACCAACACAGGACTGCCTAAATCAGCTTTTTTAAGATTCTGTCATATGCTTTCTCCAAATCTAGGAAAGCCCAGCTGGACTCTTTCCTCATCTTCAACTTCTTTTCCACTATCTGTCTCTGCAAACGTATCAATAGTGCTGCATCCCTATCAGAATCTGAAATGTTCATCTTCCACACTACTTTCTACTGCTCTATACAATCATTTATCAATCATCCTCTGCAGCACTTTTAAGCAGTGTAGCAGGAGTTTGATACCCCTATACTGCCCCACAGTTGTGAATGTCCCCTTTGTTATTGTACAATGGCACTAGAATGTTTATTCTTCACTCATGTGGAATATACCTTTCTCTCCATATCATGCTTAGTACCCTCAGGAGCCACTTCTTCACCTCACATTTCTTTCCCTTGGGGACTACTTCTTTTCCCCTTTTCCAGGAAGTATGGTCTCTCACGCACAGTTTGATTCAATCCAACAACCTCTGCCTCTCAGGATGCTAGGATTACAGGTGTACGCCACACTTCGCCCTACCTGGTATAAATGAGCATCCCACAACCTATGTATCATGTCAATCTTGTGTTGTCTGTAATTAATTTTACTATTCCTGGTTGCCAGATGGTCTCAAAACCTTGCAAGGCTAGGATCAAGGTCATCATCTAAGTTGATATGCCTCTTCACTATGGAGGTGCACCACAACACCTGCACTTTGAGGTGAATGGTATGGATCCCCCACATTAGGTTTGAGGTATCAGTAATCAGGGCTGGTGCAATTTCTGGAGTCAGAAAGGGCATCCCCTACCTGCTTAACACATCAGATGCTGAGACTATAAGATGAGTTTTATGATGACAGAACATTCTGTGCAAGGAGCAAGTGTACTGCCCCCATAAATTTGATGAAGGATTCAGTGTAGAAAGTCTAACCCAAGTCATATCACAGCATGATGGAACAACTAGTCCCCAAAGTAAAGAGAAACAAGAGGAGCAGGAGACGCCTGAAGACGAAATATGGACACGGGAAAGAAAAAAAGATTTAATATGGTACATTTATGCAAAGGTGAAAGCAAAACTAATCAGTGGAAAAAGAGCAGCACCAAAGACATTTGAAGAGAAATAAAGGAAAAGATATATGGAAAATTTTACAATACAAAAAATAAAAAAAAAAAAGAAAAGTAGAAAAGAGGATTAATAACGGAGAAGTTAAAATAACAGAAACTGACATTATGGATTACCTGCAAAGTGAAGGATTTAGTGTAGAAAATTTAACTTGGATAACAACACAACAGGATAGAGCAATGGACACCAAAATTAAGGAGAAACTAGTGGAGCAAGAAGCATCTAATCAGTTGACATATGAAGATACTTTGGAGCCTCCTACAGAAAACCAGTACAAAGGTTCAGTTGAAGCTATACAGCAAGGGAAAGAAAAGGAAACTATGGCAACTCTGATACAGTCAATGTCACGCAGTGACAGGCTGGTGAGTTCCCATACGAAAGAACAATGGATGAGACAGAGTGAAACAGAAAAGAATGTGGCACAGGAAGAAGCTCTGGAACTTTCTATATAATGCCTGCAGGAAACAGCGAACAAAGAATGCGCCCTCAGTTTAGAAGAAAATTATCTAAGAGAAGAGTTGCTTGATTTAATAGAGATGGATAGACATATTAAGATCAATGAAAGAAACAGACTACAGAAGGTCAATAAAACCCCAAAAGTTAGAAGTTTGATAAAACAAATGAACACAGTAATTAAGACTGTCAATAAAGATGCATGTGAATATAAAGTACAGTTTTGTACCTACCATAAATGTAGATGTTCGAAGATCCACATTGCTGCAGTCCTAACACTTGGGTAGTCCGCTGTCCCAGTCGGCCCGAATACCAAAGTATATGGCTGACGTCGGTCAAGGCGCATTAGTCTGACGTCAGGACGTCAGGGTACAAATGCGCATGACCGACGTCATATCCTCAGTCTTTTCTTGCCCCAGATGTCAGAAGACCCTAAAAAGATAAGGCCAAAACCAAAAAACACCAAACACTCCTGTACCAAATATATGTACAATATATATAAATTTACAAAAGTACAACCCCACCCACACAACCACCCCTAAACACAGAGGGAAGGAGGGAGGGTAAATTGGACTGCAGCAATGTGGATCTTGAACATCTACATTTATGGTAGGTACAAAACTGTACTATGTTCTTCATCCCACATTGCTGCAGTCCTAACACTTGGGTAGAATCCCAAAGCAGAGGTAAGGGAGGCTGGCAAATCATAAAGAAGCAGGAGCTGTCAACATGCCCTGCAAAATAGCCGTGGCAAAACCAGCCCTAGATTTAGAGTAGAGAGGAAGGTGGTAATGCTTAGAGAAAGTATGCACTGAACTCCAAGTAGCTGCCTCCAAAATATCCTTAGTTGCCACCCCCCTTAGAAATGCTGTTGAAGTGGCAGTAGCCCTAGTGGAATGAGGCCTAATCCCAGCTGGAATCTCCTTGCCATGATGGGAATAACAAAATGCAATGCAAAACCCAATCCACTTAGAAATAGTTTGTTTAGACACTGGCTTGCCCTGAGAACTCAAAGCAAAAGAAACAAACAACTGCTGAGACTGCCTAAAATCCTTAGTCCTGCTTAAATAATAACGCAACTGCCTGTGTACATCTAAAGTGTGCAAAATCTTTTCCCCTTATTTTGGGGATCTGCATAAAAAGTAGGCAAATGAATAGTTTGGTTTAAAGCCACACTAGAAACCACCTTAGGCATAAAGGAAGGATTAGTGCGTAATGATACCCTATCCTTATGGAAAATCAAAAAAGGCTCAACCGCCATAAGGGCCTGCAATTCAGAAACCCTTCTTGCAGAAGTAATGGCCAACAGAAAAGCAGTCTTCCATGACAAGTATTTCAATTCAGCAGTAGCCGCAGGCTCAAAAGGTTGTAGAGTAAGTTTCTCCAACACAAAATTGAGATCCCAAGCAGGAGTAGGAGCTCTACGTGGGGGTCTTATATTCTTTGCCCCTCTAAGAAATTGCTTGAACAAAGGATGAGAAAACAATGGTGGGTCACAATCACAGTGAGCTGAAATTGCTGCAGCATGAATCTTAATGGACGAGAAAGACAAACCTTTGTCCAATAACTCAGTAAGATATTGAAGAGCCACACTCAAATTAGGCTCAGAAACCTCCAAATCCTTTGCTGCACTCCAAAATAAAAATCTCTTCCATTTGTCTGCGTACACTTTCCTTGTACTAGGTCTTCTGGCTTCCATAATCACATTCAAAACTTGTTGAGGAAGTTGAGACCTGCTGTGGTTCAAAACAGAATATGCCAGGCTGTTAGATGAAGAGAGTGAAGCTTGACATTGAGTAGATGACCGTCCCTCTGAGACAATAGGTGTGGAATCAAAGGTAAAGGCCATGGAGGCTTCCTTACCAGACTCCTCAGTAATGGGTACCAGTGTTGCGAGGCCAATCTGGAGCTATTAAAATCATCCTTGGCTTGTCTTGTCTGACCTTTAGGAGTACCTTTGGGAGGAGAGGCAGAGGTGGAAAGGCATACACATGAAGATTTTTCCAACTGAAAGAAAGAGCATCCACTTTCCAAACTGTGTGATGAAACCTTTTCGTGCAAAACTTTGGCAGCTGGTGGTTTAGAGGAGAAGCGAACAGATCTATGTCTGGAGTTCCCCATGACACAGTCAATTTCCGAAATACATGAAGATCCAGTTTCCACTCGTGGGGATCCTTGATTTGCCTGCTTAACACATCTGCTAAGGAGTTCTGTGCTCCCGGCAGAAACCTTGCCTGAAGAGTTAGTTGCAAGCTGAGCGCAGTCTCCCACAAAATCATTGCTTGCCTGCATAGAGGATAAGAATGTGTTCCTCCTTGTTTGTTGATGTACCACATGACAGTTGTGTTGTCTGTTAGAATCAACACCTGCCCTGGAAGAAGTAACTCCTTGAAAGCCATTAATGCAAACTGGACTGCTAACATCTCCTTCATGTTGATATGTAGATGCTGTAGTCTGGCAGGCCACTTGTCTTGTATCCACTTTCCATTCAGATGAGCTCCCCAAGCTATGTCTGAGGCATCTGTCGTTAGAATCTGACTCGCCTCTGGCCGGGTCACAGAGAGTCCCTTGTTTAGGTGACATTCCTGAGCCCACCACAAAAATTCCTTTTGAATGCAAGGTATTATTTGAATGACAGTGTCCAAATCCTGGCAGTGCTGTGTCCATACATTTTGAGATACCATTGCAGCTTCCTCATATGCAGTTTGGCATTGGGAAGCACCAGAATACAAGATGCCATGAACCCTAAGGCTTGAAGGACTGTCCTTGCAGTCAGCCCGGACTGAAGAGATAGTTGATGGAAGTAAAGGGAAAGATTCTTTTGTTTGTCCGGGCTTATTAAGGCCATCTGGGTTGCTGTATTCAGTCTCACACCCAGAAAGCACATGTCTTGAGAGGGTACTAGACTGGACTTTATTTCGTTCACAGAATACCCCAGGCATCTTAGCACTGCTATCACATATTCCAAATGCTGCAAAAGGTCTTCCTTTTCTTGAGCCAGAATCAGGCAGTCGTCCAAGTAAGGATAGATTTGTATTCCTTTTAGCCTGAAGTAAGCTATCACTGGAGCCAGAACTTTTGTGAATACTCTGGGCAGTAGATAAGCCAAAGGGCAATGCAGAGAACTGATAATGGGAATTCCCAGCTCGAAAACGCAGATACTTCCTGCAACTTAGTCTGATAGGCACATGAAGGTAAGCCTCCTTGAGATCTAAAGTTACCATCCAGTGATCTTTGCCCAGCAGAGGTAAAAGCTGTTGTAACGTCAACATTTTGAACTTGGGAATGTCCAGATAAGTGTTGAGGATAGATAAATCCAAAATTGGTCTCCACGTGTTCCCCTTTTTGGTACTAGGAACAGGCGAGAATAAAATCCTAGGCCCCTTTCTGGCACAGGAACCGGCTGAATGGCCCCTATTTGGAGCAACAGAGAAATTTGCTTGTGAGCCTCTTTTCTTTGTAGAGGAGGAATGTCTGGCATGCCTTTGAAAGGAGGCAAGGTATGGAAATAAAACCTGTAACCGTGGTGAATGATATCCAATACCCATCTGTCTTGGGTAATTAAACTCCAATTTTCTTTGAAAAGTGCCAGCCTTCCTCCCAAAGGTGCTGCCATACGAGAAAGCTCTGGCAGCTGAAAAGACAGGTCATTGGGTCTGTTTACGAAAGGGCTGACCCCTGCCCTCACCAGAAGACTGAGCAGGTGAACTCCCTGTTCTAGGCCTAAAAGAACCTTGAGCTCTGCCCCTACCACGTCCAGACCTACCCCTAGACTGGGAATCATAAGAAGGATATGTCCATCCCTTAGTAGGCCAATTTCTACTAAACTTCGGAGGCTGAACCTGCAAAAAATCTTTAACAGTCTGCATAGACTTAGCCTTGTCCTCCATTTTCTTTAAAACTGCTTCCACAGGCGAACCAAACAACACATCAGACTGTAAAGGAGCATCCAAAATCCTTGTCTTAACATGCTCAGCTAAATTCTGATCCCTCAGCCAGGCGTGCCTGCGAAGAACAGAACCAGTGGCAGCCACCCTCGAAGAGGCCTGTACAGCATCAAAACCACATTGCAAGGAATGCTTACCCACCTGTTCAGACACATGAACTAAATCCTGCAACTCTTTACACTCAATACCTTCTGCCAGAGCATCCACCTTAGACTTCAATTGTGAAAGGAGATAATTTTGGTATTTTAACATGTGGAACTGGCAATTCAAAGCCCTCATGGCTAAAGTGGAAGAAGTATACACCTTTTTTCCCCATCTATCCAAAGCCCTTGCCTCTTTATCAGGAGGAACAGGATTTTTAACAACAGAAGCCTTAACACCTTTAGGCCCCTGAGAAACAGTTTCTGGGTCTGCCCTAGGACTCTTAAAAAGATACTTATGAGCTACAGGCACCCTATAATACCTATCCGGTTTAACTGGGGCAGGAGGCAAAGAATCAGGGTTCAGGGAAGCCTCTGCAAAAACATCTTCCACCACATCCAGAACAGGAGGTATAGCTAAAGGCCTATGCTGGGGTAAAACAAAATTCCCTAAGCCTCTTCCTGGAATCAGAGAAATCTTGACCTTCCCATTTAAAATGCTCCCTCATGGAATGAAGAGTCTCTGAAAAGAAAAATCCTCAGGAGGAGAAGGAGTAGAATCATCCACATCAGAATCAGAATAAGGAGGATACTCCTGTAAGTCTTCAGAAGACTCAGAAGCCTCGAACACTGCTCAAAACTCTCAAGCTCAGGTTCCACCCTAGGCCTCTTATCAGGAGGGGCATAGAACCTCTAATCATAGTAATCAAATCTTCTGCCATTTTAAGCATATGTTTCTTAGGCAAAGATCCTGAAGAACTAGGAGAGACACCCACTGAAGTTAAACCTGGCCTGCCTCTCAAAGAAGCCTTGGAAACAGAAGGGGAGGGCCTAACCACCTTAGGAAGGGAGGGGAGAACAGCCACCTGAGAAGCCCCTTCAGCCTGGCCTACCTCCTGAGAGGACACATCTTGTAACAGTAAAGTCTCTCCCTGAGACTCCAAAGAAACTTCTGGCAGAACCTCCGGCTCCACTGAGCCTTCTAAAGAACCGACGTCCGGGACAGACGGTTCTTCCAACCTAGGCTTTGCTGCTTTGTCCTTGCGCTTTTTAGACAAAGCGGGCGTCGGAGCATCCGACTGCATTTTATAATTACAACGCTTCCCAAAAACTAACCTGGCACAGTCTAATCTTCTCTTTATAGTGCGTTTGTTAAATCTAGCACAAGAGCGACATCCAACAACGTCGTGCTCAGGCCCTAAGCAAGGTATACACAAGGTATGGTAATCCCTATGAGGTATCTGTTTCCCACAAGAAATACAGTTATTCACTTTTTCTGACATCCGGTTAAATACTGAGGCAAGAAAAACCAAAATATTCCCCAACGGGGTACTTAGCCAACTTTGATTCGGTCTGAAACTCCGACTTCAGAAAATTTCAGAACGCCAACCTGCACTCGCAATACTGCTTCTGCATCGGACCATGCGGCAAAAAAGACTGAGGATATGACGTCGGTCATGCGCATTTGTACCCTGATGTCCTGACGTCAGACTAATGCGCCTTGACCGACGTCAGCCATATACTTTGGTATTCGGGCCGACTGGGACAGCGGACTACCCAAGTGTTAGGACTGCAGCAATGTGGGATGAAGAACATCAGAAGTAAACAAGATGCATTACTGTGCAGTCAAATTAATAACAGATAAAGTCCTACCACAACACAGGGTAGTAATGGAAAGGACAGGGAGAAATCGAATGCCATCATGGAAGTATCAGAGGAAACTATAAAGCAATTAAGGCAAGAAGTGCCACTGTTAGAAGAGTATAGAAGAGGGAACAGATCTACAAAAATACTCAAAAGACATGATAAAAGCAATGCACAGTACTATAACGGATCAGGATTTCTCATGCACTATCACAAATAATAAACTAAAAATATCAGCAAAGGCAAAAAAACTTAGAAGATACACAGACAGATATAAAAGAAAAGTACAAAATAAGCAATTTATTGATGACCCAAAAAAGTTTTACAGAGAACTAGGGAACAAGATAAAAGGAATTCAAAAGCCACCAAAAAAGAAAAAATGATACATTTAGGAGAAATATTTATGAAGATCCTTTGGAATATAACAAAGATGCTAAATGGATAAAATAAGTTAAAATGTACAGAATATGAAATGGGATAAATGAACTGCTAGAGAGATTAAAATAAAGTTAAGAAAAGACTAACTGGAAAACCCCAGGCCCAGATGTAGTACATAACTTCTGGATAAAGGTATTAATATCTTTGCACAAAGATTTAGTCATGAGTAAGAAAGTACAGTTTTGTACCTACCATAAATGTAGATGTTCGAAGATCCACATTGCTGCAGTCCTAACACTTGGGTAGTCCGCTGTCCCAGTCGGCCCGAATACCAAAGTATATGGCTGACGTCGGTCAAGGCGCGTGGTCTGGCGTCAGGGCGTCAGGGTACAAATGCGCATGACCGGCGTCATATCCTCAGTCTTTTCTTGCCCCAGATGTCAGAAGACCCTAAAAGATAAGGCCAAAACCAAAAAACACCAAACACTCCTGTACCAAATATATGTACAGTATATACAAATTTACAAAAGTACAACCCCACCCACACAACCACCCCTAAACACAGAGGGAAGGAGGGAGGTAAATTGGACTGCAGCAATGTGGATCTTCGAACATCTACATTTATGGTAGGTACAAAACTGTACTATGTTCTTCATCCCACATTGCTGCAGTCCTAACACTTGGGTAGAATCCCAAAGCAGAGGTAAGGGAGGCTGGCAAATCATAAAGAAGCAGGAGCTGTCAACATGCCCTGAAAAATAGCCATGGCAAAACCAGCCCTAGATTTAGAGTAGAGAGGAAGGTGGTAATGCTTAGAGAAAGTATGCACTGAACTCCAAGTAGCTGCCTCCAAAATATCCTTAGTTGCCACCCCCCTTAGAAATGCTGTTGAAGTGGCAGTAGCCCTAGTGGAATGAGGCCTAATCCCAGCTGGAATCTCCTTGCCATGATGGGAATAACAAAATGCAATGCAAAACCCAATCCACTTAGAAATAGTTTGTTTAGACACTGGCTTGCCCTGAGAACTCAAAGCAAAAGAAACAAACAACTGCTGAGACTGCCTAAAATCCTTAGTCCTGCTTAAATAATAACGCAACTGCCTGTGTACATCTAAAGTGTGCAAAATCTTTTCCCCTTATTTTGGGGATCTGCATAAAAGTAGGCAAATGAATAGTTTGGTTTAAAGCCACACTAGAAACCACCTTAGGCATAAAGGAAGGATTAGTGCGTAATGATACCCTATCCTTATGGAAAATCAAAAAGGCTCAACCGCCATAAGGGCCTGCAATTCAGAAACCCTTCTTGCAGAAGTAATGGCCAACAAAAAGCAGTCTTCCATGACAAGTATTTCAATTCAGCAGTAGCCGAGCTCAAAAGGTTGTAGAGTAAGTTTCTCCAACACAAAATTGAGATCCCAAGCAGGAGTAGGAGCTCTACGTGGGGTCTTATATTCTTTGCCCCTCTAAGAAATTGCTTGAACAAAGGATGAGAAAACAATGGTGGGTCACAATCATAGTGAGCTGAAATTGCTGCAGCATGAATCTTAATGGAAGAGAAAGACAAACCTTTGTCCAATAACTCAGTAAGATATTGAAGAGCCACACTCAAATTAGGCTCAGAAACCTCCAAATCCTTTGCTGCACTCCAAAATAAAAATCTCTTCCATTTTTCTGCGTACACTTTCCTTGTACCAGGTCTTCTGGCTTCCATAATCACATTCAAAACTTGTTGAGGAAGTTGAGACCTGCTGTGGTTCAAAACAGAATATGCCAGGCTGTTAGATGAAGAGAGTGAAGCTTGACATTGAGTAGATGACCGTCCCTCTGAGACAATAGGTGTGGAATCAAAGGTAAAGGCCATGGAGGCTTCCTTACCAGACTCCTCAGTAATGGGTACCAGTGTTGCCGAGGCCAATCTGGAGCTATTAAAATCATCCTTGGCTTGTCTTGTCTGACCTTTAGGAGTACCTTTGGGAGGAGAGGCAGAGGTGGAAAGGCATACACATGAAGATTTTTCCAACTGAAAGAAAGAGCATCCACTTTCCAAGCTGTGTGATGAAACCTTTTCCAGCTAAACTTTGGCAGCTGGTGGTTTAGAGGAGAAGCGAACAGATCTATGTCTGGAGTTCCCCATGACACAGTCAATTTCCGAAATACATGAAGATCCAGTTTCCACTCGTGGGGATCCTTGATTTGCCTGCTTAACACATCTGCTAAGGAGTTCTGTGCTCGGCAGAAACCTTGCCTGAAGAGTTAGTTGCAAGCTGAGCGCAGTCTCCCACAAAATCATTGCTTGCCTGCATAGAGGATAAGAATGTGTTCCCCCTTGTTTGTTGATGTACCACATGACAGTTGTGTTGTCTGTTAGAATCAACACCTGCCCCGGAAGAAGTAACTCCTTGAAAGCCATTAATGCAAACTGGACTGCTAACATCTCCTTCATGTTGATATGTAGATGCTGTAGTCTGGCAGGCCACTTGTCTTGTATCCACTTTCCATTCAGATGAGCTCCCAAGCTATGTCTGAGGCATCTGTCGTTAGAATCTGACTCGCCTCTGGCGGGTCACAGAGAGTCCCTTGTTTAGGTGACATTCCTGAGCCCACCACAAAAATTCCTTTTGAATGCAAGGTATTATTTGAATGACAGTGTCCAAATCCTGGCAGTGCTGTGTCCATACATTTTGAGATACCATTGCAGCTTCCTCATATGCAGTTTGGCATTGGGAAGCACCAGAATACAAGATGCCATGAACCCTAAGGCTTGAAGGACTGTCCTTGCAGTCAGCCCGGACTGAAGAGATAGTTGATGGAAATAAAGGGAAAGATTCTTTTGTTTGTCCGGGGTTAAAAAGGCCATCTGGGTTGCTGTATTCAGTCTCACACCCAGAAAGCACATGTCTTGAGAGGGTACTAGACTGGACTTTATTTCGTTCACAGAATACCCCAGGCATCTTAGCACTGCTATCACATATTCCAAATGCTGCAAAAGGTCTTCCTTTTCTTGAGCCAGAATCAGGCAGTCGTCCAAGTAAGGATAGATTTGTATTCCTTTTAGCCTGAAGTAAGCTATCACTGGAGCCAGAACTTTGTGAATACTCTGGGCAGTAGATAAGCCAAAGGGCAATGCAGAGAACTGATAATGGGAATTCCCAGCTCGAAAGCAGATACTTCCTGCAACTTAGTCTGATAGGCACATGAAGGTAAGCCTCCTTGAGATCTAAAGTTACCATCCAGTGATCTTTGCCCAGCAGAGGTAAAAGCTGTTGTAACGTCAACATTTTGAACTTGGGAATGTCCAGATAAGTGTTGAGGATAGATAAATCCAAAATTGGTCTCCACGTGTTCCCCTTTTTTGGTACTAGGAACAGGCGAGAATAAAATCCTAGGCCCCTTTCTGGCACAGGAACCGGCTGAATGGCCCCTATTTGGAGTAACAGAGAAATTTGCTTGTGAGCCTCTTTTCTTTGTAGAGGAGGAATGTCTGGCATGCCTTTGAAAGGAGGCAAGGTATGGAAATAAAACCTGTAACCGTGGTGAATGATATCCAATACCCATCTGTCTTGGGTAATTAAACTCCAATTTTCTTTGAAAAGTGCCAGCCTTCCTCCCAGAGGTGCTGCCATATGAGAAAGCTCTGGCAGCTGAAAAGGCAGGTCATTGGGTCTGTTTACGAAAGGGCTGACCCCTGCCCTCACCAGAAGACTGAGCAGGTGAACTCCCTGTTCTAGGCCTAAAAGAACCTTGAGCTCTGCCCCTACCACGTCTAGACCTACCCCTAGACTGGGAATCATAAGAAGGATATGTCCATCCCTTAGTAGGCCAATTTCTACTAAACTTCGGAGGCTGAACCTGCAAAAAATCTTTAACAGTCTGCATAGACTTAGCCTTGTCCTCCATTTTCTTTAAAACTGCTTCCACAGGCGAACCAAACAACACATCAGACTGTAAAGGAGCATCCAAAATCCTTGTCTTAACATGCTCAGCTAAATTCTGATCCCTCAGCCAGGCATGCCTGCGAAGAACAGAACCAGTGGCAGCCACCCTCGAAGAGGCCTGTACAGCATCAAAACCACATTGCAAGGAATGCTTACCCACCTGTTCAGACACATGAACTAAATCCTGCAACTCTTTGCACTCAATACCTTCTGCCAGAGCATCCACCTTAGACTTCAATTGTGAAAGGAGATAATTTTGGTATTTTAACATGTGGAACTGGCAATTCAAAGCCCTCATGGCTAAAGTGGAAGAAGTATACACCTTTTTTCCCCATCTATCCAAAGCCCTTGCCTCTTTATCAGGAGGAACAGGATTTTTAACAACAGAAGCCTTAACACCTTTAGGCCCCTGAGAAACAGTTTCTGGGTCTGCCCTAGGACTCTTAAAAAGATACTTATGAGCTTCAGGCACCCTATAATACCTATCCGGTTTAACTGGGGCAGGAGGCAAAGAATCAGGGTTCAGGAAGCCTCTGCAAAAACATCTTCCACCACATCCAGAACAGGAGGTATAGCTAAAGGCCTATGCTGGGGTAAAACAAAATTCCCTAAGCCTCTTCCTGGAATCAGAGAAATCTTGACCTTCCCATTTAAAATGCTCCCTCATGGAATGAAGAGTCTCTGAAAAGAAAAATCCTCAGGAGGAGAAGCCGAAGGAGTAGAATCATCTACATCAGAATCAGAATAAGGAGGATACTCCTGTAAGTCTTCAGCCGAAGACTCAGAAGCCTCGAACACTGCTCAAAACTCTCAAGCTCAGGTTCCACCCTAGGCCTCTTATCAGGAGGGCATAGAACCTCTAATCATAGTAATCAAATCTTCTGCCATTTTAAGCATATGTTTCTTAGGCAAAGATCCTGAAGAACTAGGAGAGACACCCACTGAAGTTAAACCTGGCCTGCCTCTCAAAGAAGCCTTGGAAACAGAAGGAGGGCCTAACCACCTTAGGAAGGGAGGGAGAACAGCCACCTGAGAAGCCCCTTCAGCCTGGCCTACCTCCTGAGAGGACACATCTTGTAACAGTAAAGTCTCTCCCTGAGACTCCAAAGAAACTTCTGGCAGAACCTCCGGCTCCACCGAGCCTTCTAAAGAACCGACGTCCGGGACAGACGGTTCTTCCAACCTAAGCTTTGCTGCTTTGTCCTTGCGCTTTTTAGGCGGGCGTCGGAGTATCCGACTGCATTTTATAATTACAACGCTTCCCAAAAACTAACCTGGCACAGTCTAATCTTCTCTTTATAGTGCGTTTGTTAAATCTAGCACAAGAGCGACATCCAACAACGTCGTGCTCAGGCCCTAAGCAAGGTATACACAAGGTATGGTAATCCCTATGAGGTATCTGTTTCCCACAAGAAATACAGTTATTCACTTTTTCTGACATCCGGTTAAATACTGAGGCAAGAAAAAAAAACAAAATATTCCCCAACGGGGTACTTAGCCAACTTTGATTCGGTCTGAAACTCCGACTTCAGAAAATTTCAGAACGCCAACCTGCACTCGCAATACTGCTTCTGCATCGGACCATGCGGCAAAAAAGACTGAGGATATGACGTCGGTCATGCGCATTTGTACCCTGACGTCCTGACGTCAGACTAATGCGCCTTGACCGACGTCAGCCATATACTTTGGTATTCGGGCCGACTGGGACAGCGGACTACCCAAGTGTTAGGACTGCAGCAATGTGGGATGAAGAACATCTATTTATATGTGCACCCCAAACAGACATCAGCCTGGCTAACAGGGAAAAACAATGCTCCTACTTAAGAGTGAACCTGCACACAGCCCTAAAAACTATAGACCAATAACTTGCCTTCTGACAACATATAAACTATACAATGGAATTGATGCCAACAGAGTTTATAATTACTTAGAAGAAAACTCAATTATGGCAATAGAACAAACAGGTAATAAAAGAAAGTCATACGGAGGAAAGGATCATTTGTTGTTAAAGTCAGAGTGGAGAACTGTAAAAGGGGGAATAATCTAAGTATAGCACGGACAGACTACAAAAAAGCATTTGACAATATCCCACATTCATGGATAAAAGAGTGCTTAAAATGGATAAGATGTACTCTACACTGATAAACTACATCACATCAACCATGAAACAGTGGCGAACCACTCTGCGGTTAAGCCATGATAAAGGACAAATTATTATTCCAGGGATAAAAATCCAAAGGGGGATAGTCCAGGGTGACACTGTGACCACTGCTCTTTTGCCTTGCCCATAACCCATTAAGTTGCCTTCTTAACAGATGAGGTCATGGCTACAATTTGGCTCCCAGAAAGCAAAAAAGTGTAAAGACTTCTCATCTTCTCTTTGTCAAGGATTTAAAACTGTACAGCCCATCAGATGAGGAACTTAAAGTACAACTGCAAGTAATCAAAACTTTCTCAGATGATGCAACAATGTCATTTGGTCTTGACAGATGTGCAAAAGCAACCTTTAAAGCAGAAACGTTGCAGAACCAAGACATCAGTAGTTTGGGACAAGAAAGTGATATAAAAGAACTTGAGCCAGAGGGAGTGTATAAATATTTGGGAATTGATGAAGGTTCAACAATAAAGCACGAATAAAACTCAGTAAGGAATATTTCAGAAGACTTAAATTAATCTGAAAGCAGCGCTGACATGCAGGAACAAAGTTCAAGGTATAAACCAGTTTGCTCTTCCTGTCCTAACTTACAGTTTTGGAGTGACTGACTGGCCCCAAAAGGTGTTTGATAGATTATACAAGAAAACAAGAAGGATGCTTCATGCTCATCAAATGATTTATAAAATCAGTGTATACCACGATTATAAACATCCCTTTCTGAAGGAGGCATGGGCCTCCTTGAAATTGATTACATGTACAGAGCTGCAATCATGGGACTGCATACATATCTGCTGACCTCACAAGAACCAAGCACAGTGAAAGTTTTGAAACATGAGGAGAATAAATCCAAGATGACTTCACTTCTTAGTCTAGCATAAGCAGAAATTATCATTGGGTATCTCCAATTAAATAACACTAAAAAAATCTGTACAGTCCATCTCTACATTCCCCCCTGGAAATAACATTCCTATACTAGAAAAAAATCCTCGCCTGGACATCTAAAATTATTCAAATTGAAACAATCATCCTAGGTGACGCTAACATTGTCCACCTCCAACATAAACCTGTTCTCCTACACCCAAGTAGTAACAGACATTACTGGCTCTATAGACTGAATTCTAGTGCCTGGCCCGAGTAAAATTTCAGCCACAGGCACATTACCTCGAACCATAAGTGATCACCTACCTGTTTATATCCTTCGGAAAAACTCCCCCACCCACAATACCCACCAGAATAAACTAAGCAGGAACCTATTCAAATTCATCCCAAAAACTTTAAACACTACCCTCCTACAAATAGACTGGAGTGCCCAAAAAGTGCTACCCTTAGACGAGGCAGTTGAACTCTTCAATACTACATTTTTAAATATTCTAAATAACTTAGCTCTATGAGTAAAACGAATGAAAAACAACCATGCTAACTGGCTAACTAGAGCCACAAAACAACTTATGACAAACAGAGATAAAGCATGGAAACTCTGGCATAAAACCAAAAATCCTGCTCACCTCCTAGAATTTAAACAACTTTGAAATCAAGCAAAACACTTCATAATCAGAGATAAGAAAAACTTTTACCTTACATTTCAAAACCAAAACAGAAACGATGCTAAGAAATTTTGGGGTGCCGTCTCTAGTTTACTGCATCCAGGTAGCAAAAACAACCCATGTCCACATCCAAACAAAGCCCCCAATGAAATAGCAACCTTCTTCAACACACACTTCATAGGCACCATCTCCAAACTCTCTGCCACCTTCCCACAAACAAATTCTAAACCTACCAAACACACACTCATGCAACCTTCACACAACCACCTCAATGCTTGCCTTTCCTTCTCCCCTATCCCCACAGCTAAAAATCTCATATTACTACTGAAACTAAAACCTCGTCTAACGGCTCCAGACAATCTACCCCCAGATTACTTACAAATGTCAGCCAAATCTATAGCCTACCCCATTAGCATATTAATCAACAGATCCATCCAAGAGTCTCATGTGTACCTGTTATCTGGAAAAAAAGGCTACATACTCCCATTTTACAAAGGTGGCCCTAACATAGATCTCACCAATTTACGGCCAATTGCAATACTCTCCCCACTATCCAAAATCATGGAGAAATGAACCATGCTCAGCTCCTAAATCTCCTAACATAAAATAAGATATTATCCCCATCCCAACATGGATTCCGCCCATATCACAGTACCACCACTGTACTCCTATCATTCATGGACACTGTGACCCAAGCAAGTGACACTGGAAAAATTGTCTCCTTTCTCCTTCTGGACCTCTCCAAAGCTTTCAACACCATATCCCACCCCTTACACCTGGAAAAGTTATCCAATCTGAGAATGTCACACCCCTCACTCTTAACTGGTCCTCTATCTAACCAACAAACAGCAAGCTACTAAATGGCTCCACTCTTTCTCATGATTCATCAATATACACACAGGAGTTCCCCAAGGATCCATATTGGGACCTCTCCTCTTTAGCATTTTCATTAATGACTTCCACCCCCCCTCCCCCTATATCCTGTAATACAGTACGCAGACGACTCAACCATTATCTGCATTGCTGTCTCTGCTGACAAACTCCTAGCTAGGACCCAACATGCTTTCTCAATCACTGAGGAATGGATAAACAACTATCTAGCCCTTAACCCCAGCAAAACTAACCTGCTTCTATCCACCCCCCATAAAATCAACCCCCTAAATAGAGCAGATTTTAATATATATTCACAAAACAAAACCTGCATTAGAGCAGTATCACAAACTAAACTTTGAGGAGTTATGACAGACGAACACTTAACCTTCGATCTACACATCCAGAACTGCATAAAAAAAAAAAATCAGAAACTAGGCACCCTCTAATAAGCATAAACTGTACCTCACACCCACCACTAGACAAACCCTTGCACTATCCTATTTGCTTCCTTCACTTTTATACAGTGCCCATTTGTTCACTAACATTCAAAGCTCCTTAAAATCCAAGATAGAGTCCTGTTATAACAAGGCTGCCAGGTTCACAATGTACTCCTCCCATCACTGCATCGCCCTACACAAACTAAAACGGCTCGAACCTCCCCATCACCTAACCTACTTGCAGTTAACCACAGCTCACTATATCATTACCAAACCTTCCAATTGTCCAGCTGTCACCTCCCTCACCATAAGCCCTCCTGACAACTCAGATCTGAAAATCAATTCCTTCTAAAAGTGCAAATACCCAATCTAGCAGTTGGTCAATCTCTCTACTCATGTACCGTTGCTAAAATATGGAATTCTCTACCCAGCTCTATTAGAACTATTTCCAATCACACATCCTTCAGAAAGTCTCTAAAACAGCATCTCTTAGCCCTATGGCAATGTACATGTGGCTATGACTACAGAGCATCTTCCCCCATCTGATCTCACTAACTTTTTTTCTCCACACTACTTAACAGTTCTGCAACTACCTCTTCTTGTCTTCACTCTAGAGTATCCAAAGCAGATGATATATTGTACTTTGTATATTTTGTATATTGCCTTTGTTATTCTACCTAGAAATTTATAAGATTGTATGTCTGTTTTTTTTAAGTTATCTCTCTATGTATGTAGAAAATGTGACTGTATTTCAATTTCTTTTGTATGTGGAGCTTTTTTCCCTAGGCTTCCACTAAAAATAGCCACTTTCTGGCCCAGTGGACCATCCCGATAAACAAATGCAAAAAAATAAATAATAAATAAACCAGAAGTAGATAAAAAAATCAGGCAGCAACTGAATGTGCCAAAAAACAATAGAAAGAATATAAGGTAACAGATCAGATGACAAGGCAAGAAATGTGGAAAATGCATAAATATAGTTGATTGCATAAATATAGTTGTAAGTATAGAAAACTCCTGGAACAACCTCATGTTGATCAGGATTGAATGCAGGAATGGTTAAGGAGAGGTGAATTCAAACCAATGGATGAAAGGTTAATATTGGAAGCCCAAGACAGTGGACTACATACATGTTGGTTTACAAATCCATTAAGCACGTGGGAGAAACAGACAAATACATGTTTTCTAAAACAGAATATGAAACAGTTGCACACCTTGTTGCTGGTTGTGACATACTAATGGCAGAAGGACTGTATACTAAAAGGCATAATAATGTAGCAAGACTGTTGCACTGAAGACTGTGCAAACATTATAATACTGAAGTAGCTGAAAAATACTGGAAACATGAGCCACAAAGCATCAGAGAAAATGAAGTCTACATCACATGGGATTACACATTACTAACAGTTCAAAAATAAATGCGAGAAAACCAGACATAGTGGTCCAAGAAAAGAAGACAAAAGTAGCATTGATCATTGAAATCGCTGCATCCAGTGACTACAGTGTCTTGTGTGCAGAGACATACAAAGTCATAAAACATCAGGATTTGCAGGCAGAAACAAGGGCAATATGGAAGAAATATACCCAGACAGTTCTAATAATAATAGGAGCAACGGGTCTTATAAAACCAGAATCTACAATCGTATTTAGATATGTTACCGATACATAACTCCATACGAATTGCAGGAATCATTACTGGGCACATTGCGGGTGCTGTGAAGAGCACTTCTGGCTGACATCAAAGATTGAAATACTAATTTCATGAACTTTAATCATACTTTGACTTAGGAATTGGGTCCACTGCTGTCATGGTATTAGAAACCCAAAAGATTTGGAGAAATTATAAAGAAAGCAAATCACATAACATTGCAAAGTTTGCAAGTGACCAACTAAACAAAACACATTGCTCTCTTGTACTTCACCCTCTTAAATGGCTGAAGCTACAGTGAATATAAAAAGTTAACACACCACTGTCAAAACTGTTCCCACCTTTAATGTGACCTATAACCTGTACAATTCAATTGAAAAACAAATCTGTTAGGGGAAAAAATATAAAAAATAATAAAAGTACAAAAAGCTTGTTGCATAAGTGCACACCCTTAAACTAATACTTTGTTGAAGCACCTTTTGATTTAATTACAGCATTCAGTCTTCTTGGGTACACATCTGCCATCAATTAAAGAGACTCTGACTAACCCCAAATAAAGTTCAGCTATACTAGTAGGATTTTCCTGGCATTTACTCAGTTGCCTGCTACAGCAAAAGCCACTGTTTGCAGAGAGCTTACAAAGCATCAAAAGGATCTCATTGTTGAAAGGTATTAGTCAGGAGAAGGGTACAAAAAAATTTCCAGATCATTGGACATACCATGGAACACAGTGAAGACAGTCACCAAAAAGTGGAGAAAATATGGGACAACAGTGACATTGCAAAGAACTGGACGTCCCTCCAAAATTGAAGAAAAGATGAGACTAAAACTGATCAGGGAGGCTGCCAAGAGACCTACAGCAACACTGAAGGAGCTGCAGGAATTTCTGGCAAGTACTGGTTGTGTACTACATGTGACAACTATCTCTCGTATTCTCCATATGTCCGGGCTGTGGGGTAGGGTTGCAAGACATAAGCCTTTTCTTACACACAAAAAATCCAGGCCCGGATAAAATTTGCAAAACAATGCATCAAGTCTCCCAAAAGCATGTGGGAAAATGTGTTACAGTCTGATGAGACCAAGGTTGAACTTTTTGGCCACACTTCCCAAAAGGTATGTTTGGCGCAAAAACAACACTTCACATCACCAAAAGAACACCATCCCCATGGTGAAGCATGGTGGTGGCAGTATCATGCTTTGGGGGTGCTTTTCTTCAGCTGGAAATGGGACTTCAGTCAAGGTGGAAGGGATTATGAACAGTTCCAAATACCATTCACTTTTGGCCCAAAACCTTCAGGCGTCTGCTAGAAAGCTGTAGATGAAGAGGGATTTCACCTTTCAGTGCGACAATGACCCCAAGCATACATTCAAATCAACAAAAGAATGGCTTCACCAAAAGAAAATAGTTTTGGAATGGCCCAGCCAGAACCCAGACCTAAATCCAATAGAAAATCTGTGGGGTGACCTGAAGGCAAACCAGCACACAACAAAATTTCCTGGTCATTGGTGATTCTACAGTGAGGCATACAGATGTCCCCCCTCACCAAACTGAGTAAGGAGAGAGTCGCAGTTTACTGCCTTTCTAAGGCTAGGGCCCGCCAAGTCACACAGTGACTCAGGTCACTGAAACACAGGTACCAGTGTGACTCTGTCACAGTCCATTTGAGTGCTTATGACCCAAGACATACCTCCCTTAACTATGTGAATCAACACATGATTGAGCTCGCTGATTATGTGTCTCAAGCAGGTTTGAGCCTAGCACTGAGCACCATACTACCTTCTCCAAAGATGATGCCACATTACCAAGAGAAAATGACTGATTTTAATAACTGGCTTGGCTTCTGCTGTCAGTCCAAGGGGATACAGTTTTCACGGTCTGGGAGAACATGGTTGTCAGACCATGCTAATTTGCCAAGGATGGTCTGCATTTATCCCTTCTAGTCTTTCCACTCTCATAGTACATTTTGTAGACTGACTTAACTGAACCTAGAAAGGAATATCTGAAGGTGATACCACTCAATGTTGCAAGGCTTAACAAGAAAACTCCACTCCCTGCAAGTCTTTATATCCCTGGAGAGTGTAGACATCTGTGTACTAATGGAGACAAGTTTTAAAGGTCAAGGACAGTACCCCGGCAGTGTAAAGTTATAATGCCTTTCCACACTTTTAGAGCAGCTACTACACATGAAGGAACTAAAGATGGTCTCAGTCTATATTAAAAACAACCTTGCATCTGGACTAGTTCAAGTGTATGGAACTGGAACTTGTACACGTGCAACTCACAATAAACAGGAACTTGTACCATATACTTGAAACATACAGGACCCCTCCATGTCCCAAAAAATGACCTATCTTAATGTACTAGAGTCCCTCACTGTTCAACCCAATACAATCTTCATGGGGATCTCAACTGTCCCTCCACAGACTGGGAATCATACACCATTTCTAACGCAGAAGCCCAGCGATTCCTAAACTTCATTAATACCAACATCCTGGAACAGTTGGTCCATTCTCCTACTAGTAGCACAAACAGACTTGACCTTGTACTCAAAAAACATGAAGGGGGGGGCAATGTTCCTCATCCAATGTAGTGACTCACTCATCAGATCAGACCATAAGGCTGTACCACTTGAAACAAAAATAAATTCAAGCACCCAGTGAAATCAAAAACTTTTAGGAACTATCCCAAGGTTAAATCTTCTCTATTAAGTGATATCTTGACCACACTCCAAGCAGCCCAAAATCCAGTAAACACCAAAGTATATGCAGAGTTATTTACAAAAATCCCTGTATAGCCATTCTGATAGCTGTACAGAGCAAGCTGTACCCAGTCGTATTAAGAATACGACCAACTCAAAAGACAAGCCACCTTGGTGGAATCAATATTAATTGGTTATACAATAAAGGAAAAAAAATATTGGTCAAGCTTAGGAGCAACAAAGCTCAACATACCAGAAGTCCTCTGACCAATCTAAACAGGCAGCTAAAAGGGCTAATTAATACCTTAATGCTAAATTTGAAGAAAAAATAACTTCTCAGGCAAAGGACAACCACACAGCTTTTTACAGCTATGTCCGTAACCTAATGGGAAATGTGCAACAATGGACAGTACTTGTAATTGGCACAGAAAGAACAGTTGTGTACACTTACCATAAATGTAAATGTTTGAGTGTATTCACTGTTGCAGTCATCACATTTGGGTTATCTGCCTGCAGGTAGCCCTCAGCCAGCCTGAATACCAGAGTCTTGGATTCCTGCGTCGGATGCTGTCTCTTCTTCCATGACGTCAGGGGTATAAAACATGCAGCAGACGCCATTACATAATTTTTTCTTGCCCCAGATTTCAGGTGCCCCCACAAAGGGAACAATTATATGTTATGGTACACCTCCATCCAAAGGCAAATACACCAGAAAGGTTAAATACACCAAACAAGAAGGAAAGGTAGAGCCAAGAGATGTCAGGGGCTGGGGGGAGGGTAACAAGGACTGCAACAGTGAATACACTCGAACATCTACATCTACATTTATGGTAAGTGTACACAACTGTACTATGTTCTTCGTGTTTCACTGTTGCATTCATCACATTTGGGTTGATTCCCAAAGCTAAGGAAGGGAGGAGGAAGTTAGAGAACATTAGGGCCAGCTATTAAGCCCTGCAAGACTGCAGTGGCAAAACCAGCTCTGGATTTAGAAAAAATAGGCATGTGGTAATGCTTGGTGAAGGTATGTATGGAGCTCCAGGTAGCAGTTTCTAGGATATCCCTGGTAGGGACTCCTCTGAGAAAAGTTGTAGAGATAGATGCAGCCCTGGTGGAATGTGATCTTATCCCCTGTGGGGTAAGTTTTCCATGGTGCTTGTAGCAGAAATTAATGCAATGGGCTATCCATTTAGAAATGGTTTGCTTTGAAATGGCCTTCCCCTCTGCCCCTGCAGCAAAGCCAACTAGCAGCTGTTCAGATTTTCTGAGAGGCTTAGTCCTGTCCAAATAAAATCAAAGTTGTCTGTGCACGTCCAAAGAGTGCAGTATTCGTTCTCCTTTGCTTTGTGGATTAGGGAAAAAAGTAGGCAAATGAATGGACTGACTTCGGGCCACACTAGACACCACCTTGGGCATAAAGGAAGGATTGGTCCAGAGGGAAACCCAGTCTGCATGGAAGATAATGAAGGGTTCCACTGCCATGAGGGCCTCTAATTCAGACGCTCTTCTTGCTGAAGTGATGGCTAGAAGGAAGGCTGTTTTCCAAGAAAGGAATTTCAACTCTGCAGTTGCAGCTGGCTCAAATGGAGGGAGAGTGAGCTTTTCCAATACAAAGTTAAGGTCCCAGGCTGGAGTAGGAGCTCTCCTGGGGGGTCTTAAATTTTTGGCCACTCTAAGGAATTGCTTTAGCAGGGGGTGGCTCAGTATTACAATGTGCTGAAATGGCAGAGGCATGAATTTTAACGGACAAGAAGGATAGGCCCTTGTGGATCATTTCTGTTAATTACTGAAGAATACAAGGTAAGCTGGGCACCGCTGTGCCCAGCCTGAGTCTGGCTCCAGGAACAGTATTCTTTTCCACTTTTCAGCATAGGATTTTCTAGTACTAGGCCTCCTTACCTCTAGAAAGACATCTAGCACCTGCTTACTGAGGGATGCTATTGGAGAGCTCAAGGAATTAGCCAGGCTGCAAGGTTCAGGGTTTGAAGTTGAGGGTGCAGAATCTGGCCCGCCTGCTGGGACAGCAGGGAAGAGGTCGGATGCAGGTTCCATGGTTCCAGCAGTGTCATACTGTGCAAGAGGGGGTTACCAGTGCTGGTGTGGCCAGTCTGGTGCAATCAGTACTGTCCTTGGCTTGTCCTGTTTGATCTTTTGCAGAACCTTCGAGAGGAGAGGCAGAGGGGGAAAGGCATAAACTGAGAGGCTTTCCCAGGTAAAGGACAGGGCATCCACTTTCCAAGATTGACTGTGGGAAGTCCTTGTGCAGAATATGTCCAACTGGTAGTTCTGGAGGGAGGCAAAAAGGTCTATCTCTGGAGTCCCCCATTTATTCCTCAAGAGGTTCAATATTTTTGGTTCCAGTTTCCATTCGTGTGGGTCCATGAGATTTCTGCTTAGGTCATCTGCCAGTGAGTTTAACTTGCCTGGCAGGAATTGAGCTTGTATGTGCACTTGGTAGCTCACGGCTGTGTTCTACAGAGCCATGGCTAGTCTGCAGAGAGGGTACGAGTGGGTTCCTCCCTGCTTGTTTATGTACCATATAACTGTGGTGCTGTCTGTCTTTACCAATAATTGTCCTGGAAGAATGTGGTCTTTGAAGGCTGTCAGGTAATTCTGTACAGCTAACATTTCTTTTTGGTTAATATGCAGGTGCATCTGTCTCTGTTTCCATTTGCTCTGAATGCACTGCCCTGCCAAGTAAGTAAGCCCCCCATGCATAGTCTGATGCGTCTGTTGTTAGGTTTTGGGCAGGAGGGAGTAGAGTGAAAAGGAGCCCCTTGTTGTGGTAGTAGGCCTCTGCCCACCAACGGAACTCTGTCTTTATACAAGGAATGATAGGATTCACTGATTCCAAGTCCTGAGAATGTTGACACCATAGGCTTTTTAGATACCACTGTAGTTTCCTCATATGCAGTCTTGCAAGGAATTAGTAGAATGCAAGAGGCCATGAATCCCAGGCCTTGCAGAATTTTCCTTGCAGATAGCTGGGTCTTTGTGGCCAGTAGCTTGAAGCAGGTTGTCAAATAAACTTGTTTCTCTGGAGTGAGGAAAGCCATCTGGGAAGTTGTGTTCAAGCTTGCTCCCAGGAATACAATCTGTTGGCAGGGTACTAGGTGAGATTTCTTTTCATTTATGGTGTACCCCAGCAAGGTTAGAAGTTTCTTTATGAATGCCAGATGTTTAAATAGCAAGTCCTGGCTTTCTGCCTGAATCAGACAATCGTCCAAGTATGGGTATATCTGAATACTTCTCTGCCTGCAAAATGCAATGGTTGGAACTAGACTCTGTCAATACCCTGGGTGCAGTAGATAAGCCAAAGGAAAGTGCAGAGAACTGATAGTGCATGGAGCCTGCCCTGAAGCGTAGGCATTTCCTGCAAGATTCCCTTATTGGAATGTGCAGGTAAGCTTCCTTTACGTCTAACGTAGCCAACCAGGCATCTTTGCCTAGCATAGGAAGCAGCTGTTGAAGTGTTAGCATTTTGAATTTTGGGATTACCAGAAAGGTGTTTAGAATAGAGAGGTCCAGAATAGGACGCAAGGGGCTGACTTTTCTGGGTACCAGAAAAGGTCTTGAATAAAAACCTTGTCCCGTTTGTTCTGCTGGGGCAGGCTGAATAGCCCTGATACTTAGAAGAGAGAGAACCTTCTGTTGGGCCTCCACCCACTGATTTGGAGGTAGGTGTGGCCAACCATTTGGGGTTGGTAGGGTGTGGAAGTGGAATCTGTATCATTGGGAAGCTATTCAAAACCCCATTTGTCCTGGGTAATGAGTTCCCAGTTTTCAGCATGCAGGGCGAGTTTTCCTCCTAAGGGGGCAAGTAGTTGAGCAGGGCTTAGAAGGGTTAAGGTTAAGTCATTGTGCCATTTTTCCTTAGGGGGGTGGCTTACTACTCCCTGCTTTGGAAGTGGGAGCCCCTCCACTGCTTAGGCCTGTGCGTAGTCTGAGACTGTAACCTAGGTGGCCTGCTGTTCCTGGGTTTTGACTGAGAAGGCCTGGAAGAGACTTGAAAGGACCAATTCTTTAAAGGCCAATGCCTACTAAATCTGGCTGGCTGTACTTGTAGGAAATCTTTAACAGTCTGCATAGATTTAGCTTTTTCCTCCATCTTTTTGAGGACTTCTGCTTTGTTGCCAAACAGGCAGTCTTGGTTTAAGGGAGCATCCAGTAATTTAGCTTTAACATGATCTAGCAAGTTTTGCTCCTTAAGCCAAGCATGCCTTCTAAGTACAGACTCAGTGACAACAGCCCTGCAAGATGCTTCTAAAGAGTCAAAACCACATTGCAAAGTACGTTCTAACTTGTTCTGCAGAATGCATTAAATCTTGTAATTCTTTGTATCAGCACAGTCAGGAATCAACATCATTTTCTGTTTAAGTAGTCCCATAATATGCTGCTGGTACTTTAACATATGAAACTAGCAATTTAAAGCCCTAATGACCAAAGTAGCAGAAGTGTATACCTTCTTACCCCAGCTGTCCAAGGCTCTAGAATCTCTATCAGAAGGGGTAGGATTTTTGGCAGCAATAGCCTTAATGAATTTTGGTCCTTGGGAAATGGTCTCTGGATCCGCAGAAGGATTTCTGAAGAGGAACTTGTGAGAGTCAAGTACTCTGTAATACCAGTCGGGTTTTCCAGGAGCTGGAGGAAAAGTGTCTGGGGCCAGGCTAGATTCCAAAAAGGCATCATCTACAATGTCCAGAACATGAGGGACAGCTAAAGGCCTGTGTTGAGGAAGGAGTAAGAATTCTCAAAGCCTCTTTTTGGAGTTAGAGTAATCCTGGCTTTCCCAGCAGAAATGCTCCCTAAGAGTGTGCAAGGTTTCACCAAAAGAAAAATCTTCTGGAGGGGAAGCAGAGGGAATGGAATCCTCTGCATCAGAATCTTCATAGGTAGATAAGGGCAAATCCTGGTAATCAGTAGAAACAAAAATATCAGATTCCTGATCAGAAGAATCAGAAGGAAAATCAGTTCTAGGTTTCTTAGAGGGGGAAGCTAGCCTTCCCCTAATTAAGGTAACAAGTCTTCAGCCATTCTAAGCATTTGTTTTTTAGGCATATGGGCCTGAGAATGCGGTTTGGACGGGTTTTCTAGGTGTGGTGCGAGTTTTAAGCCTGGATGAAGAAGATGGCGTCGGTTTAAAATGCAAGTCTGTAGGCCTGAATACACCCTCAGAAGCCGGTGTCTGCATCCAAGGCAGAAACCTCCGCAGGTTCCATAGTCGAAGAAGCATCTCGCGGCATACCGGACTCCGAATGGTTCTCGGTAGAGGCCTGCAAATCTGAAGTAGCGGGTATCAGGGGCTGCGAAAGCACCTCACTGAGTACTGGCGGACTGGCGACTAGCTCAATGGAAACATCGTTGGCTGTTTCGGACCTATGCAGTTTGTCTTTGTCTTTATCCTTACGTTTTTTCGGAAGATTGTTAGTCGGATTGCTTAATGAAGCCATTTCGGAATATGGATACAGAGTACCAAAATAATTTGCTGCAAAGACAGTTCAGGGATTGAACAAGGCACAAAACCGACAGCGAGTGACGCCGTGGTCTGGGCCTAAGCAAGGAATGCAGTACGAATGAAAATCTTTATGAAGTATTTGCTTTCCACAGGTAAGACAATTGTTAACTTTTACTAACATCGGTTAGAGCAAGAAAAAGGATCCCCAATGGGGTACTTAGCTTTTTTGAAGACTTCAGTTCTGAAACTTGAAATTTCAGGAGTCTGCCGACCAGCACTTGCAAACTGCTTTGGCTTCGGGCACCACACGGCAGGAAAGACTGATGTAATGGCGTCGGCTGCATGTTTTATACCCCTGACGTAATGGAAGAGACAGCATCTGACGCAGGAATTCAAGACTCTGTTATTCAGGCCGGCTGAAGGCTACCTGCAGGCAAATAACCCAAATGTGATGACTGCAACAGTGAAACAAGAACATCTTACTGTAAATGACATCACCCACACTGTACCGGTGGCCACTGACAACTTTTTTGGCTGACGGGTTCAGCTCAAATTTCTCCCCTCACTCCCATCCTGATATTCCAAAGGAAATAACATGTGGCAATCCACCAATGGACCAGTAATCCTCACTGGCATCAGTGGAGGATGTACACTAAGAGGATGACAAGGTACAAACACCGTATTTCCAAGATGTAGCTTTCTGTATCAAGTGCAATTTCTCTTAAGAGCACTTGGAGACCACAGTCAGTCCAGGGCTGGTTTTTGCCTCTTTCTCCAGATCGCCAATAAGACTCCCCACTGGCATAGCTAGAGTTGCGATCTCAGCTGAGTGGTCAAGTCCAGACCTCCAGCACCATCTCTGTGCAACCACCAACGCTTCGTGTCCCTGCCCAAGTAGCTGACAAACACACTCAGGTTTGATTTACACACACACACACACACACACACACACACACACACACACACACACACACACCCCCTAAGAAAGACTGGCACAGGTTTACTAGCTATGTCCCTTTTTGCCCGGACTGTAAGGTAGTTATCACTCTCACCAGCCAACTCCTTATCAGCTACTTTAAGGCCTTTAACAAAGGGTGTCCAATCTTACTGTGCAATGTTACTATTAATACAAATGGTAGTATGACCAAGGGCAAGGCTATTAGGAGTGGCCTACACATCGTCACCAAATAAATATGCAAGTACTCTCAGAACTTAAGTATTTCCCATAAAGCTCAGCTACAATGAAAGGGTTAAATATATTTAATAAATAAAAGAACAAGAAAATATTCAGTATATTCACAATGACATCAGAGTTCAAAACCACAGGGAATATTTAAAACAACGCTGCAGGACAATCTCAAATAAATAAATAAAAAATGTCTAAACTAAGCTTCACTATATTCTTGATCGTATCTAACAGAATTACACTTTTTCTAGAAACTTGCTTACAGAGCAAGGCAGATGTGTGGTGAATGGTTCTTTAGTTGTTGTCGGGTCCAAGATAGAATACAGAATGCTGTCTCTCTCTCAGAAAACTGTCAAATTAATTTCTCAAACATTACTACTGGGATAGCTTGCAGAATGACATCATTTTGTTGTCATCTGACTCTATCCCAGGTGAACCCCCCCCCCCCCACACACACACTGCTGGAAGCTAGCAGTATTTAGCATCTACCTGTGAAAATACACAGACCTCAGATCTCTGGCAGATGCTGCAAGTCATACAACAATCGCATTCCTTCATATTTCAAAACTAGTAATTATTTCACCTTGGAGACGATACAGAAATCTTTCTAATTTTAGACATTGTGTCTCCTTGCTGCATTGAAACTGAAAAATATCATATTTTATGGCCTAGCCATAAAGTAATTTAATTTCAGCTATTTTTTTTTCAGACGTTTACTAGACTGATCTTAACCTCCTGTGTTCCAGTTTCCACTATTAAAATATATACATTTAAGGAGTTACAATAGTGCATGTACATTTCTGTTCTATTCCAGTAGGGCATGCTGTGGTTGCATTTTAAGCACAAGTACTCTATAAAATATATTTCAACACGTCTGCGCAAACAGAGTTTGATATATATATGACTTACAGTTCTAATACAGTTGTAACACAAGCATCTTGTATGAATCCTGTTGATATTCACAAAAGACAAACTTATTTACAAAATTCCAGATAGCTGGGCTGGCAGTATCTCCTTTCATCACATACCACAATCCTCCCAACCATTACTAGAGAACAGGTCATCACTGCACTCTCCAGTGACAAAACCATTGCATCAATGGGCCACACTAACATCCAGGGATACTTACTAAATAGCATGAAACATGACCTCTCTGGTGTGCTTGAATCACTTTTCATCTGCAGCCAGGTTTTTGTGCCTAAGGAATGGTAGATAGCTTCAATCATTCCCCTGCACAAAGGGGTTCAGGCCACTGATCTAGGTAACTACAAACCCACAAGTCTAACCAGCCTCATATGTACGGCCATGGAAAGAATCAACATGGGCATGATAAATGAGGACATAAATAACCTGCAAATGCTGGACCCATCACAGTTCAGCTTTGTTAAAGAAAGTCATGCCTATTAAATCTGGTGGACTTCTTTGACAGGGTCACCAAAACAATGGATGAGGGCAAGACTGTGCACAATGCTTCCCTCAACCTGGCCAAGGCTTTTGATACAATACCCAACTCGGACATTATAGACACTAAATTAGGTACAAACCCTTTTATCAGCCGCTTGATAGCCAACTGACAACTGATAGGACCTAGCAGATCAAAACAAGTGAGGTCACATCTAACAAGAGGCCAGTCACTAGCAGAGTCCCCCAGGGCTTGGTAATTGGCCCGTTTCGTTTTGGCATCTATTTCTCTGAAGTGGGAGCAAAAGCTGAAAGTTAATGGCTGACTAAGTTTGCAGATGATTGCAAGATGGGAGTCATCAAACTCCCCTATAGACTCTAGCATTTTTCAAGAAGCCCCATCTCAGACTATCAAAACTGTGCCAAACCCAGGGTCATAAACACAATGCTAAAAATGATAATATGCCCTTAGGAATTGACCCAATGCTCAGGGATGTCTGTATGTATGCAGACAGTAGCCTTACCTTCGACCACCACATGGCCACAGTGTTGAGGAAATCTTTTTATGTTGCGCAACTTAAGGGAATCTAATCTAGGTCCAAAGAGGTCATTATCCCACTATACTCTGCCCTTATCAGACCAATCAGAGTACAAAACTCCCTTCAGTATGTGCTTGACCAGGCATACGCACCAACCAGAGCAACCTCAGAGATTCCTTACAAAAAAGATACAAGGCATAACAAACCTGCCTTATGCAGAGTACCTTAAAGTCCTTTCCCTCTACTCAGTCTCCCCCATAGATTGCTGAGATGTGATCAATTTACGGCTTACAAGGTATCCACAAACCTCACACTTATGAATCTCCTGCACATTTCTAAGTCAAACAATACCAGAAATACAAGGTCTGGGGGCAAACTCTCTCAAATGCTTCAAGATAATCTTACAAAATTAGCAGGCAAAAACCAGTCTGTACTCCCACTTTCATTTTGTTTTGGTTTGCTCACTCCAACAGATTTTTAAGGAAAACAGATATCTCAAACACAAGCATGTTTCTCAGACTGCACAAAATGTGTATTTTGCTATATTACAGCAAAATGACAAGAGATTACTTTCCCCAGAATAGTGTTATTTTTCTCATTTCATAAGAACACACCTACAGTATAATTCTGATACATGCAGTGACAGCTTGAAAAAAAATGTAATATATATATATATATATATATATATATATATATATATATATCAATGATTGTGAAACAAGCAACCAGACGGCTACAAAAGACTGCAAATCATACTCAGCACTCAATGGACCTCTGCAACTATTAGTACTACATAAAATTTCTCAGAATGATACACCATGACTCTCAGCTATAAAATGATCTTAGATGCTGATTTCAGATGAAAAGACATGTCAACAACTTTACCTTTCTGCAATGTAGATTACTACAGCACACCAAGTCTACACCACGGGGGGGGGGTCAAGTCCAGTGGAGGAAAACAAGTCCATCTCGCCTCACATTCTTACCTGTGGGTTCGGAGCCGAATATCGGCTCCGACTCGGCCAAACTTTTCTAGCTCAAAGTCTTCTATTGGCTGGGCTAAGCAAGTATCCCATGCTGCACTGCTCCATATCCCCAGATCTAATTTGCTGCGAATACTCATTCATACCCCATGCATAACAACATCCAAGTAAAGAAGAAGAAGCTAAAAATGAAAGGAACTCTGTAAATCAGACCTAACCTCCAGATACTCCAGGAAGGGGGAAGGTGGGAGGGAAAGTAAGAATGTGAGGCGAGATGGACTACATACATCAAACGTTATGGTGATTACATAACTTCTTGATGTTATGTAGTCCAATCTCACCTACATTCTTACCCGTGGGACAGCGTCTCCAGCACCTCCATCCTGGGCGGCTCAGAGGAAGATACTCCTGAGTACTGTAGAACCAAAGGAAGACCTGACCCTAGATACCATGTCCAGCTTGTAATGAGTAACAAAGGTGTGAGGAGATGCCCAAGTAGCTGCAATATCATCCATAGACAATCTGGCCTGATAGGCTGTAGATGTAGATACAGCCCGAGTAGAGTGAACCTTGACTGGAAATGGAAGGTCTTTACCCCCTGAGGAATAAGTGAAAGAATGAAAGAAATGCAATTTGATATCCATCTGGATAGGGTGATTTTGGAGACAGGTGACAATTCTGTTTTCCAAAAAGGAGACAAACAGCTGATCAGATTTTCTGAGATCTTTGGTTCTGTGCAGATAGAAACGTAACTGTCTGTGTACATCCAACTGATGAAATTTAAATTCTGCCTTGTTCGAAAACTGGGGAAAAAACACTGGCAACTCAATAGACTGATTAAGATTAGATATGGACGCCACTTTAGGAAGAAAGGAAGGGCTTGGTCTAAGAGAAACCCTGTCCTTATGAAAGATCAAGTATGGAGGTTTAATAGAAAGAGCTTGAATTTCTGAAACGCGTCTGGCTGATGTGATGGCTATTAAAAAGGCAGTTTTCCAGGTCAAGAATTTTAAGTCACAGGTAGCTGCAGGCTCAAAGGGTGGTGAAGTAAGGGCTTGCAGAACAAAAGTTAGATCCCAGGGCATGATCGGTTCTGAAACAGGAGGACGGAGTAACAGAGTGCCCTTCAGGAAAGCCTTACAGAGTCCGTGAACCATCAGACTAGGCTCATTAGCAACATGAAAATTAGAAATCGCTGCCAATTGAACTTTAACGGTATCAGACGCTGAGCCCTGCTCGAAAAGCATAGACAAAAACTCCAAGACGGAAGCAACTGGAGCTGTGTAAGGGTCAATTCCATGTGTATGAGCCCAAACAGAAAACCTCTTCCATTTGCTGGAATAAATCTTCCTAGTAGAGGCCTTATGAGTGGAAGATAAATATGAATTACCTCAGGTGAAAAGTGATGAAGCCTAACTAATGACGGAAGTTGAGTAGCCAGGCTGTCAACCGGAGGGTCCGCAAAGAGAGGTGGAACTGCCCCAACATGTGTGTCAGTAAGTCTGGTTGTGGGTTCAGAGCCCAAGGTGTGTCCACAATGTAGGGATGGAGAAAGAGGAACCAGACTTGACAAGGCCAATGTGGAGCAATCAGAATCATTCTGCTTCCCAAGGACTGCACTTTTTTAATCACTTTTGATAGCAAGGGAAAGCATAAAGCAGACCGGAGAGCCAATCGTGGACTACAGCGTCCCTGGGTGACTCTCCCTGTGGGAGGGATCAGCATGAAGTAGCTGCTGCATTTGGCATTGAGGGGGCTGGCAAAAAGGTCACAGCAAGGCTGACCCCACCTGCTGAATATTTGTTCTGCAACTAGACTATTCAGGGAACACTCGTAAGGCATCAGAATAGCTCTGCTTAGCCTGTCTGCTATAACGTTGGACTTCCCCAGAATATGCGTTGCCACCAGAAACCGTTGGGAAGATACTGCCCACTGCCACACTCGCATGGCCTCTCTGCACAGGGAGTAAGATCTGGTTCCTCCCTGCTTGTTCAGATACCACACCACTGACATATTGTCCGAGTGTATTGCAATAGTCCCAAGAGGTAGAGAGCACTGAAGTGCCTGCAACGCAAGTAGCACTGCTATCATCTCTAGGACGTTGATATGCAGATGTATCTCATGATCTTGCCACGTGCCTTGGACTGTCCTGTCGAGATAATGCTCCCCCCACCCCATCTGGGAGGCGTCCGTGGTCACTGTGGCAGCCGGGGGTGGTGGAATGAAGGTTTTCCCCTGTCCAGATTGTTGGTGCAAAGCCATCAACTGAGATCCTGTTTGCATCTGTCCGTGAGCAAAATAGGGTGGGAAAGTGGAAGTCTCTGGAGAGACCATTGAGCAAAGAGGAGCCATTGAAGGAGCCTCATGTGCAATCTCGCTAGAGGGACTAACATAATTGTTGATGCCATAGTCCCCAGGAGTTGGAGAACCCATCTTGCCTTCGCTTTCCTCAGGAGTAGCAGGGTGTGCACCTGCTGCTGTAAGACTCTGATTCTTTCCTGCGGTAGAAAGACTCGCATTTGAATGGTGTCTAGCTCTGCACCTATAAAAATGACACGCTGTGAGGGCAACAAGGCAGATTTTTCCCAGTTCAGTGTGATGCCCAACTGTTGAAAGAGAGTGATGGTAGTGTCCCTGGTTTGGATTAGTAGACGCCTGGTGGGGGGGGGGGGGTGAGGAGCCAGTCGTCCAGATACAGAAACATTTGGAATCCTTGACGTCTCAAGTGAGCTGTCACCACCGCCATACACTTGGTGAACACTGTGGGGGCCGTGGTGAGACCATACGGAACTTGGACTTTTGCACATAGTTGTTCAGTTGGCTGAGATCTAATACGGGTCTCAGGTCCCCTGTTCTTTTCGGCACCAAAAAGAATCTTGAGAAAGTCCCTAATCCGATCTGATCTGAGGGGACATGCTGGATGGCTCCTTTTTCTAGCAGCTTTGAAACCTCTGAGGCTGCATGATCCCTCCGACTGGGTGGAACGTCCAGGATTTTTCTGACTGGAGGGGGATCTGACGAAAAGGGTATGTGATAACCTCCGGAAATTATTCGTAATGCCCATCGGTCCTGGGTAATGCTTTGCCAGGCTTCCGGGTATAATGATATTCGACCCCCGACTGGCTCAGGAAACGCAGAGTCAGGCATTCCATCAGGAATGACGGTAGGGAGAGCCGCGAAAGGAATGGCGGTCTCCAGAATTGCAGGGGCCTCCTCTGCCTCTAGGGTGGCGTCTCCATGAATAACCCTCCCCCTCCTCTGCCTCTGGAGGGGGGCTCACCTTGTGCACTGGGAAAAAACCTCTGTGATTTTCTGAATCACATCTTCCCACCCCTGTGGGCCTTTGGTAAGGCCTAGAGGGAAGGGAAAAACGGACCCCTACAGCAGACAGAGTCTTTCCCTCTTGCTCGCACCTGGTGAGGGTGTCTTTCACCTTGGTTCCAAACAAAGAAGAACCATCAAAGGGGGCGTCAGTGAAAGAAGACTTGAGAAGGCCTCCGAGAAATGACAAAGGAGCATCCAGGCTTGCCTCCTAAGGGTGACTCCTGAGCTTGCTGCCCTACTCGCTCCCTCAGCTGCATATGAAATGAGCTGCATGGAGGAGTTGATGGAATTGAGGGTAGACACCTGGGCATTAACCGTCTGGGCCACCGCTTCAGGAATGTTGCGCGCAAGAGTATCTCCTAACTCCTTGAGGAGATCTCTCTGGAGCCGAGTAAAGTGACACCGGTAGTTCAGCGACCATAAGGTAAAGGTTGCTGACGAGAGGGTACACTTCCCATACCAGTCCATGGTCCTAGACTCCTTGTTAGGAGATGGACGGAGGAAGAAGTCTCGGCTAATTCCTTCTGAGTGGCAGCCGCTGCCACCATGGTATCTACAGGGACTCCTTTGGATAAAAACTCCTTACCCAGGGGAGCAGACAGGAATTTATTGCGTCTCCTGGGTAAGGGTTCCACAAAATCAGGGTTCTCCCACACCCTCCGACAAATTAAATCCAGGAACTCATCGAAGGATGGGGACACCCAGGAGGCAGAGGGTTGAGCACCAAAAGCCTTCAGGAAGACCGACTCCTCATTGGAGGGGGCTTTGGATGGCCAGTCACCTCTTTGTTTCAATATCTCCAGGATGTCGGAGAAAGAAACGTCAGAGGATGACTTGGGGGACCCCTCTGATTCCTCCAGGTCAGTATCTGAGGTGAGAGACTCATCCTGGGAGTCTATGTGCTTCCTCTTGCACGTTTTCTTTCTAGGGGGCTCCTCAGGCAAAAACTCTAAGGGGCCCTCAGAAACTTGGGGACCACTCGTGGGGGTATCCCTAGGCCTTGGTGCTCCGCTGTCTACAGATAGGAGGTGATCAGAGGCTCTCACCAGAGTGGCAGGGGACAGAATGACCGACCCGCATGATGTGGCTGAAGATCTGGCCAGCGCACTCAGCATGGCCTCAAAGGCTGCCCCCCCCCCCCCGAGTCAGAGGACCAGCCAGCCTCTGAAACCATGACAGGAGTCGGGGTTCCACGAGCCGAGGCACAGAGTGGGAGACTAGGAACCGAAAGGTGTCCCCCTCTGGTACGACTGAAGAATCCAGAGTCTTGAACCCCGTGGGCGGCGCCGACGGGGTCAGAGCCAATGTTGGCACTAAGCCCAGAGGGGCCATCGGAACTGACCTAGGAACATCACATGGAGCGGGGTATTCCGGCTCCGAAGACAGAGATGCGCTCGGAGGAGGAATAATCGAAGAAGGTATCAGGATGGGCTCCGGAGCCGACTGGGACAGAGCGGAGAACAATTTAGCCAAAACCAGTGACTGAAGGAGCCTCTGCACCACCCTATCGACATCCACATCTGAAAGTGTCCTGGAGGATTTGGAGGACAGGAAGGGAGATCGAGATCTCCTCTCAGGTGACACTGGTCTAGTACTGGGCGATCGGCTCCAAAGAGGTTCCAATATCATTGGAGCCGACACCGGTTTCATCAAAACCGACCCTTCCTGCGGCCCTGAGGACAGAGGAGCCGAGGAGGTCGAAGCTAGTTTCATCACTTTCTCCGGTGGCTCCGAGGAGACTGAAGGAGCCGGAGATCTCTTTTTTGATTTTGTGGATTTTGATTTTGAACTGGAAGCAGGATCCATGGCCTCTTCGAACGAGGGTTTCAAGAGTCCCTTCAGAATTAACTTATTCTTTCTTTCTTGGTGCACCCTGGGACTAAAAGCATGGCAGAAGCTGCAGGACTCCTGCAGGTGGATTGCTCCCAGACAATAAACGCATACTGACACATCGGTGATGGACATCTTATAACCACACTTAGAGCACTTTTTAAAACCCGAAGGTTTGTGCTCCTTAGAATCTTTGGACATCTTGAAAATTAGTCACAAATACCAATACGAGCAAGTCACTGCCTGACTGGAAAACAACTTCAGTCGCACAAAAACACCACACTACGCGCAGGAACAAAATTTTCCACAAACAGCAGCACACACACTCCTCAGAAGGGACACTAAGACGACTAGGCTAAAAACCTCTAACTAAAACGGTTTTAGACCAAACTCGCATACAGAACAAGGAAGACAGATGCTAAAACCTCTAATTCAAACGGTTTTAGAAGCAAAAACAAACACAGGAACAAGTAAAGGGACGGACTAGGTCCTCTAACTGAAACGGGCCTAGCCCGTTGGAACAGCTAGTGGGATACCACAAAAAATAATCACACGACAGATTATACCCAAAAACACCAATAGAAATAGCTATTAAAATAGCTTTTGTTTGTAACAAATTCTCTCAATAAGAAGAAAAAGGGTACTTAGCCACAGCCAAGAGAGAGAGACCACATCCGAGCTACACGAGCGGCAAACGAGATCTGGGGATATGGAGCAGTGCAGCATGGGATACCTGCTTAGCCCAGCCAATAGAAGACTTTGAGCTAGAAAAGTTTGGCCAAGTCGGAGCCAATATTCGGCTCCGAACCCACGGGTAAGAATGTAGGCGAGATTGGACTACATAACATTGTTTGTAATTATGAGAAAAGAAAATACTTTTCAATTCTGATGTACTAGCAACCCTCACCATGCCAACCACAATGAAAATCAATTATGGTCAGAATTTGACAATAAAAGCACATGAACTAAGCCACTGAGGTCTATTTTTGAAGGCTACACTTCTTTTCAGCTTTGACATTTCATTATGAAACTTCTAGGTAAAAACAACAATGCATTCTGCTACAAAACACACACAAGACTGTAGTTCTAACCACAAATTTGGCAATATGAAGGCATTATAGCTATGGCATGCTACAACTGAAAAATATACATAGGTCTTTTTTGTGAAATATTCTAAGTTTATTTCTGACATATTGGCAATTCAGTAAAGAAATATTTTTGAGTCATTAATGAACTCAGAATACTAAGTTCACAAGAGCATACAAAATGTCAAAATAGTAGAAGCACATTCATATGTACTAAAGCCATTGAGGACTGCCTTTGAAAGGCTATATTCTTGCTGCTTAGAGATTTCATTATGAATTTCAGAAAATAATAGAGATTAACTACAAAACACATCTTAGACTGCAATTCTAACTTCAGACTTTCCAGCGCAACACACACAGTGCGCGTGTGTGTGTGTGTGTGTGTGTGTGTGTGTGTGTGTGTGTGTGTGTATGAAATATAGTGGATTTCTACTTCTGATACATTCACAACTCCAAAATGTATTTTAAGCCACTGTTGTACTCAGCAGAAGTTCTCCACAGTACCCAAAATGAAAGAAGAGCATAACTTGGAATCTGTCAGACTATGGCAGTAAAAGCATATGAACTATATCCACTGGTGCCAGCCCCTAAAAGGATATACACAGTCATTCTTTGAGGTTTAATTATGAGTCTTTCAGGCAATGATGACAAGGGAAAGCCAAGGTGGCATTTATACTGTTAGGGAAAATTTGATCAGGTCATCAGGGAACTTACCCTACTTTTTTCAAAAGATGCTGTGAATCTTTTACATCCACCTGAGCTACCACCAAAAATGAAGTAGAAGGGACCTTGGTTTAATGTTTCATGCAGAGGACAACATCCTCAAGAGTGCAGTACCCCCCTTATGCTGTACTGCAGTGTCAGAACCACATGTAAACTGGTGCGGGAATATTACACCCACAGCCTTCTGTACCCAAGGCAAATGTGTTACCTGTTGAATCTATACACCACTTTTGAGATTTCATTACAGAACATTCAGGTAATAGCCGGGTGTTTAGCTACAAAACAATCCTAAGACTGCAAGTCTAACCACAAAACTTCCAGCTCAAATTACTTCTGCAGCTTTAGCCTCTTTAAAGCTATGTAGTCACAGCATATTACAAATGGAAAAAAAAACTGGTGCCACAAATAGGGACTTTTAATTCTGACATAACACAAACTTAGTACACAAATATTCTGGTTAACAGTTTTACCCAGCCTTTTGTGTATAGGTCAAACAGCTATCATTTGCAAACTACACATATTGTCAGACAAGAAAAGCACTCTGAAATGCTGGGTTTACTGTTCCCCAACGTCAGTTCTCAACAAAAAAAATGGACCTCTAATACGATAATTTGGTACAAAGCACATGCAAGCTGTTCCACTGGAGTGTGCCCTTCTGAGCAGGTACACTTCATCTGAATGCAAAGGATTTGCATAAATCTAATAGCTATATTCCTTTTTAACAGATTTCATCTCATGCAACAAACAATATCAATACCATTCAGAAGTGATTTTGTAACTGCTGTTTTCTTTCTTTTATATAGACATCCAGTTCCCTCCCCAAAATGTTACCCACATTCTTCATGCTTCAAATGTCTCAATGAGAAGAAAATGAAAAACAGTTGTGTCATGACTGAACTTGCCACTATTTAGACACATACACTGTCCCCCATTAAGCAATATTATGCTTACTCTACAATGATCATGTAATGACTCACATGAGGCATGTCTTCTCACCCCTTTTTCAAAACGATCCAGCTTCTGTACATACCTCTGATATCAGATTGTGAGAAAAGTAAAATGAAACAATGGCCACAATACTTTTATTTCAACCTCTTGCTCTTGGGATCTTATACACATCACCCTCCCCACAGCTAGTAACAATGACTGTTTTGCATGAATCATGCAACTACCTCTTGTTGTCATAATACATAGTCTGCCTCTCCACACATACACAGCCAGCAATTTCTAGCAATCACCTCTCATCCACTTTGCCAAAAGTAGTGAAATAGCAGCCACAACAATGTATTAGCACTTTATGTTAAAGCACCCCCACCACAGACTGTTATAAAAATACAATAAAACAAACAACCAAATAAATGATGTACATATTGTGGGCAGTGTGCACTGTGTGTAATACCCAGAGGTCTACCTGGTTTCCTGTCAGAACAAGTAAAACATCACAGCAAATGTATTTCTCTTTGGAAATTTTCAGACACTATGCTTTGTCCCTAGCCACCCACCCCCCCCCCAACCAAGCCACAGCAATGATCTTGTTATTGTGATTATCCTAAATTATCCTTTGTTTACATCCACTAATTACCCCCCCCCCCAAACAGACAGCCACTTCTAGTAATCACTTGTCACCAACATCAAAAATCAAAATCAGCAATGTATTTTAAGTTGCTGCTGTAGGGCTGAAATTGCTGCTATAGGAACTACCCCCCCCCCCCAACACCCACACACACACACCAACTGAGGTAAAAAAATAAAATTGTCTGCTGTACTATGATTATTATCTACTATTATAACTGCTCACAGATCTATCTTGTTTCAGGTCAGAAATTAAAAGGCTCACTTGGAAAACAAAACCATTCCTGAAGATCCATGTGTCTGCAGCTCACAACAGTCTTTCGTCACATTACTAAAGACTTTTAGGAAAACACTGATTATTTACCAAATGCAACTGAGCATGATTGTTAGACTGCACAGTAAGATGGTATGGGCTGGCTACTCACGCCCCGTCACTAGGTACGTAGGGGTACACTTGAGAAATCATGTTAATAAATTGCATTACCTGTCACTTCTAAGTGAAATTTCCCACAGATTTTAATGAGAAGTTGTGGGGTAATTACTGCTATTACAGTACATACTGCCCAAGTAATTAATTTGTGTGTTACAAATGACAAAACTTTTTTTTATTTTTATATTTTAAAACCGGCTTCATGACGACTTTAAGGTAAGAAAAAAGCTACAGTACCACAAAGTAAATAAGGCACCTATACCAGTGCCTCAGTCATGTGGTACAGTGTTTATTCAAACTGTAGGCAAAGAGTTACGATGCTGTAATTTCTGCTCATTTTACCCATTATCTATGCACACAAAGCATCCAATTCCTTACATGCTTAACTAAGTAACCCTTTAACTACTTGAGGTGCACTTCAAACTTCTAATGCATACTCCTAAAAAAATAATGAGGGTGAAGTGGCAATGACTCATCAATCCTTAAGATCTAGATGTACCAATCATTCCTTCTAATTTAAGTCTTAAAAATGGATACAGGATATTTTTGTGTATACAGCTAAGTTTAACAAAAGGACTGATTTCCCATTTTTTCTTATAATTTTTTTCTACTTTCGCAAACAAGTGTAGATCAATTTTACTGTTTCTAATAGGATGCAGTGGAACCAACTATGAATCATGACCCACTAAATCCAATATATAAATGTGTGATGTCATTACCATCTACTTAACCACATAGGGAAGACCTATTCTCCTAGTAATATATGCCCATAATGACTATATCATTCAAACATTTTCAGTATTCCCAAACATCACCACTACTAGCCTTTTCTATTCAGCCTCATTCACATATAAATTACAAATAAATTAATTTTAGCTATACTGTTTCGTGTTACAGAACCATATCAGGAACAAATAAAATTCCTCTATTTATGACTTTGTTCCAAGAAGAGTCTTTTCAACCCATACGAAGTTTATCATATGTTGAAAAGCTCTAATAAAATCTACTGAGCCATCTGCACAAAATGCCTGAAAGTCAAACAATAATACAAGGTTAACAAAAAATACAAAGCTTGTACCCAGAATTCTCTGACTTCAATTTTATTAATGGAATGCTTAAGCTCAAGTCTTAACCATTTTCTGAGACATTTAATATGCTTTTACTTCCAAAAAATTCATCCTTCACTTGTAAAGCCTGTGAAGATTTAAAATTCACAGCTATTGTTCATGCTGTTGTGTTATTTATTTATTTTATAGCCTAACAACAACCCAAATCTGATCTGGTAACTGAAATAGTCTACTGATATTTCTCTCTGGATTCACTAAATAAATCAAAGCATCATCTACGGTGGCTATAAAAGGTTTACAGACCTCTGTTAAATTGCCAGGTTTTTATGATATAAAAAAATGAGACGAAAATATTCAGTTTTATAGTCATTTGATTTTTTGGCAGCCACCAGAATTAAACTTGACAGGGCCTTACTATGTCCGGGCAATGTTGTGCTCCAGCACAAAAATAGTGCCCTTAGTTACACCCATTTGCATAACTACCCAATATTTTTGACACAAGAGTATTCCGTAGGGAATTTTTTTTAACAGGCCCATCCCACTTCAAACATTTGCCATCAACTTGAGGAAGAGTTCTTTGGAGTCTGCTTGGGGTATAAAACTACCTATGCAAAATATTTCTAAGCAAAAATCTTAAACCTTCTAGACTTTGTTGCATAACTGGCAGCTTTACATATGTCCTCCCACTGTTCTCTTGTAAATTGTTTATCTAGTATCTTTTCCCAATCTTTTCTAACCTCCTCTTGATTCTTAAAGTAATACAATATTTTACATGCCCTTCTTATTCCTTTTATAACAGCAGATTATAGATTCAACTAAAGATTCTACCAGAGCTGGTGTTTTACTTAGGATTCCCTTATCCTTTTCTCTTTGCTTACAGTCTGATATTACTCCCAGGTAGAGAAGGCCTGTATTCCAAATAACTTCTTGACCTTATTCCACAACTATTACCTTTCTCTCTCTCTCTTTGTAGTAATTTCTTCCAAATACCTTGGTTCATTTGCCAGTTTTCTCCAGTAAATTCCAGCCCCCCATTGCCTATTCTCTATACCTCTAGTTGTAGTCATCCCTACCAGCACAATCTCCTTACATTAAAGCTTAAACTTTATCTCAACACAGCTGAACAAATTTATCTAATTTGTTAATATAATCTAACACAGAAAAACATACTGCATTTCACAATGGATTCATGTTGATAAACTGAAGGCAGTTTTGATAAATGCAAATAACCCAAAACCAATTCACCCAAGCCACCTTCAGTGAATAAACATTTTTTGTAGGGGGACAAGCCCCACTGCATGCCCCACACCCCTTGGAATTATATATACCAACTCCAATGTCGCACAACAATGGAGAAAAAGACAATCTCCACTTTCACTGAAGGTAGTTTCGGTGAACTGTCTTTGGTAACTTTGCATTCACTGAAATCTCCTTCAACTACTTAAAATGCTCCCTTCATAAAGTACAGTTGCATACACTTACCATAAATGTAGATGTTCAAGTGTATTCACTGTCGCAGTCATCACACTTGGGTTATCCTGTCAGGGTAGCCCCTCAGTCGGCCCGAATACCAGAGGCTTAGTATTTTTGCGTCGGTTGCTGTCGCTACAGGACTAATGTCAGGTCGTCAGTGGTATAAAATCAGCCAGCTGATGCCATTACATCAGTTTTTTTTGCCCTGTCAGCAGCCCCCAATAGGGAATGAGGTTATGGTGGAAGAACACCACCAGCAGAAAGTAAACACCAAAAATTACTTGTAAGGAGAGAGAAGACAAGGGGGATGGAAGGAGGAAAACCAGGACTGCAACAGTGAATACACTCGAACATCTACATTTATGGTAAGTGTACACAACTGTACTATGTTCTTCGTGTTTCACTGATGCAGTCATCACATTTCGGTTAATTCCCAAAGCTGAAGAAAAGGGTGGAGGCAGTCAAGAAGACTGGGGGCCTGGTTAGAATGGCCTGCAAGACTGTGGTGGCAAAGCCTGCCCTGGATTTGGAGAAGATAGGCAGGTGGAAATGCTTGGTGAAGGTATGAACAGATGTCCATGTTGTAGCCTCTAGGATGTCCCTGATGGGGACCCCTCTGAGGAAAGCTGCAGAGGCGGAGGTTGCCCTGGTGGAATGCATCCTGACCCCCTTTGGGGGCAGTTTCCCATGCTGTTTGTAGCAGAAATGGATGCAGTGCGCTATCCCATTTGGCAATTGTTTGTTTGGATGTGGCCTTGCCCTCTGCTCCTGCAGCGAAGCTGACTAGCAATTGATCAGTTTTTTCTAAAAGATTTAGTCCTGTCTAGGTAAAATCTGAGCTGTCTGTGCACATCTGGAGAGTGCAGAATCTTTTCCTCTTTGTTTTGTGGGTTATGGAAAAAGGTGGGAAAATGAACTGATTGGTTGAGAGCCACAATGGACACCACTTTTGGCATGAAGGATGGGTTAGTCCTGTGGGAGACCCTGTCAGCATGGAAAAAGATGAAGGGCTCTACAGTCATAAGTGCTTGTAGCTCTGATACTCTTCTAGCTAAAGTGATGGCCAGAATCAAGGCTGTCTTCCAAGAGAGAATTATTAACTCTGCTGAAGTGGCAGGTTCAAAGGGGGGCACGGTGAGCTTTTCTAACGCAAAGTTAGGTCCCAAGCTGGGGTAAGAGCTCTTCTGGGTGGCCTCAAGTTGTTAGCCCCTCTTAGGAACTGTTTGATGAGAGAGTGTGAGAAGAGAGGTGGCTCTGTGCTGAAATGAGCAATGATGGCAGAGGCATGAATTTTAATAGAAGAAAATGATAGACCCCTGTGTACTAGGTCTGCCAGGTAACCCAGGATGAGAGGTAGGGAGGGCTGTGCTATTCTAGCTCCCTTAGCCTGGATCCAGGTGCAAAACCTTCTCCACTGGTCAGCATAAGACTTTCTAGTGCTGGGGTGTCTGGCCTCACGTATAACATCTAGAACTTGTTTGCCTAGACTGGCAGCTTGAGTAGAGGTCAGGGAATAAACCAGGCTGCCAGAGTGAGGGTCTGCAATTGGGGATGCATGAAATCACCATTCCTCTGGGTCAGGAGTGTTGGGATCTGAGGTAGGTGCCATGGTGACAGGCTGCACAGCAGTTTGTACCAGTGCTGGCATGGCCAGTCTGGGGCAATTAGGATTGTCCTTGGATTTTCCTCCCTTATTTTGAGTAGTACACTTGAAATGAGTCGTAGAGGGAGAAATGCATAGACCAAGAGGTTTACCCACTGGAAGGATAGACCATCCACTTTCCAGGCCTTGCTTTATGGTTCCCTGGTGCAGAATTTGCTGAGCTGATGACTGGAGTGGGAGGCAAAGAGGTCGACCTTCGGGGTCCCCCATTTCTGGGTAACAAGGGTGAAAGTTCTTGGGTCTAGCTGCCACTCGTGTCGGTCTAGCAGGTTTCTGCTTAAGTTGTCTGCCAGAGAGTTTAGAGAGCCTGGCTGGAATTGTGCAAACAGGTGTAGCTGCATGGCTGAGGCCGTGTGCCAAAGGGTCATGGCGAGCCTGTACAGGGGCTAAGAGCGAGTCCCTCCCTGCTTGTTGATATACCACATCACCGTGGTGTTGTCCGTTTTGATCAGTAGAGGCCCCAGGGAGAGTAGGGTCTGAAAGCTTTCAGGGCATGCTGAACAGCTAAAATCTCTTTTTGGTTGATGTGCAGATGTATTTGATTTGGGCTCCATTGGCCCTGAATGCAGCTGCTGTCCAGGTGTGCACCCCAGGCATAGTTTGTTGCTTCTGTGGTGAGGGTCTGGGCGGTGTGGGGTTGTGAGAAGGGAAGTCCCTTGTTGTGGTAGCATGCAGCTGCCCACCAAAGAAATTCTTTCCTTAGACAAGGTATCACTGATATAATAGCTTCCAGGTCTTGAGAGTGCTGACACCAAAGGCTTTTTAGGCACCACTGAAGTTTCCTCATATGCAGTCTGGCATATGGAATGAGTAGAATGCAAGACACCATGAACCCTAGGATTCTCCTTGCAGATATCTGGTTCCTGGTGGCTAGTTGATGGCTAGTTGAGAGAAGTAGGCTGTCAGGTAGGATTGTTTTTCTGGTGTAAGGAATGCCATCTGGGATGCTGTGTCCAAGGCTTGCTCTCAGGAATACATTTTTTTTGTGTAGGTACTAGTTTGGATTTCTTTTTGTTGAAGTCCTTTACAAAACTGCTTTAGCAGCTTTTCCTGTCTCCCTGAATCATGCAGTTGTCTAAGTATGGGTAAATCTGAATATTTCTTTGTCTGCAGAAAGCAATGACAGGAGCCAGACATTTTGTGAAAATGCTGGGAGAGGTGGATAAGCCAAAGGGGAAGTGCAGAGAACTGAAAGTGCAGTGATCCTGCCCTGAAATGTAGGTATTTTCTGCATGATTCCATGACTGGGATGTGCAGGTAGGCTTCTTTTATGTCTAGGGTGGCTAACTAAGCATCCTTGGAAAGCATAGGTTGAAGCTGCTGGAGGGTGAGCATTTTGAATTTTGCTATCACCAGAACGGTGTTTAGAATAGGGCACCATCTGCCCTCTTTTCTGGGTACCAGGAAAAGTCTGGAGTAGAAACCCTGGCCTATCTGTTCTGCAGGAACATGGTCTATTGCCCTCATAGACAGCAGGGAAAGGACTTGCTTTTTGGCCTCTGCCCATTGGTTTGGGGGAAGATCTGGGAACCCTTTTGGGGTTGGCAGAGTGTGGAAATAAAATTTGTATCCCTGGGACACTATGTTACAGACCCAGCGATCGTTGGTAACAGTGGCCCAGTTGCTTGCGTGGAAGGAGAGTTTTCCTCTGAGGGGCAAGAGCAGGTGGGCAGAGGGAGGGCGTGGAAATGTAAAGTCATTGTGAGTTCTTACCATAAGGGGGTGTGTCTTTGCACTCCCTGGCTTTGAAGAGAAGGGAATCCATTGCTTAGATCTCTGCATTCCCTGTGGCTGTTGTCTGGTGGGCCTGCTTCCCTGGGTCTGGGCTGAGCTGACTTGGAGGGGGCAGGAAAGCACCAGTGCTTGGAGGGGCAATACCTACTGAACCTCGGTGGCTGGACCTGTAAGAAGTCTTTAACTGTCTGCATAGATTTATTTTTTTCTTTCATCTTTTTGTAAGACCTCTTCTGCCTTGGTGCCAAATAGGTTTGTGCAAGGGTGCGTCCAATAATTTGGATTTGACATGGTCTGGCAAGGGCAGTTCCTTAATTCAAGCATGCCTTCTAAGGACAGAACCAGTGACTGCTGCCCTGCAAGATGCTTCTAGGGCATCAAAACCACATTGTAAGGTGTGCTTAGTTACATGACTTGCAGAATGCATTAGCTCTTGTAACTCTATTTTCTGCCCAAGCAGGGAAAGAAGATATTTTTTGTTTGAGGAGTTCCATGGTATGTTGCTGATATTTCAGCATACGGAACTGACAATTTAGTGCTCTAACAGCAACAGTAGCAGAGGTGCATACTTTTTTACCCCATCTGTTTAAAGCTAGGGAATCCCTATCTGAGGTGGTGGGATTCTTTGCTGAAGTTGCTTTGATTCCTTTAGGTCCTTGAGAGAGAACCTTGGGGTCAGCAGTAGGATTTTTGAAAAGAAATTTGTGAAAGTCAGGGACTCTATAGTACCTGTCAGGTTTACTGGGAGCAGGAGGAAGGGTACCAGGGGTCAGACTGGATTCCATAAAAACATCATCCACAACATCCAGGACAGGAGGGATGGCGAGAGGTCTGTGCTATGGAAGATCTAAGAATTCCATGAATCTCTTTTTTTTGACTGAGGACAGGCTTGACATTCCCATTGGAAATGCTCCCTTAAAGTATGTAGGGTTTTCCCCAAAGGAAAAGTCCTCGGGTGGAGAGGCTGAAGGGATGGATTCCTCTGCATCAGAATCCTCATAAGCAGAGAGGGGTTGCATAGCTTCATATTCAGATGCATCAGAGTCAGTGGACTCCTGTTCAGATAAAACTACTGGGGACAAGTCTCTTTCTTTTGGAAGGAGTATCCTGGCTTCCCCTGATAAGCATTATAAGGTCTTCGGCCATTTTAAGCATTTGAGTCTGAGGCAAGGAAGCAGGTGCCTGAGCTTAGGTTGTCGTTTTATGTCGAGTATCGGTAGTGCAAAGTACTTCCTCAGAAGCCGGTGCCTGCTCAGCAGCTCCGGACCCATCCAAGGTAGAGACATCCGCAGGATCCTTAGTCGAAAAAGAGTCTCGCGGCACACCAGACTCCAAAGGGTCTCTGTAGAGGCCTGCAAATCCACAGAAGCGGGCATCAGGGGCTGCAAAAGCACCTCACGGAGGACAGGAGAACTGACAACTGGCTTAACGGAAGTGTTGTCGACAGTTTTGGACCTGTGCAGTCTCTCTCTGTCTTTATCCTTGCGTTTTTTTCGGAAGATCTGTTAGAGGACTGGGAGCGAAAATATCTACCAACAATAAGGGCCTGACGACGTACAGTTCTGATGTTGAACAAAGCACAAAAGCAGCAAAAGGGGACGTCGTGGTCTGGGCCTAAACAAGTAATGCAGTAAGAATGAAAGTCTCAGTGTGGTATTTGCTTTCCACAGGCGAGACAATTGTTAACTTTTTCTGACATCGGTTAGAGCAAGAAAAAAGGATCCCCAATGGGGTACTTAGCTTTAGAAGACTTCAGCTTCAATTCGGAAACGAAAAATTCAGGTAGCGGCCGACCGGCACTCGAGTGAACTGCTTCTCCTTCAGGCTGCTCAGCAAGAAAGACTGATGTAATGGCGTCGGCTGCCTGATTTTTATACCACTGACGACCTGACATCAGTCCTGGTGCGACAGCAGCCAACGCAGAAATACTAAGCCTCTGGTATTCGGGCCGACAGAGGGCTACCCCTGGGAGGGATAACCCAAATATCTCTCTCTCTCGCACGCTCTCTCTCTCGCGCTCTCATCACCCCCCCCCCAAGTTAAGTGCCAGGGAGGAAGTTACCTTGTGGCAAAGGTGTGATTTTTAGTGTTCTAGCAGCCCTGCTGCTACTCAGCGACTCATTCTGCCTTCTGATTGCATTATCACTGTCCATTCTCATCACTGATTACCAAGATCACAAGAAGAAACCCACTCCCTTTCTCTGTAATGGGCAATTTCCTCATTTTGCCCACAACCTGGTTCCTTCAGCATCCAAGCTTCCAATCAAACTTTGGTCATCTAGGTTGTAGTCAAGGCTTCATCCCTCAATCTCACACAGTCATGTGATGCTTACCACTCTTAGACAAGTGCCCACTACAACATTTCCAGAGTGGAGAAGGACCAACAAGGTCGGTCAGAGGTGGACTTAATCAGCCTCTGAGTTTTCATAAATGACAGGCCATCACAGGGAAGAAACTTAATCCTTGCCTGTCCTAAAAACAAAGGCTTCTTGATTCTTGGACATCCTTCCAAGCACACAGAGCAAGGGAAAAGGATAATCTCTTTTGCTACAGCTCCAAAGTGGGGCACCGCATGAGTATCAGATGTGCAAGGAGTTAGATGTATTACAGCAAATCACTAGGGGTTGCAATAGAGTTCTGGTACAACAGGCAGAAAAAGAGGCACTAAGTCTGGAAAAGCCTGTGCAGGGTCTGACAGTGATGGCATTGGAGAATGTTTCCTGACTGTAGGCTAACATCCACAGAGAAAAATCTCACTTGATGTTAAAGTGCTAACAAACATCTGTCAAATGGATCCACTTAATGGGCTTTAAAGGCAAATAATGACACAATGGAACCTTGTCAATGAATGCTAGCTGTAAAGGTCTGCAGGATTTTAAGGAAATAGAGACGTCTCAACTCTAAGTGCAACCACCAAATCCAAACCGGTGGACTTGGACTACTCTAAAGGAAGAAAGTTGTGAATTAGCACATCACTGTTCAACCCTGAGAGTGGTGCTGGGGAAAACCCTGGGAGATACCCCCAACATGGATGAAGTATACCTTTCACAGCTCTCTAAGTAGCAGCAGACAAAAAATGTCAAAGAAGATGACAAAAGGTGCAAACTTGACCCTTTGCTCAAGAAAGTGGAGAATGCAACATTCACAGGAGAAAAAGTGCATGACCAATATAGCATTTAATTATTTTCCCTACTCAGTATGAGGGACTCTCCTGCCAGGCTTACTTCTTGGAACCTTCAAAAGCATGTGTCTATATTAGAACATCGAACATTCAAAATGTCGAGTGTTCTAATATCGAACCCTAGCAATCGAAAAAAAAAAATAGAACATTCAGAACTGCAAATTTTTTCCTAAGGAAAAAATTTGCTGTTCCAAAACACATACAAACAACACAAGCACACCAAACAAACAGCAATCCACACACATACATCTAAACTCTTACACCTAACCCTACACTAAACTATATATACACACACCACTAACTATCCACTTACCTTAACCCAAACCCTAACCCTAAGGTCCGTCACTATTGCACAGTCACCTCACCAGCGCCCTAACTATAACTCACCTAACCTGCCCTAACCCACACGTCCACACAATCGCACACTTACCTGACCCATGCTCTAACCCTAACTCACACGTCCACACATTTGCACACTTACCTGAACCCGACCCGTAACTTTCCACCAGAGCACTGAAAATAGCGAAGCAACAGAAACGGACAACCAAATTCTTTCTCTAGGAAAGAATTTGGTTTCCTGTTTCTTCGATATTTACAGCGTTCGCTGAAAACGGGTCAATATTAGAACACTCGACAATTCAAATGTTCGGTGTTCTAATATAGACCCCAAAAGCACTACACTCAGAAAGCTGAAGTAGGCCCGTAGCTTCTTTCAGCTTCATCTTTGCCTGGCTGGACTGAAGTACTGGCAATTCAGGCAGTGCTTTAAGTCAAACCTCTAAACAAAGTAAGAGAGACAATACCAGTGTGGTTCTTGGCATGTGATCTGTCAACTACGAGATCAACTTGGTTTAGCTTCAAGGACTAATGTAAGGATCCAAATCTAGACCTGGGGAGAGGCAAAAAAAGCAATGAGTGTTGTAGGGAGCTAGTAGTGTTCTCCTAGTTGTAACCCCCCCCCAACCGTGTGAACAAGACCAAAAAAATACTGCCCATCTGAGAAAGCAAAACAGGAAATGCACAATCAAGCATTCTAAATCATATCCTCCCAAATGCAATGGTAAAACTGTTGTGCAAGTTTCCACATTGTATTGCTTATGAAAGAGTCTAAACCACTGCCTAAAGTATAAAGGCTTCTCTTCTATGTGGATGCCATTCACAATAAGCTGCTTTCAAGTTCTCAATTTAGGCTGGGTGAAACGCTGTACGTACAGGCAAAGTTCGAGAATTTATTTACTTTGTGAGCACTTTGCTATACTAAAGGATGTGCACCACTATTCTTCCATTTACTTTTACCACGAAGTACAAAGCAATGAAAATTGAAAACTATATCCTAGCACTTTTCTTACTAATGGAAACTACTTCAGTATACGGTTCGAATAAAACTTTTAAAATCAGCAGAAGCAGCAAAACAGCCTCTGATGTGGCAACCCATTCACAGTTACATCTTCAGAAACAATAAAATTAATTCTCTAAACTTTTCTAGGCTTTATAGGTTCATAGGTGAATATTAGGCTAACTGCCCTGAAGAGCCAGTTTAAGCCTACTCAATGACTTAAAGTCAGAATCAAACATGGCACCTTGTGTCTATGAAGCAAAGACATTAACCATTACTGCTCCAGACATAGCCTACAATGAGAGAACAGGAGCAGCCAACATAGAAGAAAGAACGGCACTAAGGAAAATGAAGTCGGGGAAAGCAGCAGGCTCAGATGTGTTCACAGCAGATATGATAAAGATGTTGGCTGAGATAAGGGAAAAATGGCTCCTGAGGATACTTCACAGCAGTTTGGAGAGCATAGTCCAGACAAGAGAATAAGCACACTAATGCCACTGTTCAAGAACAAGGAGACATGCATAACTATGGGCAGTACAGAGGTATGAAACTCTTGTCACACTGCATGAAAATTTTAGAGAGGGTGACTGATACACAAATATGCAGAGTAGTAGAAAGTAAGACAGGAGATGAGCAGTTCAGATTCAGGTCAGGACACAGCACAACCAATCCGATGCTTGCAGTGAGACAGACAGTTGAGAACCTAGAGATGAGAACAGAGTCCAATTGTGCTTTCCTAGACCTGGGGAAGCATATGACAAGGTCGCAAGAAAGCTGATTTGGGCAGTTCTGCAGTGGTTCAAAGTCCCAGAATCACTGGTAGAATTAGTGCAAGCTACGCACAAGGGCCCACTAACTCAAGTAAGGACTTTGTTCGGTCTTACAGAGAGGTTCCCAGTGGGAGTGGGTGTGCATAAGGGTTCAACTCCGAGCACACTGTTGCTTATACTGGTGATGGAATACATTAGCAATCAGGTTGGAGAGGATAGAACAAAGCTGCTGTATACAGACAATGTGGCATTACAGGCAGACTGAGCAACAGATTCAGGAAAGAATAGGGGGAAACTGAAGGGACATGGAATGGAACTGATACAGATAAGACAGTTCTAATGATAGCAAATGGTGGAGTTCAGAAGAAGCTGAAAATCGAGACAGAAGGGAAAATAGTGGAACAGGTTAACAGATTCAAGTAACTGGCAGGGGTGGTTGAGGAGATGGGAAGTCTGAATGAGAAGGTGAAAGCTAGAATCAGAGGGACTGCAGCCAACTGACACATGTGCCAGGTGTGGTGTAAGACAGAATAATGTCAAATAAGCTGAAAAGTAAGGTGTACAAAACAGTGGTACTACTGTATGGCACGGAAACCTGGGCAGTAAAGGCACAGCAGTTGAGGAAGATAAAGGTAATGGAGATTAAGTGCTGGAGACAAATGGTAGAATGCACACTGTTAAAGTAGATAAAATTGCAGAAATGGTCAAAAAGAACAGATTATGGTGGTTTGAGCACATGTGCAGGAAAGCATAAGACAATCTAGTGAAGATGATTTGGGACAGACAGGAAGAAGGCAAAAGAAAACAAGGGCATCCAGCAAACAGGTGGATGGATTGTGTGACAGAAGACTTGCAACAGTCAAACATGAGTGCCAAAAAAAGACAGGAGAGTGACACTGAATAGCGTGATGGTGACAGTTGACATGACACCCTAACCCCATTTAGAAAATGGGGAAAAGGGGGTTGATGATTCATCTGTATGGGGAACCTCTCACTGAGTTTTTGACTGAGGGACATCTTTGCTCCTTTCTCAATTCAGATATTTTTTTCTCTGAAGCTCCCATGATTATATGGCACATCATGATGTCCCTTGTCACACTAACAGAGCACCTAGGGACTCAGCTTGCCAGCTTTCCCCCAGCCACAAAGTGAACACATTTCCTGTAGCAAAAAAAAAAAAAAAAAAAAAAAAAAAGGACCCTACATTATACTAGGACAAATATACAACTGCTCAGCCTGCAATGAACTTTAACAGCACACACTGGATAGAGGGGATGCCCAAATGTGGGCAGGGATGGAAGGGTAAATAGAACTTACCAACCAAATGACAATATAAGAACCTTTCTGCTATGTGTGTGACACTATGGTGCCTTCCTTGATGGGAAGAACTCCAAGCAGTACAAACCCTGACCTCTGGAAGCCATGACCCACAACGTTTTGTAAAGGTGTGAACAGATGACCAACTGGCCATAACATAAACATCAACAGTAAATATATTTTGAAACAAGCTCTTACAACAGCCATGCTGCTGGTAACAAGGACTCAGACAGTGTTATTTTCCAATGGGTGGGTCACAGCCTAATGGCAAAACAAGACAGTTAGAACTGAGTTACAAGTCTATGAGAGAAAGGTCTGCTGAGCTATCCCACAGCAAGCAATATGAAAAATTCTTCAGCCTTCCGTAATTAATGCAATTACTTCATGTAAATCCCAAGCCAGGAGTGCATTTCCATACTGTGAATGTCTCTTATTCCCTTGTTCCTTCTTGCTCAGGAAAAAAAAAAACAGCAGATGGATGGACAGATCAAAAATATTCCTGAAACCAATTTCAGGCGGAAACATAAGTTGACCACAAAGAACAACTGACCCTGAAGAAGACTATACATGGTTGTCTACAAACAAGTGCCCAGCAACAGGCATCTAATACCTGAAGAAAATCCATGAAGTATGTGGTGACCCTGCTACCACCAACCCAGTGCAATCTGTTGCAACACACGCTCCTCACATGTGCAAACGATACCGTGAATACTGTAGCTGTCATCAAACCTAGAAGGCATAACAAAATCAAAGGTTTGGACCCTCCATTATATCCTCAGAAAGCTAAGGATATGCAGGCTAGAACAGCTAACAACTGATGAGAAAGAGCATCAAAGTTTGTGCTGATGAAAGCAACTGTCTGAGATGGAATACAAGATGAATTGTCTCATTTATGAAGTCCCCACAGAATGCAAAAAAAAGAAGCACCCATCTAAGGATGTTACCAGGGAGTTTCCTGATATTTGACTGTCTGTTGGTAGCCCTAAGTAATGGAACTCAAGAATCCTTTATCCTGCAAGACCTCAGTCAAAATGGACAGCAACCTGTTAAACATGCTGGCTGCAGAACAAAGATCAAACATGCTGGCTGCAGAACAAAGATCAAACCGCAGATCCATAATGAAAGTGCAGCCCACCCAGTGTACAGCAAAGGAACATCCCATGGGGACCAAAGACATTGATGTGCCAAGAAAGCGTTTATTACATCCAGTGCCACTATTTGACTGCCTGCAACAGCAGGGGTATGTCCCTTGAAAGTTACCTTCTAAAACTTGATTTACAGGACATAATCACTTAAGGCAGAAATTCAAAATATGTTTGTAGACACTGATGAGTCCCACAATGAGATGCAAGCATTCTGTCGCATTCAAAACTAGTACAGAAGAGAAGCAGAATCTGCCTGATCCAAGAGTTCAGCAGAAGCTGCCTGATCTCTGACTGAAGACCATTCTGGGGAGAACTTAAGTAATCTAAGACTCAGTCACAAGAATTGATGTTTACAACTCACTGGTCTTTTGTGGTGGCTTTCCAAACCATAGTAAATTATATGCTCCCGCCAAGAAAAACCCTAAACAACAGTCATGACTGCAGTCATGGTGCTGTTATGGCCCCTTACTGGAATAGCTGGGGAACGACAGCCTGATGCTGTACAGCTGCCCACAGTATGTGCATAGCCTTTTGTTTGGATATAGAGTTGGTTTGGTCTAATAGCAGAAGAGCAGCTATGGTAGGGGTAAACAGAGCCACACAGGTCCTCCAGACAAACAGCTTGCTTGTTCTTCTGGAGGTCATTGATCAGATCCTCAGAGAGAGGCAAAATGAGCCTCTTACAGAAGGGGGCATCCAGAATGGCCTTTAACTAGGCCACTCTGAAGAAGCCTGTTACCCTAAGTCACATCATCAAAACAGTCAAAGTTGCAAGACATTTGGAAGCCCATTGTGAAAACTGGAGATAGGATGAGATGGTCCTGATGATCCTAACACTCAGACTCCGAGGGCTTAAAGCTTTTACAGCATCTTATCTAACAGGAAGACATGCATCCTAGACGGACAAAACATCTGACTGAAGAGGTTCATTCTGACATCATCATATAATAAATGGTAAAATATGTATTTTATAACATCACATGGAGCGGGGTATTCCGGCTCCGAAGACAGAGATGCGCTCGGAGGAGGAATAATCGAAGAAGGTATCAGGATGGGCTCCGGAGCCGACTGGGACAGAGCGGAGAACAATTTAGCCAAAACCAGTGACTGAAGGAGCCTCTGCACCACCCTATCGACATCCACATCTGAAAGTGTCCTGGAGGATTTGGAGGACAGGAAGGGAGATCGAGATCTCCTCTCAGGTGACACTGGTCTAGTACTGGGCGATCGGCTCCAAAGAGGTTCCAATATCATTGGAGCCGACACCGGTTTCATCAAAACCGACCCTTCCTGCGGCCCTGAGGACAGAGGAGCCGAGGAGGTCGAAGCTAGTTTCATCACTTTCTCAGGTGGCTCCGAGGAGACTGAAGGAGCCGGAGATCTCTTTTTTGATTTTGTGGATTTTGATTTTGAACTGGAAGCAGGATCCATGGCCTCTTCGAACGAGGGTTTCAAGAGTCCCTTCAGAATTAACTTATTCTTTCTTTCTTGGTGCACCCTGGGACTAAAAGCATGGCAGAAGCTGCAGGACTCCTACAGGTGGATTGCTCCCAGACAATAAACGCATACTGACACATCAGTGATGGACATCTTATAACCACACAGAGCACTTTTTAAAACCCGAAGGTTTGTGCTCCTTAGAATCTTTGGACATCTTGAAAATTAGTCACAAATACCAATACGAGCAAGTCACTGCCTGACTGGAAAACAACTTCAGTCGCACAAAAACACCACACTACGCGCAGGAACAAAATTTTCCACAAACAGCAGCACACACACTCCTCAGAAGGGACACTAAGACGACTAGGCTAAAAACCTCTAACTAAAACGGTTTTAGACCAAACTCGCATACAGAACAAGGAAGACAGATGCTAAAACCTCTAATTCAAACGGTTTTAGAAGCAAAAACAAACACAGGAACAAGTAAAGGGACGGACTAGGTCCTCTAACTGAAACGGGCCTAGCCCGTTGGAACAGCTAGTGGGATACCACAAAAAATAATCACACGACAGATTATACCCAAAAACACCAATAGAAATAGCTATTAAAATAGCTTTTGTTTGTAACAAATTCTCTCAATAAGAAGAAAAAGGGTACTTAGCCACAGCCAAGAGAGAGAGACCACATCCGAGCTACACGGCAAAGCGAGATCTGGGGATATGGAGCAGTGCAGCATGGGATACCTGCTTAGCCCAGCCAATAGAAGACTTTGAGCTAGAAAAGTTTGGCCAAGTCGGAGCCAATATTCGCTCCGAACCCACGGGTAAGAATGTAGGCGAGATTGGACTACATAACATTGTTTGTAATTATGAGAAAAGAAAATACTTTTCAATTCTGATGTACTAGCAACCCTCACCATGCCAACCACAATGAAAATCAATTATGGTCAGAATTTGACAATAAAAGCACATGAACTAAGCCACTGAGGTCTATTTTTGAAGGCTACACTTCTTTTCAGCTTTGACATTTCATTATGAAACTTCTAGGTAAAAACAACAATGCATTCTGCTACAAAACACACACAAGACTGTAGTTCTAACCACAAATTTGGCAATATGAAGGCATTATAGCTATGGCATGCTACAACTGAAAAATATACATAGGTCTTTTTTGTGAAATATTCTAAGTTTATTTCTGACATATTGGCAATTCAGTAAAGAAATATTTTTGAGTCATTAATGAACTCAGAATACTAAGTTCACAAGAGCATACAAAATGTCAAAATAGTAGAAGCACATTCATATGTACTAAAGCCATTGAGGACTGCCTTTGAAAGGCTATATTCTTGCTGCTTAGAGATTTCATTATGAATTTCAGAAAATAATAGAGTTTAACTACAAAACACATCTTAGACTGCAATTCTAACTTCAGACTTTCCAGCGCAACACACACAGTGCGCGTGTGTGTGTGTGTGTGTGTGTGTGTGTGTGTATGAAATATAGTGGATTTCTACTTCTGATACATTCACAACTCCAAAATGTATTTTAAGCCACTGTTGTACTCAGCAGAAGTTCTCCACAGTACCCAAAATGAAAGAAGTGCATAACTTGGAATCTGTCAGACTATGGCAGTAAAAGCATATGAACTATATCCACTGGTGCCAGCCCCTAAAAGGATATACACAGTCATTCTTTGAGGTTTAATTATGAGTCTTTCAGGCAATGATGACAAGGGAAAGCCAAGGTGGCATTTATACTGTTAGGGAAAATTTGATCAGGTCATCAGGGAACTTACCCTACTTTTTTCAAAAGATGCTGTGAATCTTTTACATCCACCTGAGCTACCACCAAAAATGAAGTAGAAGGGACCTTGGTTTAATGTTTCATGCAGAGGACAACATCCTCAAGAGTGCAGTACCCCCCTTATGCTGTACTGCAGTGTCAGAACCACATGTAAACTGGTGCGGGAATATTACACCCACAGCCTTCTGTACCCAAGGCAAATGTGTTACCTGTTGAATCTATACACCACTTTTGAGATTTCATTACAGAACATTCAGGTAATAGCCGGGTGTTTAGCTACAAAACAATCCTAAGACTGCAAGTCTAACCACAAAACTTCCAGCTCAAATTACTTCTGCAGCTTTAGCCTCTTTAAAGCTATGTAGTCACAGCATATTACAAATGGAAAAAAAAAACTGGTGACACAAATAGGGACTTTTAATTCTGACATAACACAAACTTAGTACACAAATATTCTGGTTAACAGTTTTACCCAGCCTTTTGTGTATAGGTCAAACAGCTATCATTTGCAAACTACACATATTGTCAGACAAGAAAAGCACTCTGAAATGCTGGGTTTACTGTTCCCCAACGTCAGTTCTCAACAAAAAAAATGGACCTCTAATACGATAATTTGGTACAAAGCACATGCAAGCTGTTCCACTGGAGTGTGCCCTTCTGAGCAGGTACACTTCATCTGAATGCAAAGGATTTGCATAAATCTAATAGCTATATTCCTTTTTAACAGATTTCATCTCATGCAACAAACCATATCAATAATCATTCAGAAGTGATTTTGTAACTGCTGTTTCCTTTCTTTTATATAGACATCCAGTTCCCTCCCCAAAATGTTACCCACATTCTTCATGCTTCAAATGTCTCAATGAGAAGAAAATGAAAAACAGTTGTGTCATGACTGAACTTGCCACTATTTAGACACATACACTGTCCCCCATTAAGCAATATTATGCTTACTCTACAATGATCATGTAATGACTCACATGAGGCATGTCTTCTCACCCCTTTTTCAAAACGATCCAGCTTCTGTACATACCTCTGATATCAGATTGTGAGAAAAGTAAAATGAAACAATGGCCACAATACTTTTATTTCAACCTCTTGCTCTTGGGATCTTATACACATCACCCTCCCCACAGCTAGTAACAATGACTGTTTTGCATGAATCATGCAACTACCTCTTGTTGTCATAATACATAGTCTGCCTCTCCACACATACACAGCCAGCAATTTCTAGCAATCACCTCTCATCCACTTTGCCAAAAGTAGTGAAATAGCAGCCACAACAATGTATTAGCACTTTATGTTAAAGCACCCCCACCACAGACTGTTATAAAAATACAATAAAACAAACAACCAAATAAATGATGTACATATTGTGGGCAGTGTGCACTGTGTGTAATACCCAGAGGTCTACCTGGTTTCCTGTCAGAACAAGTAAAACATCACAGCAAATGTATTTCTCTTTGGAAATTTTCAGACACTATGCTTTGTCCCTAGCCACCCCCCCCCAACCAAGCCACAGCAATGATCTTGTTATTGTGATTATCCTAAATTATCCTTTGTTTACATCCACTAATTACCCCCCCCCCCCCAAACAGACAGCCACTTCTAGTAATCACTTGTCACCAACATTAAAAATCAAAATCAGCAATGTATTTTAAGTTGCTGCTGTAGGGCTGAAATTGCTGCTATAGGAACTACCCCCAACACCCACACACACACACACCAACTGAGGTAAAAAAATAAAATTGTCTGCTGTACTATGATTATTATCTACTATTATAACTGCTCACAGATCTATCTTGTTTCAGGTCAGAAATTAAAAGGCTCACTTGGAAAACAAAACCATTCCTGAAGATCCATGTGTCTGCAGCTCACAACAGTCTTTCGTCACATTACTAAAGACTTTTAGGAAAACACTGATTATTTACCAAATGCAACTGAGCATGATTGTTAGACTGCACAGTAAGATGGTATGGGCTGGCTACTCACGCCCCGTCACTAGGTAATAGGGGTACACTTGAGAAATCATGTTAATAAATTGCATTACCTGTCACTTCTAAGTGAAATTTCCCACAGATTTTAATGAGAAGTTGTGGGGTAATTACTGCTATTACAGTACATACTGCCCAAGTAATTAATTTGTGTGTTACAAATGACAAAACTTTTTTTTATTTTTATATTTTAAAACCGGCTTCATGACGACTTTAAGGTAAGAAAAGCTACAGTACCACAAAGTAAATAAGGCACCTATACCAGTGCCTCAGTCATGTGGTACAGTGTTTATTCAAACTGTAGGCAAAGAGTTACGATGCTGTAATTTCTGCTCATTTTACCCATTATCTATGCACACAAAGCATCCAATTCCTTACATGCTTAACTAAGTAACCCTTTAACTACTTGAGGTGCACTTCAAACTTCTAATGCATACTCCTAAAAAAATAATGAGGGTGAAGTGGCAATGACTCATCAATCCTTAAGATCTAGATGTACCAATCATTCCTTCTAATTTAAGTCTTAAAAATGGATACAGGATATTTTTGTGTATACAGCTAAGTTTAACAAAAGGACTGATTTCCCATTTTTTCTTATAATTTTTTTCTACTTTCGCAAACAAGTGTAGATCAATTTTACTGTTTCTAATAGGATGCAGTGGAACCAACTATGAATCATGACCCACTAAATCCAATATATAAATGTGTGATGTCATTACCATCTACTTAACCACATAGGGAAGACCTATTCTCCTAGTAATATATGCCCATAATGACTATATCATTCAAACATTTTCAGTATTCCCAAACATCACCACTACTAGCCTTTTCTATTCAGCCTCATTCACATATAAATTACAAATAAATTAATTTTAGCTATACTGTTTCGTGTTACAGAACCATATCAGGAACAAATAAAATTCCTCTATTTATGACTTTGTTCCAAGAAGAGTCTTTTCAACCCATACGAAGTTTATCATATGTTGAAAAGCTCTAATAAAATCTACTGAGCCATCTGCACAAAATGCCTGAAAGTCAAACAATAATACAAGGTTAACAAAAAATACAAAGCTTGTACCCAGAATTCTCTGACTTCAATTTTATTAATGGAATGCTTAAGCTCAAGTCTTAACCATTTTCTGAGACATTTAATATGCTTTTACTTCCAAAAAATTCATCCTTCACTTGTAAAGCCTGTGAAGATTTAAAATTCACAGCTATTGTTCATGCTGTTGTGTTATTTATTTATTTTATAGCCTAACAACAACCCAAATCTGATCTGGTAACTGAAATAGTCTACTGATATTTCTCTCTGGATTCACTAAATAAATCAAAGCATCATCTACGGTGGCTATAAAAGGTTTACAGACCTCTGTTAAATTGCCAGGTTTTTATGATATAAAAAAATGAGACGAAAATATTCAGTTTTATAGTCATTTGATTTTTTGGCAGCCACCAGAATTAAACTTGACAGGGCCTTACTATGTCCGGGCAATGTTGTGCTCCAGCACAAAAAATAGTGCCCTTAGTTACACCCATTTGCATAACTACCCAATATTTTTGACACAAGAGTACTCCGTAGGGAATTTTTTTTAACAGGCCCATCCCACTTCAAACATTTGCCATCAACTTGAGGAAGAGTTCTTTGGAGTCTGCTTGGGGTATAAAACTACCTATGCAAAATATTTCTAAGCAAAAATCTTAAACCTTCTAGACTTTGTTGCATAACTGGCAGCTTTACATATGTCCTCCCACTGTTCTCTTGTAAATTGTTTATCTAGTATCTTTTCCCAATCTTTTCTAACCTCCTCTTGATTCTTAAAGTAATACAATATTTTACATGCCCTTCTTATTCCTTTTATAACAGCAGATTATAGATTCAACTAAAGATTCTACCAGAGCTGGTGTTTTACTTAGGATTCCCTTATCCTTTTCTCTTTGCTTACAGTCTGATATTACTCCCAGGTAGAGAAGGCCTGTATTCCAAATAACTTCTTGACCTTATTCCACAACTATTACCTTTCTCTCTCTCTCTTTGTAGTAATTTCTTCCAAATACCTTGGTTCATTTGCCAGTTTTCTCCAGTAAATTCCAGCCCCCCATTGCCTATTCTCTATACCTCTAGTTGTAGTCATCCCTACCAGCACAATCTCCTTACATTAAAGCTTAAACTTTATCTCAACACAGCTGAACAAATTTATCTAATTTGTTAATATAATCTAACACAGAAAAAACATACTGCATTTCACAATGGATTCATGCTGATAAACTGAAGGCAGTTTTGATAAATGCAAATAACCCAAAACCAATTCACCCAAGCCACCTTCAGTGAATAAACATTTTTTGTAGGGGGACAAGCCCCACTGCATGCCCCACACCCCTTGGAATTATATATACCAACTCCAATGTCGCACAACAATGGAGAAAAAGACAATCTCCACTTTCACTGAAGGTAGTTTCGGTGAACTGTCTTTGGTAACTTTGCATTCACTGAAATCTCCTTCAACTACTTAAAATGCTCCCTTCATAAAGTACAGTTGCATACACTTACCATAAATGTAGATGTTCAAGTGTATTCACTGTCGCAGTCATCACACTTGGGTTATCCTGTCAGGGTAGCCCCTCAGTCGGCCCGAATACCAGAGGCTTAGTATTTTTGCGTCGGTTGCTGTCGCTACAGGACTAATGTCAGGTCGTCAGTGGTATAAAATCAGCCAGCTGATGCCATTACATCAGTTTTTCTTGCCCTGTCAGCAGCCCCCAATAGGGAATGAGGTTATGGTGGAAGAACACCACCAGCAGAAAGTAAACACCAAAAATTACTTGTAAGGAGAGAGAAGACAAGGGGGATGGAAGGAGGAAAACCAGGACTGCAACAGTGAATACACTCGAACATCTACATTTATGGTAAGTGTACACAACTGTACTATGTTCTTCGTGTTTCACTGATGCAGTCATCACATTTCGTTTAATTCCCAAAGCTGGAGAAAAGGGTGGAGGCAGTCAAGAAGACTGGGGCCTGGTTAGAATGGCCTGCAAGACTGTGGTGGCAAAGCCTGCCCTGGATTTGGAGAAGATAGGCAGGTGGAAATGCTTGGTGAAGGTATGAACAGATGTCCATGTTGTAGCCTCTAGGATGTCCCTGATGGGGACCCCTCTGAGGAAAGCTGCAGAGGCGGAGGTTGCCCTGGTGGAATGCATCCTGACCCCCTTTGGGGCAGTTTCCCATGCTGTTTGTAGCAGAAATGGATGCAGTGCGCTATCCCATTTGGCAATTGTTTGTTTGGATGTGGCCTTGCCCTCTGCTCCTGCAGCGAAGCTGACTAGCAATTGATCAGTTTTTTCTAAAAGATTTAGTCCTGTCTAGGTAAACTCTGAGCTGTCTGTGCACATCTGGAGAGTGCAGAATCTTTTCCTCTTTGTTTTGTGGGTTATGGAAAAAGGTGGGAAAATGAACTGATTGGTTGAGAGCCACAATGGACACCACTTTTGGCATGAAGGATGGGTTAGTCCTGTGGGAGACCCTGTCAGCATGGAAAAAGATGAAGGGCTCTACAGTCATAAGTGCTTGTAGCTCTGATACTCTTCTAGCTAAAGTGATGGCCAGAATCAAGGCTGTCTTCCAAGAGAGAATTATTAACTCTGCTGAAGTGGCAGGTTCAAAGGGGGGCACGGTGAGCTTTTCTAATGCAAAGTTGGGTCCCAAGCTGGGGTAGGAGCTCTTCTGGGTGGCCTCAAGTTGTTAGCCCCTCTTAGGAACTGTTTGATGAGAGAGTGTGAGAAGAGAGGTGGCTCTGTGCTGAAATGAGCAATGATGGCAGAGGCATGAATTTTAATAGAAGAAAATGATAGACCCCTGTGTACTAGGTCTGCCAGGTAACCCAGGATGAGAGGTAGGGAGGGCTGTGCTATTCTAGCTCCCTTAGCCTGGATCCAGGTGCAAAACCTTCTCCACTGGTCAGCATAAGACTTTCTAGTGCTGGGGTGTCTGGCCTCACGTATAACATCTAGAACTTGTTTGCCTAGACTGGCAGCTTGAGTAGAGGTCAGGGAATAAACCAGGCTGCCAGAGTGAGGGTCTGCAATTGGGGATGCATGAAATCACCATTCCTCTGGGTCAGGAGTGTTGGGATCTGAGGTAGGTGCCATGGTGACAGGCTGCACAGCAGTTTGTACCAGTGCTGGCATGGCCAGTCTGGGGCAATCAGGATTGTCCTTGGATTTTCCTCCCTTATTTTGAGTAGTACACTTGAAATGAGTCGTAGAGGGAAATGCATAGACCAAGAGGTTTACCCACTGGAAGGATAGACCATCCACTTTCCAGGCCTTGCTTTGTGGTTCCCTGGTGCAGAATTTGCTGAGCTGATGACTGGAGTGGGAGGCAAAGAGGTCGACCTTCGGGGTCCCCCATTTCTGGGTAACAAGGGTGAAAGTTCTTGGGTCTAGCTGCCACTCGTGTCGGTCTAGCAGGTTTCTGCTTAAGTTGTCTGCCAGAGAGTTTAGAGAGCCTGGCTGGAATTGTGCAAACAGGTGTAGCTGCATGGCTGAGGCCGTGTGCCAAAGGGTCATGGCAAGCCTGTACAGGGGCTAAGAGCGAGTCCCTCCCTGCTTGTTGATATACCACATCACCGTGGTGTTGTCCGTTTTGATCAGTAGAGGCCCCAGGGAGAGTAGGGTCTGAAAGCTTTCAGGGCATGCTGAACAGCTAAAATCTCTTTTTGGTTGATGTGCAGATGTATTTGATTTGGACTCCATTGGCCCTGAATGCAGCTGCTGTCCAGGTGTGCACCCCAGGCATAGTTTGTTGCTTCTGTGGTGAGGGTCTGGGCGGTGTGGGGTTGTGAGAAGGGAAGTCCCTTGTTGTGGTAGCATGCAGCTGCCCACCAAAGAAATTCTTTCCTTAGACAAGGTATCACTGATATAAGAGCTTCCAGGTCTTGAGAGTGCTGACACCAAAGGCTTTTTAGGCACCACTGAAGTTTCCTCATATGCAGTCTGGCATATGGAATGAGTAGAATGCAAGACACCATGAACCCTAGGATTCTCCTTGCAGATATCTGGTTCCTGGTGGCTAGTTGATGGCTAGTTGAGAGAAGTAGGCTGTCAGGTAGGATTGTTTTTCTGGTGTAAGGAATGCCATCTGGGATGCTGTGTCCAAGGCTTGCTCTCAGGAATACATTTTTTTTGTGTAGGTACTAGTTTGGATTTCTTTTTGTTGAAGTCCTTTACAAAGCTGCTTTAGCAGCTTTTCCTGTCTCCCTGAATCATGCAGTTGTCTAAGTATGGGTAAATCTGAATATTTCTTTGTCTGCAGAAAGCAATGACAGGAGCCAGACATTTTGTGAAAATGCTGGGAGAGGTGGATAAGCCAAAGGGGAAGTGCAGAGAACTGAAAGTGCAGTGATCCTGCCCTGAAATGTAGGTATTTTCTGCATGATTCCATGACTGGGATGTGCAGGTAGGCTTCTTTTATGTCTAGGGTGGCTAACTAAGCATCCTTGGAAAGCATAGGTTGAAGCTGCTGGAGGGTGAGCATTTTGAATTTTGCTATCACCAGAACGGTGTTTAGAATAGGGCACCATCTGCCCTCTTTTCTGGGTACCAGGAAAAGTCTGGAGTAGAAACCCTGGCCTATCTGTTCTGCAGGAACATGGTCTATTGCCCTCATAGACAGCAGGGAAAGGACTTGCTTTTTGGCCTCTGCCCATTGGTTTGGGGGAAGATCTGGGAACCCTTTTGGGGTTGGCAGAGTGTGGAAATAAAATTTGTATCCCTGGGACACTATGTTACAGACCCAGCGATCGTTGGTAACAGTGGCCCAGTTGCTTGCGTGGAAGGAGAGTTTTCCTCTGAGGGGCAAGAGCAGGTGGGCAGAGGGAGGGCGTGGAAATGTAAAGTCATTGTGAGTTCTTACCATAAGGGGGTGTGTCTTTGCACTCCCTGGCTTTGAAGAGAAGGGAATCCATTGCTTAGATCTCTGCATTCCCTGTGGCTGTTGTCTGGTGGGCCTGCTTCCCCTGGGTCTGGGCTGAGCTGACTTGGAGGGGGCAGGAAAGCACCAGTGCTTGGAGGGGCAATACCTACTGAACCTCGGTGGCTGGACCTGTAAGAAGTCTTTAACTGTCTGCATAGATTTATTTTTTTCTTTCATCTTTTTGTAAGACCTCTTCTGCCTTGGTGCCAAATAGGTTTGTGCAAGGGTGCGTCCAATAATTTGGATTTGACATGGTCTGGCAAGGGCAGTTCCTTAATTCAAGCATGCCTTCTAAGGACAGAACCAGTGACTGCTGCCCTGCAAGATGCTTCTAGGGCATCAAAACCACATTGTAAGGTGTGCTTAGTTACATGACTTGCAGAATGCATTAGCTCTTGTAACTCTATTTTCTGCCCAAGTAGGGAAAGAAGATATTTTTTGTTTGAGGAGTTCCATGGTATGTTGCTGATATTTCAGCATACGGAACTGACAATTTAGTGCTCTAACAGCAACAGTAGCAGAGGTGCATACTTTTTTACCCCATCTGTTTAAAGCTAGGAATCCCTATCTGAGGTGGTGGGATTCTTTGCTGAAGTTGCTTTGATTCCTTTAGGTCCTTGAGAGAGAACCTTGGGGTCAGCAGTAGGATTTTGAAAAGAAATTTGTGAAAGTCAGGGACTCTATAGTACCTGTCAGGTTTACTGGGAGCAGGAGGAAGGGTACCAGGGTCAGACTGGATTCCATAAAAACATCATCCACAACATCCAGGACAGGAGGGATGGCGAGAGGTCTGTGCTATGGAAGATCTAAGAATTCCATGAATCTCTTTTTTTTGACTGAGGACAGGCTTGACATTCCCATTGGAAATGCTCCCTTAAAGTATGTAGGGTTTTCCCCAAAGGAAAAGTCCTCGGGTGGAGAGGCTGAAGGGATGGATTCCTCTGCATCAGAATCCTCATAAGCAGAGAGGGGTTGCATAGCTTCATATTCAGATGCATCAGAGTCAGTGGACTCCTGTTCAGATAAAACTACTGGGGACAAGTCTCTTTCTTTTGGAAGGAGTATCCTGGCTTCCCCTGATAAGCATTATAAGGTCTTCGGCCATTTTAAGCATTTGAGTCTGAGGCAAGGAAGCAGGTGCCTGAGCTTAGGTTGTCGTTTTATGTTGAGTATCGGTAGTGCAAAGTACTTCCTCAGAAGCCGGTGCCTGCTCAGCAGCTCCGGACCCATCCAAGGTAGAGACATCCGCAGGATCCTTAGTCGAAAAAGAGTCTCGCGGCACACCAGACTCCAAAGGGTCTCTGTAGAGGCCTGCAAATCCACAGAAGCGGGCATCAGGGGCTGCAAAAGCACCTCACGGAGGACAGGAGAACTGACAACTGGCTTAACGGAAGTGTTGTCGACAGTTTTGGACCTGTGCAGTCTCTCTCTGTCTTTATCCTTATGTTTTTTTCGGAAGATCTGTTAGAGGACTGGGAGCGAAAATATCTACCAACAATAAGGGCCTGACGACGTACAGTTCTGATGTTGAACAAAGCACAAAAGCAGCAAAAGGGGACGTCGTGGTCTGGGCCTAAACAAGTAATGCAGTAAGAATGAAAGTCTCAGTGTGGTATTTGCTTTCCACAGGCGAGACAATTGTTAACTTTTTCTGACATCGGTTAGAGCAAGAAAAAAGGATCCCCAATGGGGTACTTAGCTTTAGAAGACTTCAGCTTCAATTCGGAAACGAAAAATTCAGGTAGCGGCCGACCGGCACTCGAGCGAACTGCTTCTCCTTCAGGCTGCTCAGCAAGAAAGACTGATGTAATGGCGTCGGCTGCCTGATTTTTATACCACTGATGACCTGACATCAGTCCTGGTGCGACAGCAGCCAACGCAGAAATACTAAGCCTCTGGTATTCGGGCCGACAGAGGGCTACCCCTGGGAGGGATAACCCAAATATCTCTCTCTCTCGCACGCTCTCTCTCTCGCGCTCTCATCACCCCCCCCCCCCAAGTTAAGTGCCAGGGAGGAAGTTACCTTGTGGCAAAGGTGTGATTTTTAGTGTTCTAGCAGCCCTGCTGCTACTCAGCGACTCATTCTGCCTTCTGATTGCATTATCACTGTCCATTCTCATCACTGATTACCAAGATCACAAGAAGAAACCCACTCCCTTTCTCTGTAATGGGCAATTTCCTCATTTTGCCCACAACCTGGTTCCTTCAGCATCCAAGCTTCCAATCAAACTTTGGTCATCTAGGTTGTAGTCAAGGCTTCATCCCTCAATCTCACACAGTCATGTGATGCTTACCACTCTTAGACAAGTGCCCACTACAACATTTCCAGAGTGGAGAAGGACCAACAAGGTCGGTCAGAGGTGGACTTAATCAGCCTCTGAGTTTTCATAAATGACAGGCCATCACAGGGAAGAAACTTAATCCTTGCCTGTCCTAAAAACAAAGGCTTCTTGATTCTTGGACATCCTTCCAAGCACACTGAGAGCAAGGGAAAAGGATAATCTCTTTTGCTACAGCTCCAAAGTGGGGCACCGCATGAGTATCAGATGTGCAAGGAGTTAGATGTATTACAGCAAATCACTAGGGGTTGCAATAGAGTTCTGGTACAACAGGCAGAAAAAGAGGCACTAAGTCTGGAAAAGCCTGTGCAGGGTCTGACAGTGATGGCATTGGAGAATGTTTCCTGACTGTAGGCTAACATCCACAGAGAAAAATCTCACTTGATGTTAAAGTGCTAACAAACATCTGTCAAATGGATCCACTTAATGGGCTTTAAAGGCAAATAATGACACAATGGAACCTTGTCAATGAATGCTAGCTGTAAAGGTCTGCAGGATTTTAAGGAAATAGAGACGTCTCAACTCTAAGTGCAACCACCAAATCCAAACTGGTGGACTTGGACTACTCTAAAGGAAGAAAGTTGTGAATTAGCACATCACTGTTCAACCCTGAGAGTGGTGCTGGGGAAAACCCTGGGAGATACCCCCAACATGGATGAAGTATACCTTTCACAGCTCTCTAAGTAGCAGCAGACAAAAAATGTCAAAGAAGATGACAAAAGGTGCAAACTTGACCCTTTGCTCAAGAAAGTGGAGAATGCAACATTCACAGGAGAAAAAGTGCATGACCAATATAGCATTTAATTATTTTCCCTACTCAGTATGAGGGACTCTCCTGCCAGGCTTACTTCTTGGAACCTTCAAAAGCATGTGTCTATATTAGAACATCGAACATTCAAAATGTCGAGTGTTCTAATATCGAACCCTAGCAATCGAAAAAAAAAAATAGAACATTCAGAACTGCAAATTTTTTCCTAAGGAAAAAATTTGCTGTTCCAAAACACATACAAACAACACAAGCACACCAAACAAACAGCAATCCACACACATACATCTAAACTCTTACACCTAACCCTACACTAAACTATATATACACACACCACTAACTATCCACTTACCTTAACCCAAACCCTAACCCTAAGGTCCGTCACTATTGCACAGTCACCTCACCAGCCCTAACTATAACTCACCTAACCTGCCCTAACCCACACGTCCACACAATCGCACACTTACCTGACCCATGCTCTAACCCTAACTCACACGCCCACACATTTGCACACTTACCTGAACCCGACCCGTAACTTTCCACCAGAGCACTGAAAATAGCGAAGCAACAGAAACGGACAACCAAATTCTTTCTCTAGGAAAGAATTTGGTTTCCTGTTTCTTCGATATTTACAGCGTTCGCTGAAAACGGGTCAATATTAGAACACTCGACAATTCAAATGTTCGGTGTTCTAATATAGACCCCAAAAGCACTACACTCAGAAAGCTGAAGTAGGCCCGTAGCTTCTTTCAGCTTCATCTTTGCCTGGCTGGACTGAAGTACTGGCAATTCAGGCAGTGCTTTAAGTCAAACCTCTAAACAAAGTAAGAGAGACAATACCAGTGTGGTTCTTGGCATGTGATCTGTCAACTACGAGATCAACTTGGTTTAGCTTCAAGGACTAATGTAAGGATCCAAATCTAGACCTGGGGAGAGGCAAAAAAAGCAATGAGTGTTGTAGGGAGCTAGTAGTGTTCTCCTAGTTGTAACCCCCCCCCAACCGTGTGAACAAGACCAAAAAAATACTGCCCATCTGAGAAAGCAAAACAGGAAATGCACAATCAAGCATTCTAAATCATATCCTCCCAAATGCAATGGTAAAACTGTTGTGCAAGTTTCCACATTGTATTGCTTATGAAAGAGTCTAAACCACTGCCTAAAGTATAAAGGCTTCTCTTCTATGTGGATGCCATTCACAATAAGCTGCTTTCAAGTTCTCAATTTAGGCTGGGTGAAACGCTGTACGTACAGGCAAAGTTCGAGAATTTATTTACTTTGTGAGCACTTTGCTATACTAAAGGATGTGCACCACTATTCTTCCATTTACTTTTACCACGAAGTACAAAGCAATGAAAATTGAAAACTATATCCTAGCACTTTTCTTACTAATGGAAACTACTTCAGTATACGGTTCGAATAAAACTTTTAAAATCAGCAGAAGCAGCAAAACAGCCTCTGATGTGGCAACCCATTCACAGTTACATCTTCAGAAACAATAAAATTAATTCTCTAAACTTTTCTAGGCTTTATAGGTTCATAGGTGAATATTAGGCTAACTGCCCTGAAGAGCCAGTTTAAGCCTACTCAATGACTTAAAGTCAGAATCAAACATGGCACCTTGTGTCTATGAAGCAAAGACATTAACCATTACTGCTCCAGACATAGCCTACAATGAGAGAACAGGAGCAGCCAACATAGAAGAAAGAACGGCACTAAGGAAAATGAAGTCGGGGAAAGCAGCAGGCTCAGATGTGTTCACAGCAGATATGATAAAGATGTTGGCTGAGATAAGGGAAAAATGGCTCCTGAGGATACTTCACAGCAGTTTGGAGAGCATAGTCCAGACAAGAGAATAAGCACACTAATGCCACTGTTCAAGAACAAGGAGACATGCATAACTATGGGCAGTACAGAGGTATGAAACTCTTGTCACACTGCATGAAAATTTTAGAGAGGGTGACTGATACACAAATATGCAGAGTAGTAGAAAGTAAGACAGGAGATGAGCAGTTCAGATTCAGGTCAGGACACAGCACAACCAATCCGATGCTTGCAGTGAGACAGACAGTTGAGAACCTAGAGATGAGGACAGAGTCCAATTGTGCTTTCCTAGACCTGGGGAAGCATATGACAAGGTCACAAGAAAGCTGATTTGGGCAGTTCTGCAGTGGTTCAAAGTCCCAGAATCACTGGTAGAATTAGTGCAAGCTACGCACAAGGGCCCACTAACTCAAGTAAGGACTTTGTTCGGTCTTACAGAGAGGTTCCCAGTGGGAGTGGGTGTGCATAAGGGTTCAACTCCGAGCACACTGTTGCTTATACTGGTGATGGAATACATTAGCAATCAGGTTGGAGAGGATAGAACAAAGCTGCTGTATACAGACAATGTGGCATTACAGGCAGACTGAGCAACAGATTCAGGAAAGAATAGGGGGAAACTGAAGGGACATGGAATGGAACTGATACAGATAAGACAGTTCTAATGATAGCAAATGGTGGAGTTCAGAAGAAGCTGAAAATCGAGACAGAAGGGAAAATAGTGGAACAGGTTAACAGATTCAAGTAACTGGCAGGGGTGGTTGAGGAGATGGGAAGTCTGAATGAGAAGGTGAAAGCTAGAATCAGAGGGACTGCAGCCAACTGACACATGTGCCAGGTGTGGTGTAAGACAGAATAATGTCAAATAAGCTGAAAAGTAAGGTGTACAAAACAGTGGTACTACTGTATGGCACGGAAACCTGGGCAGTAAAGGCACAGCAGTTGAGGAAGATAAAGGTAATGGAGATTAAGTGCTGGAGACAAATGGTAGAATGCACACTGTTAAAGTAGATAAAATTGCAGAAATGGTCAAAAAGAACAGATTATGGTGGTTTGAGCACATGTGCAGGAAAGCATAAGACAATCTAGTGAAGATGATTTGGGACAGACAGGAAGAAGGCAAAAGAAAACAAGGGCATCCAGCAAACAGGTGGATGGATTGTGTGACAGAAGACTTGCAACAGTCAAACATGAGTGCCAAAAAAAGACAGGAGAGTGACACTGAATAGCGTGATGGTGACAGTTGACATGACACCCTAACCCCATTTAGAAATTGGGGAAAAGGGGGTTGATGATGATGATGATTCATCTGTATGGGGAACCTCTCACTGAGTTTTTGACTGAGGGACATCTTTGCTCCTTTCTCAATTCAGATATTTTTTTCTCTGAAGCTCCCATGATTATATGGCACATCATGATGTCCCTTGTCACACTAACAGAGCACCTAGGGACTCAGCTTGCCAGCTTTCCCCCAGCCACAAAGTGAACACATTTCCTGTAGCAAAAAAAAAAAAAAAAAAAAAAAAAAAGGACCCTACATTATACTAGGACAAATATACAACTGCTCAGCCTGCAATGAACTTTAACAGCACACACTGGATAGAGGGGATCCCCAAATGTGGGCAGGGATGGAAGGGTAAATAGAACTTACCAACCAAATGACAATATAAGAACCTTTCTGCTATGTGTGTGACACTATGGTGCCTTCCTTGATGGGAAGAACTCCAAGCAGTACAAACCCTGACCTCTGGAAGCCATGACCCACAATGTTTTGTAAAGGTGTGAACAGATGACCAACTGGCCATAACATAAACATCAACAGTAAATATATTTTTGAAACAAGCTCTTACAACAGCCATGCTGCTGGTAACAAGGACTCAGACAGTGTTATTTTCCAATGGGTGGGTCACAGCCTAATGGCAAAACAAGACAGTTAGAACTGAGTTACAAGTCTATGAGAGAAAGGTCTGCTGAGCTATCCCACAGCAAGCAATATGAAAAATTCTTCAGCCTTCCGTAATTAATGCAATTACTTCATGTAAATCCCAAGCCAGGAGTGCATTTCCATACTGTGAATGTCTCTTATTCCCTTGTTCCTTCTTGCTCAGGAAAAAAAAAAACAGCAGATGGATGGACAGATCAAAAATATTCCTGAAACCAATTTCAGGCGGAAACATAAGTTGACCACAAAGAACAACTGACCCTGAAGAAGACTATACATGGTTGTCTACAAACAAGTGCCCAGCAACAGGCATCTAATACCTGAAGAAAATCCATGAAGTATGTGGTGACCCTGCTACCACCAACCCAGTGCAATCTGTTGCAACACACGCTCCTCACATGTGCAAACGATACCGTGAATACTGTAGCTGTCATCAAACCTAGAAGGCATAACAAAATCAAAGGTTTGGACCCTCCATTATATCCTCAGAAAGCTAAGGATATGCAGGCTAGAACAGCTAACAACTGATGAGAAAGAGCATCAAAGTTTGTGCTGATGAAAGCAACTGTCTGAGATGGAATACAAGATGAATTGTCTCATTTATGAAGTCCCCACAGAATGCAAAAAAAAGAAGCACCCATCTAAGGATGTTACCAGGGAGTTTCCTGATATTTGACTGTCTGTTGGTAGCCCTAAGTAATGGAACTCAAGAATCCTTTATCCTGCAAGACCTCAGTCAAAATGGACAGCAACCTGTTAAACATGCTGGCTGCAGAACAAAGATCAAACATGCTGGCTGCAGAACAAAGATCAAACCGCAGATCCATAATGAAAGTGCAGCCCACCCAGTGTACAGCAAAGGAACATCCCATGGGGACCAAAGACATTGATGTGCCAAGAAAGCGTTTATTACATCCAGTGCCACTATTTGACTGCCTGCAACAGCAGGGGTATGTCCCTTGAAAGTTACCTTCTAAAACTTGATTTACAGGACATAATCACTTAAGGCAGAAATTCAAAATATGTTTGTAGACACTGATGAGTCCCACAATGAGATGCAAGCATTCTGTCGCATTCAAAACTAGTACAGAAGAGAAGCAGAATCTGCCTGATCCAAGAGTTCAGCAGAAGCTGCCTGATCTCTGACTGAAGACCATTCTGGGGAGAACTTAAGTAATCTAAGACTCAGTCACAAGAATTGATGTTTACAACTCACTGGTCTTTTGTGGTGGCTTTCCAAACCATAGTAAATTATATGCTCCCGCCAAGAAAAACCCTAAACAACAGTCATGACTGCAGTCATGGTGCTGTTATGGCCCCTTACTGGAATAGCTGGGGAACGACAGCCTGATGCTGTACAGCTGCCCACAGTATGTGCATAGCCTTTTGTTTGGATATAGAGTTGGTTTGGTCTAATAGCAGAAGAGCAGCTATGGTAGGGGTAAACAGAGCCACACAGGTCCTCCAGACAAACAGCTTGCTTGTTCTTCTGGAGGTCATTGATCAGATCCTCAGAGAGAGGCAAAATGAGCCTCTTACAGAAGGGGGCATCCAGAATGGCCTTTAACTAGGCCACTCTGAAGAAGCCTGTTACCCTAAGTCACATCATCAAAACAGTCAAAGTTGCAAGACATTTGGAAGCCCATTGTGAAAACTGGAGATAGGATGAGATGGTCCTGATGATCCTAACACTCAGACTCCGAGGGCTTAAAGCTTTTACAGCATCTTATCTAACAGGAAGACATGCATCCTAGACGGACAAAACATCTGACTGAAGAGGTTCATTCTGACATCATCATATAATAAATGGTAAAATATGTATTTTATAACAAAATGCACAACTATGAATACTGATTTCAAAATCAGGGGTATTCCATTTTTCTAAATGATGCAGCCCTAAAATGTGAAATATCTGTATTTCAACTTTTTGTTAATAATGAAGCAACATTTTATAGCACATCAATCCTTATTAGCACTGCAGGAAAGATGGAAACTAGTGGAAGAACACTATTCTGCCCACTTTGTTGAAGGCTGAGTGCACTGTACTTGCAGTCAAGTAACAAGGTAAAATGATGTGGTCTCTGGGACGCCGTGCAGGACCAAGCAGATCATGCAACTTCTCCCTGGGAAGCTCAGCCAGGATCTCTTTCCATTCAGATGGCAGAATGCAAAGGATGTCAAAGTCTTCTTGGCACAAAAGCAGCAGTATCTGGGTACTTCCAGACTGTGCATAAGGCAATCTTAATGACAAGTGTAACAAGGGAATGAACTAAGGCTCCCCTTCTTCCCCAGGCATTCCTGAGGACAGAATACAGCCATGGGACAAATCCATGGTGGACTTCTTCAATCCACTGGTTTCTCCAAAGCAAATGTTAACTGGTGGAGAATTATAAAAACGAAAGGTTTCTCATGTCTCAGCTTTAATGACCGCTGGATACTATGACTCCTCCCAAGATAGAGCAAGGGAAGGAGAATGTTAGGGTAAACAAATCTGGCATGCAGAACCCAGAGGGATATGGTAAAAGACAACACAGAGCCTACTTTTGAATAGAATCTTTCCATCACTAAAAATGACACAGAGGTTTAAAAAAGATAACTGGCTAAACATCTGGTGTCATTCTAGGGAGATCCAGTATGTGTCAGCATGGGATGAGATGTTTGACAACCCTATGTGATTCACCAATGACTGTCTTCACTTCTCATTCCAAGACTTCCACATGCTAATGTAAGCTTTTGCTGCCTCCACAGCAAGTTTTTTAGGCAACAATGTCCAACTAATGAACCTTCAAACCTAACCTCCAAAGCAAATCAACCACTGGACCATATCAATGTGGCCCAACTTAATGCTAGAAGTCTAAACAATTAACTGTCATACTTTGAGGTCCTCTTGTATCTGAAGCACAGCATATCCATGTTTGTGTTGTTGCAGAGATATTAAAGTGTCTGGAGAATAACCCCTCAATGGCTGGGTTTTGTGCTTACCACTTGTTTGGATCAGATGGAAACTGTGGTGACATCTTTACACTGGTTAAGGAACCCACTACCTCAAGAAAATACTTACTACCACAAATGGTCTTTAGAGAGATTCAAACCATGCTAAATAGAATTAATTATCAGATCAGTGCAGGCTACATAACTCCTTCCATGTCTCCAAAAAATCACATAACATTCCTAAATAGTGGGAATGTTTTTATCCTAGGTCATTTTAACAATCTGATGATTAACTGAAAGCAAACCTACATGGTTTTATAGTGGTCCTCTAGCAAGAAAAAAACTTCCTAAAATGATACAGCAGAACAAATGACCCTCAAACTATGGAGAATAACAAACAGCTAGATAACTAGCTAAAAATGAACATAAGAAAATTAAAAGCTTCATCCCACGAAGTCAGTCTACTGACAAAAGCCAAAGACAACCCCACATCTTTTTTTTAGTTAAATAAGAAAAATAAGAAATAACATACAACATTGCTCCTAGCTTATTTACCATGGTACCAACTACTCAGATCAAGGAATAATGCTAACATACTGGTTAATAAACTTAGTGCCAACTTCACCTGAGACATCTTTTCCAAACCCACTTTCCCCTAAGGGAATCATGCCACCAATAATCACAACAGAATACGCACTGAAGGTACTCTGCAAAACAAAGACTACCTTATCCTCAGAGCCTGACTAACAATGTACCAAGTTGCCTAATTAATAGCACTGGTGGACCCACTCCTGAAACTCTTCAATGAGAGCCTGTGAACTGGCTTTGTCGTTAAGGAGTGAGACACAACTGATTCAATACCACTCCACAAAACTGTTACCACCTCAGACTCCAGAAATTACAGGCCCATCAACTAACAGGTCTTGCAAATAACAAGCTATGGAATGTTATTTACATGGACCTAATTAACTATGATATCAAAAATCCTCACAATTAATTCAAGAAATAAGGAGAGTGGAATTTTGGATGTAGATCCTTAAGGAGAACAACAGCAACACAGAATATCATATTCATAAAGTAACAGAAAGCATTCTAAGAATTAAGCTCACATGAGAATGGAGAAAGCAGATTTGCTGAAAGGGATTAGTGCAATTAGAGGTACAGAGAATATGAAAGAAGGGGCTGGAATGTACTGGGGAAAACTGGCAAAGGAACCAATGTATTGGGAGCAAATATCTACAGGGGAAAGGTAATAAAATGGGAACAAGCTAAGATGACACATGGACTGCAGGCTAGAGACTGCCTTCCCTATCAGAAACTGATATCTGAGTACAGACAAAGAGAAAGGGATAAGAGAAATCTGTGTTAAAGACCTGCTCTGGCAGAGTTTTTAATTGAATCTAGAACAAAAGTTATTTTTAAAAAGGGAAAATTAGCAGGCATACATAATACTGCATGATAACAATAGGAATTAATCAGAGGTGGTTAGAAAGGATTGGGAAGAATGACAGGACAAGCAATTTACAAGAAAACAATGAGAAGACACATTTATGGCTCCCAAATAAACAAAAAAAAGTCTAGAAGATTTAGGATTTTTGCTTGGAAGTGTTTGCATAGGTATTTTTTATACCCCAAGCAGACTCCAAAATAATTTTTCCTCAGGTAGATGGCAAATGTAGGAGGTGTGACAGGGAAGGTACTGGAACACATGTTTTGTGAGTATAATGAGATGGCAGACTTTAAAAATTCCCTACAGACTACTCTGTCAGAAATACAGGATGAGCAAACGGGTGTAGCTAAGAAAATTTTGGATATAGGCTCTGAATTGCCTAGATACAGTAAAGCCTTGTTAAGATTAATTTTGGTGGCTGCCAGAAATGCAATGACTAGAAAATGGAAATCAAAGTCTAAACCAACTGCATTTGAGGTATTAAATATTGTAACAGATGAAAAAGAACTGAAAATAGGATCTTTAGAAAAAGGTTAGGATCAAGTTACATAGAAAAAATGGAAATTGTGGGAGTGATGCATGCAGAACAATGTTTTGGAGAAAAAGTCATAGTTAAGTGAAGGCAGGAATTGGTCAATGCACGTAATGTTAAACTGATAAATATACAAAAGAATATACTTATGCATAAAGTCTGCAACTGGGAATATTCTAATATAGTTTGTTTTCTTTTATATAAATGTACGTTTGTCTTAAGTGATAATTTGATAAAGCTGTTAAAAAACTTACCAGATTTTACCTCAGCAGTCTGGCTTTGTCAAGGGCAAATACTATCTAATTAATCTTGTAAACTGCTTCAAAACGGTTTCGCAGGTTGTTGATTGTGGACAAGCTGTCCACATATCATACCTTGACCTTGTCAATGCTTTCAAAAGAATGCCACACACAAATATAATAAAATAAACTATAACTTGACCCATGTGCAGTAAGGTGGATTGCCAATTGGCTTACTGTGGAAGTGGACAGCATCCTTTGAAAACATGAAGGTAACCAGTGGAGGGCCCACATGGATCTGTTCTGTGACCTCTTCTGCTTATCTGCTTCTCCCATCCCTGTTTATCAAATGAGGATCTCTGTTTAAAGTCTGCAGATGATTGCAAGGTAGGAGTCTATGTCTAGCACCCTCTGACATCCATGCATTCCAGCAGGAACTTGTACTTGTCAATAGCCAGTGCAATAAAAAAGGGTTCAAGCTTAGAGCCAAAAATTGCAACACTCGGGGTTACAAGAGTATTCTGGATGCTTGTGAGGTTCTTGGGGAGATGAGTGCTTTGTTCCAAGTGCGACCACTAGACTCTAGTTGGGGGTACTCTAGGGATCACAACCTAGATTACATATATATCAAAACTGGGCTCTGGCTATTCGAATGATGGACAAAATACATTTCCATCCAACAACATACCCCTGCAAAATGGCTGCCAGGGATGCACCTTTTACAGATTTTCTCATCTTTTACAGAGTTGAAAACAGGACTGAACTAAAGCCCTTGCTAGATGAAGTATATGATACATAAAGACTGTCTGGCTACCTCAGACACAGACTTAAATCTAGAAGGTTATGGCTACTATCTGCCCTCTACTTTCTTCACCTTCTAATTCTACTCAAGCATAGTCCAGGCCAGGACACTACACAAGGGACTCACTCGCTTGACATCAAGATGGTAAGTCTCAACCATCAATATTTTTCTAATGGTAAGTAAGGAAGGCCAGGAAGCTTCACCTTCCTGCATCTTTCAGGTAACCAGGTTGAATTGCTAACATGACTGTTAGGGTTTCATGTCGTGATGCTTTCTCGTGCATTTCTGCCAATGATGCAAGTCCTGGACCAAGACTAAGCATCCACACAAACACTTAGCTATCATAGCTGACAAAAGCATAAACTGCGGAAAGTTTTCCTAGCTAAATACTGGGATCAAGATCCAACTGTGTGAGCAGCAGAAATGAATTTGAAAAACAAGTCTGAGCATCTGAGCATATACGCTTAAGAATGAAATGCGACGACACAAGGTATGTCATCAAAAGGCAAATGAATCCCCCAGCGCACAGCTTTAGCGACACACATACATACATATGTATACAATTATTTCAAGCACAGGCATTTATGCAATTCTAGCTTGCCAATATACCAAAACACCTTTTCCCATAACAAGTGTCCAGGCTGTTCTTAAAAATATCTAAACTAGTACTTGCTTTAATGTAATTTGGTAGTCTGTTCCACGCATCAGCTACTCTGTCAGAGAACCAATTAGTACACTTCTCATTCCTATATTAACTTCTACATACATTGTCTGATGATTCTCTAGTACTTTTTGTTAACCTCAAACATTCCAAGAGGTAAGTTGTCACTACATGCCCTATATACCTGAATAAGGTCTCCTCTTAGATATCTGTAAGAGACACTGTAAAGTTCAGATATTTTAGTCTTGCATAATAACTTAAATTTTCACATTCATGGATGCTCGTGGTATATTTCTGCTGTCCTCTTTACCGTTTACTCATGCTTGTTTTCTTATAGGGTTTCCATACAGGGAAACTCAAAAGAGAGGAAGGAAGGCTATTTGACATCATACACCCAAGAAGGCGGGATCATCATCAGATATTTACTTCCTATTATTTCACTTGCATTCAAATCACGTTGAAAACAAAGGAATGACAACCCACGAGAAAATAACTAAAAAAAATCAAACTGAACACACACATCTGCAAAAGATGCAGTTAAAGACTAGTTTTGAATAAAAACACAAAAAGGTAAAAACATACAAAAACACATGGTCAAAGGTTCGCACAAAAGGTTTTGGAGTCATCAGAAGCATTTGAAAACCATCTGTAGTTTTATCATCCAGGATTTCCATTGACTGCTTTGCTTCAAACTGGACCTATAAAAGAGAAAGAACATTTGTAACAGATTAATTCTGCTATAACACATGCAAAAAGGCAAACTTCTAAATTTCAGTGTGCTTCTTTCCTTAAACTATTTCATATGTAGAGGGGATTAAAGCAAGTCTTTAAACAAATTCTAAGCAGGCACAGATAAGAAGTGGTTTAGATCATATATAGCAAAGGGCTAGTCTGATAATGCAATCAGCAAAGACATTTCATGTCTTACTTTCCACTATGCTAGATAACCAGGAACAAGCTTAGGTCATCAGTAATCAATGGAAAACTCAAAACACCTACAGCCAACTTGGATGCAAAGCAATAATTTTACAGTTCACAATAGTAGCCCTGGACTTTTAAGATTTTTTTTTATACATCAGTTAACCAATAAAGTCCACTGGACTAAGTGTCCCTTTTCAGGTACAACCCAGAAGCACTGCCTGGTTAAGTGACTTGTTCAGAGTCCCACAGTAAGCATATGCAGGTGGAAGGAATCAAAACCTGCATCCTGAGATACAGGTATCAGCTCACAGCTCAGAACCTTATTACTGCATACAAACTGCCAGATCTAATGAGTTCTTCTAATGATCACCATGTTTCAGATTTTTCCCACTGCTCCAAAGATGTACCCAAAGTAAGAATCTCTCCGGGGTCTGACAAAATGAGCAGAAAGCAGCAGCAGCAAGGACTACTGCCCACCTCAGTAATGAATGCTAACGCTAAACCTAATCCTACACCGTGCCTTTGAAAAAACATTCCTATGTTACCACCATTACTCAAATTTCAGCTGAATGTGGTAGTGGAGTGTTTGGGACAAGATCATAAAAAGATCTCTTTGGCTTTTACTATGCTGGGTTTTTGGCAAATATGCTATATGATGGAAAGTATGCTACATGATATGCTGATATCAATGTTTGGTCGTTCAATGTTTGTGCATTTCTGTCATCTACCATAAACCTATATTAGGTACAGTTTGTCTCAAACACTGCTTTCGTTGAAGTTCCCAGTCCATCCTATTTATGTGCTAGCCCCAACCCAAACCTTTCGTCCTAACAGAAGTATTATTCAGACAAATTTGGTCTGGTGGTTTTGTTTGGTTAAGTTAAAAAGAGACACCCAAAACCCTATCACAAAAAGAGAACATTTCTTTCCCTTCTGCTATCAGCCGTGTCTCAACTTTTTCATTTTTTTCAGTTTAGTGAATTTTGAGTTGAAGATGTTGAGTGAAAGAATGTGAACAATTCTTTAAATCAAGATTTGTTAATATATAGGGTGAGGGTGTGTGTTTAAATATAAACATAATACAGACAGATATACATAACAGTATATATGCATTGTCAATATGCAAAAACACAAAGTGACAGATGTCAGCATTTTGAAAGTCAAAATATTACAAGACTCAAAAAAAAAAAATACTAAATCAAAAGGATCATAAAAAGGAAAGAGAGATGCCTTTTGAGCTCCAATTACTAAAACTCCATTATACATTCACACCAAATTTGTCAGAGAAGTGCTAGTACTAGAGAAAGGATTCTTCATAGGTAAGGTGCAAGGTTAGGGTTATAGCAGGCATTAGTAAGGGGGCACATGGGGTGTTTTGCTTCAGTGTTTTGACTCGAGGAAAAACCCTTTAAAATTTGTGACACGGGGTCACAAAGGAGATGAGAAGACAACTGCATAAGAGATCAGTCTGCCAAACAAAGTGTGCATTTAATCTAAAAGCTGGAAATACTCATTCAAAAAAAGAACAGTCAAATGTAACAGGTGGGAGTAATAAAACTTTCTATTATAATGGCTAGTCTATTAATAGTATCATAAAAGTAAATGGCCTTACAAGTATAAATACTGAATTGTATTACGAAATGTAGTTCTGGTAGCAATGTTGCAGGAGGCACATCTGGATAGAAATGAGCATGTGAATTTGACATGGGATTCCATGAGGGACATTCAGCAGAACATCAGGAGCAAAGGAGGAGTAATAATACTGATCGCTACAGGAGCTCTAATAGTGACATAAGACAGGAAAACAGGTAGTAATGGTAGATTTGTGACAGTATGGAACTACTGTCAGGGGAGAAGGAATAAGCTTGCATGTAATTACATACTACCCAAAAAGTAGAGTTGTATACACTTAACATAAATGTAGATGTTCGAGTGCATTCACTGTTGCAGTCATCACATTTGGGTTATCCTACCAGGAGTAGACCTCAGTCGGCCCGAATACCAGAGGCTTAGTATTTCTGCACCGGTTGCTGTCGCTACAGGACTAACGTCAGGTCATCAGTGGTATAAAATCAGGCAGCAGACGCCATTACATCAGTTTTTCTTGTCCCAACTGTCAGGAGCCCCCAAACAGGGAGCTAGGTTATGGTGGAAGAACACCACCAGTAGAAAGTAAATACACAAAAATTCCCCTGTAAGGAGAGAGGGAGAGAGAGAGAGAAGGGGGATGGAAGGGGCGGGGGAACCAGGACTGCAACACTGAATACACTCAAACATCTACATTTATGGTAAGTGTACACAAGTGTACTATGTTCTTCGTGTTTCACTGCTGCAGTCATTACATTTGGGTTGATTCCCAAAGCTGAAGAAAAGGGTGGTGGCAGTCAAGAAGGCTGGGGGCTGGCTAGGATGCCCTGCAAGATGGCGTTAGCGAAGCCTGCCCTGGATTTGAAGATAGGCAGGTGGTAATGCTTGGTGAAGGTATGAACAGAAGTCCATGTTGCAGCCTCCAGGGTATCCCTGGTGGGAACCCCTCTGAAAAAAGTTGCAAAGGAGGAGGATGCCCTGGTGGAATGTGTCCTGACCCCCTTTGGGGGCGGTTTCCCATGCTGTTTGCAGCAGAAATGGATGCAGTGTGCTATCCATTTGGAGATTATTTGGATATGACTTTGCCCTCTACCCCTGCTGCAAAGCAGACTAGGAATTGGTCAGTTTTTCTAAAACATTCAGTCCTATCCAGATAGAATCTGAGCTGTCTGTGCACATCTAGAGAATGCAGAATCTGAGCTGTCTGTGCACATCTAGAGAATGCAGAATCTTTTCCCCCATGTTTTGTGGGTTAAAGAAAAAAGTGGGCAAATGAATGGATTGGTTGAGAGCCATACTGGACACCACTTTCGGCATGAAGGATGGGTTGAGACCCTGTCAACATGGGAAATTAAGGGCTCTACAGCCATGAGTGCTTGTAGCTCTGAAACTCTTCTAGCTGAAGTGATGGCCAGAAGCAAGGCCGTTTTCCAAGAGAGGAATTTTAACTCTGCTGAAGCAGCAGGTTCAAAGGGGGGTAGGGTGAGCTTTTCCAACACAAAGTTAAGGTCCCATGCTGGGGTAGGAGCTCTTCTGGGTGGCCTTAAGTTGTTAGCCCCTCTTAGGAACTGTTTGATGACAGGGTATGGGAAGAGAGGTGGCTCTGTGCTGTGATGAGCAGAGATGGCAGAGGCATGAATTTTAATAGAAGAGAAGGCCAGACCTCTGTGCAGTAGGTCTGCTAGCTAATCCAGGATGAGAGGTAGGCAGGGCTGTGCTGTTTCGGCTCCCTTAACCTAGATCCAGGTGCAAAACCTTTTCCACTTGTCAGCATAGGATTTTCTAGTGCTGGGATGTCTGGCCTCACAAAGAACATCTAGGACTTGTTTGCTTAGGCTGGCAGCTTGAGGAGAGGTCAGGGAATAAGCCAGGCTGCCAGGCTGAGGGTCTGCAATTGGGGATGCATGAATTCTCCATTCTTCTGGGTCAGAAGTGTTGGGATCTTCGGTAGGTGCCATGGTGGCAGGGGTGAAAGGCTGTGCTGTAGTGGGCAACAATGCTGGCATGGCCAGTCTGGGGAAATCAGGATTGCCCTCAGTTTTTCCTCCCCAATTTTGAGCAGTACCCTTTGAAATGAGTGGTAGAGGGGGAAATGCACAGACCAACAGGTTTACCCACTGAAAGGATAGAGCATCCACTTTCCAGGCCTTGCTGTGAGGTTCCCTGGTGCAGAATTTGTTAAGCTGATAATTGGAGTGGGAGGCAAAGAGATACACCTTCGGGGTGCCCCATTTCTGGGTTACAAGGGTGAAGTTTCTGTGGTCTAGCTGCCACTCGTGTGGGTCTAGCAGGTTTCTGCTCAAGTTGCCTGCCAGAGAGTTTAGGGAGCCTGGCAGGACTTGTGATAGTAGGTGTAGTTGCACGGCTGAGGCCGTGTGCCAAAGGGTCATGGCGAGCCTGCAGAGAGGATAGGAGTGGATCCCTCCCTGCTTGTTGATATACCACATCACTGTGGTGTTGTCTGTTTTGATCAGTAGAGGTCTCGGGGAGAGTAGGCGTCTGAAAGCTGCCAGGATGTGCTGAACAGCTAGCATCTCTTTTTGGTTGATGTGCAGATGTATTTGATTTGGGCTTGAATGTCCCTGAATGCACCTACTGTCCAGGTGTGCATCCCAGACATAGTCTGATGAGTCTGTGGTGACGGTCTGGGCAGTGTGGGGTTGTGAGAAGGGAAGACCCTTGTTGTGGTTGTATGCTGCTGCCGACCAAAGAACATCTTTCCTTAGACAAGGAATCACTGGAATGACAGTTTCCAGGTCTTGAGAGTGTTCACACCAAAGGCTTTTTAGGTACCATTGTAGTTTCCTCAAATGCAGTCTGGCATATGGAATGAGTAGAATGCAGGAAACCTTGAACCCTAGAGCTTGCAGGATTTTCCTTACGGATAACTGGGTTCTTGTGACTAGTTGAGAAAAGTAGCCTGTCAGATAAGCTTGTTTTTCAGGAGTAAAGAATGCCATCTGGGATGCTGTGTCCAGGCTTGCTCCCAGGAATACAATTTTTTGTGTGGGTACTAGTTTTGATTTTTTTTTTTTGTTGATAGTACATCCCAGGGAGTTCAGTAGGTCCATTACAAAGGTCAGGTGCTATAACAGCTTTTCCTGACTGTCTGTCTCAATCAGGCAGTCGTCTAATTAGCAGTAAATTTGAATATTTCTTTGTCTGCAAAAAGCAATGGCTGGAGCCAGGAATTTTGTGAAAACTCTGGGAGCAGTGAATAAGCCAAAGGGAAGCGCAGAGAACTGAAAGTGCATAGATCCTTTGCTGAAACGTAGATATTTCCTGCAAGATTCCCTGACTGGGATGTGTAGATAGGGCTCTTTTAGGTCTAGGGTGGCTAACCAAGCATCCTTGGGAAGCAAAGGAAGAAGCTGCTGGAGGGTGAGCATTTTGAATTTTGGTATCACCAGAAAGGTGTTTAGAATGGATAGATCGAGGATTGGGTGCCAGGTGCCCTCTTTTCTGGGTACCAAGAAGAGTCTGGAATAAAAACCGTGGCCTATCTGGTCTGCAGGTACATGCTGTATTGCCCTCATAGAGAGCAGGGAAAGGACTTGCTTTTTGGCCTCTGTCCACTGGTTTGGAGGGTGATCTGGGAACCCTTTTGGGGTTGGCAGAGTGTGGAAATAAAAATGTGTATCCCTGGGACACTATGGTGAGGACCCATCGGTCGTTGGTAATAGAAGCCCAGGTGTTTGCATGGAAGGAGAGTTTTCCTCCTAGGGGCACAAGCAGGTGGGCAGAAATAAGGGATGGAGGTGTGAGTTCTTACCATAAGGGTGTGGCTTAGCACTCCCTGTTTTTGAAGGGGAGGAACTCCACTGCTTAGATCTCTGCATTCCCTGGGGCTGCTGTCTGGGGGGTCTGCTTCCCCTGGGTCAGGGCTGGAGGGGTCTGGAAAGGACCAGTGCTTGGAGGGGCAATGATTACTGAACCTCGGAGGCTGGACTTGTAAAAAGTCTTTAACTGTCTGCATAGATTTAGCTTTTTCTTCCATCTTTTTTAAGACCTCTTCTGCCTTGGTGCCAAACAGATTGTCTTTGCTCAATGGTGCGTCCAGTAATTTTGATTTTACATTGACTGGCAAGGTCTGTTCCTTAAGCCAAGCATGCCTTCTAAGGCCAGAACCAGTGACTGCTTCCCTGCAAGATGCTACTAGGGCGTCAAAGCCACATTGCAAGGTGTGCTTAGTAACTTGGCTTGCAGAATGCATAAGCTCTTGTAATTCTTTATTTTCTGCACAAGCAGGAAAGGAAGATATATTTTGTTTGAGGAGTTCCATGGTATGCTGCTGATATTTCAGCATGTGAAACTGACAATTTAGTGCTCTAACAGCAAGAGTTGCAGAGGTGTACACTTTTTTACCCTATCTGTCTAAAGCTCAGGGATCCCTGTCTGAGGGGGTGGTATTCTTAGCTGAGGTTGCTTTAATTCCTTTAGGTCCTTGAGAGATTACCTCTGGGTCAGCAGTAGGATGTTTGAAAAGGAATTTGTGAGAGTCAGGGACTCTGTAGTACCTGTCAGGTTTCCTGAGAGCAGGAGGAAGGGGTGTCAGGAGTCCAACTAGATTCCATAAAAACATCAACATCAAGGACAGGAGGAATGGCCAAAGGTCTGTGCTCTAGTAAATCTAAGAATTCCCGGAGTCTCTTTTTTGACCGAGGGTAGTCCTGACATTCCCATTGTAAATGCTCCCTTAACGTATGAAGGGTTTCACCAAATGAAAAATCCTTGGGTGGCGAGGCAGAAGGAATGGATTCCTCTGCATCAGAATCCTCATAAGCAGAGAGGGGTTGCATGTCTTCATATTCAGAAGCATCAGAGTCATCGGACTCCTGTTCAGATACAACTACTGGGGATAAGTCTCTTTCTTTTGGAAGGGGTAGCCTGGCTTCCCCTAATAAGCATAATAAGGTCTTCCGCCATTTTTAAGCATTTGAGATTGAGGCAAGGAAGCAGGTGCCTGAGCTTGGGTAGTCGTTTTTTTTTGGCGTAGTTCATACCCTGGGCCTTAGAAACTCAGTAGTTTAAGAAAGAACTGAAGATGCGAAAGAAGTCATCGGCTTGTGTCAAGTATTGGTAGTGCAAAGTACTTCCTCGGAAGTTGGTACCTGCTCAGCGGCTCCGGACCCATCCAAGGTAGAGACATCCACAGGATCCTTAGTCGAAGGAGAGTCTCATGGCATACTCTACTCCAAAAGGGTCTCTGTAGTGGCCTGTAAACCCACAGAAGTGGGCATCAGGGGCTGCAAAAGAGCCTCACTGAGGACCGGTGAACTGATGACTATCTTAGCGGAAACATCGTCGGCAGTTTTGGACCTGTGCGGTCTGTCTCTGTCTTTATCCTTATGTTTTTTTCAGAAGATCGGTAGTCAGATGGCTTACCAAATACATATCAGAATTCGAGGACTGAGAGCAAAAATATCAAGCAACAATAAGGGCCCGACGACGTCAAGTTCTGGTGTCGAACAAAGCACAAAAGTGACAGCAAGGGATGTCATGGACTGGGCCTAAACAGGTGATGCAGTAAGAATGGAAGTCTCTGTGTGGCATTTGCTTTCCACAGGCAAGACCGTTGTTAACTTTTTCTGACATCGGTTAGAGCAAGAAAAAAGGATCCCCAATGGGGTACTTAGCTTTAGAAGACTTCAACTTCAATTCCGAAATGAAAACTCGGGTAGCGGCCAACCGGCACTCGTGTAAACTGTTTCTGCTTCGGGCTCCTCAGCAAGAAAGATTGATGTAATGGCTTCGGCTGCCTAATTTTATACCACTGACGACCTGACGTCAGTCCTGGAGCGACAGCAACTGACACAGAAATACTAAGCCACTGGTATTCAAGCCGACTGAGGGCTACCCCTTAGCAGGACAACCCAAATGTGATGACTGCAACAGTGAAACACAAAGAACATCTGCTATTAGGAAGCTTGAAATGACTTTTGGGAGAAATAATCAGCTTTCAACAAATATTATTTATGGCTGGGGACTAGAACTTGATTTGCAGTAGTGTGGATGCATCCAAAGAACCTAGTAGGGAAATATAACAAAAGATGGTCGATGTCTGAAGAAATACATGAGAATATTTGGTATGGAACATGTGAATTCTGCAGTATGAACTCAGAGGCCTTGCGTATTATTCCCCAAGATAAAATAACTGAGCTAGAATGGATATAAATTACAATGCACAGGAGCATGTATATTTAATCAAAGGCCTTCACCAACATCCAATAACTCAAATAAGGCACCAATAAAAATTATAACAAAGATGAAGGGCAATGAATTAAAAATCATACAGTAGCAATTTCCTACCTACCTGTTAAAAAGAAAAGAATTTATGGAATGGAAAGTGGAAATGATTCAATAATTATTATGGAAGATGTACATTTTTCAGAAAGGACAGCCAGAGTGGAATAAAATAAAAAAATAAGGTTAAAACATAGTAGAAATAAAACAGAAAGAGAAGCAGGAAAGAAGTAATTGGGGATGACAAGAAAAAGTAATGCAGAGTACAGGAATCTGACAGAAAAATATGAGAAGCAAACTCAGTGCTAAAGGGAAAATAAGAATGTATTAGAATAATATGCATGAATTTAGAAACATTACTGGTAAACAACTACTTTTTGATAACAATTACAGAGCACAAAAACTTTTAGCACAATGACTTGTGGAACAGAAATTAGAAAGGGCTGTCACCAAACCTAAGGGATCCATTGCAAGAAAAATAACCATAGATACTATAGAGGTATTACAAATTTTCTGGAAATTTTATAAAAATATGTATAAAGCAGAGGAATGTAGAAACCAAGAGAAGGTACAAATGAAAATACTTATGGAAGTCTTAATTATGTCAATGTTTGAAGATGATGAGGCTCAAGAATTAATAGCTCAGACGGGAAGAGAAGAAATAAAACAGTGATGAAAAAAATCAACACAGAATTCCCCAGGAACAGACTGTATTCCAGTGGAAGGTAAGAAAGTGATAAAGATGTGCAAGGTTTTGTTTAACAGTATTTTAAAATGGGGTGAGGACCAGCATCTTGGAAGAAAGATGTGATGGCTGTATCACCCAAAAAGAGTAAAGACCTTTCAGACCCAACTTGATATAGACCCATTTCAATTTTATACCATGATTATAAAGTGTTGATGATGTCTGCACTAGCTAACATAATGGCAAAGGTGTAAACAAATTTGACAGGTACGTATCAATGTAGCTTTGCAGGCGGGATGGAAACATCTGACAATATTAAAAGAGCAATGATGATCCACAGAGAAGCAGAATGTAAGACATACTACTTTTGGGGGTCTTAATAGTAGAACCCATTCAACAGAGTCAGCTGTGACTTCATGGATAGGGTATTGGTAGCACTTCCGTTTCCTTACAGAATAATAAGGTTAAATAGGAGGATATATGAAGGGGTGGAGGCAGGAATTTAACTGGGAGAGTTCCTCTCCAACAAACTGAACAGAGGAACAAGACAAGGGTGTCCTCTTTCCCTCTTATTTGGTTTATATTTAGAGTCACTAGCAAAGAAAATAAGGGACACACAAAACGTCAAGGATACAAAAAAGTTGGTTTTACTTGCAGACAATATTATTTTTACTTAAAGTCCAGAAAAAGGACATTCTCCGTTACAGAATGTTCTTAAGACAGTTTCAAGTCACTTCAGAATATAAAAATAAATGAAAAAAAAACCCAAAAGCTAAAGCAGTACCCTACTCATCAATGCATGAATTGGTTAAGCAATACCCATACTTAAAGGAACTTAAGTATTTCAGTGTATGGATTAAAAATAATGCTATTACAATTAAACAAACAGAAGACAATGCAAAAAATGCAGCAACATTAAGCTCTTGATAATGAATATGCATAGTAAGATATCAGCCTGAAAATGGTTGTGGTCCTTTTAGTCTTATACATAGGTCAGGAAAGTTTTTAGTATTCACCAAAAGCAGAAAGTGTATCTAGTAGATGGATAAGATTCTTTTCTGAGAAATTTGCTAGAACGTTTCTTTGATTTTTCTATTGAAAAAAAAGATGGCTTTTCCAGTCTTTATTTTCCTGCAATGTTGCATTTCTATATTGTTTTATGTAACTGCTGCAGTTCCTTAGGTTCATTTTTCATTTACTGTTTGGTATTGCAACTGCAAGAATCATAACTGTGAGTGGGCAACCACAAATATAATACAATGAATGCGACACTTGTTCAGTGGTTATTAAAACAGCACAAATGTGTTTTTGTGAGAAGGGTTGCTTTTGATGATGTGGGATGTTGTGACCTTTAGAAGTCTTCTGCTTGCATGTAGTAACTTGGAGATGGCAGTACTTCAGACTCTTTTTTTTTAGCTTTATGCCCTTTCCTCACTGCTGACCATCAGGCCCTCTTCTCTGCCATCTGGTCCATTTATTAACTTGAACATCATGGTGAATGCTGACCAAGAGGGTCATCATTTAGGTAGCCACTAGGATTTTTTTTAAGCCAAGCTCCACAGCATATGCTCAGTAGCATACTCAAGGTTCAGCTTGTAAAGGGAATCCACAAAGGTTGCAACTCATTTTTGCAAATGCAATATCCCTCAAGACTACCTGCACTCCCCAGAAGACGGCACAAAAGTGTGGTCTGGAACAAAGATTCCACCACCGGACTGTGCACCTAGTGGCATGTACCATCACACTTTCCGACACAACAGAGCCAAGATAGTGATGCTGTGCAACCCACCCAAGTCACTACTACTCAAACTGAGGTTGGATGGGTAGTAGTCAGGGCTTTATTCCTCTCTGTCAATGCTCTGTATGTCGGATATTGGGGTATACTCAAGAGATGTAATCTTGGAATTGGTATGCATTCATTTTTTTTGTTTTGACATCTGTATTTTGAGAAAGAATAGCTGTGTAAAATCTTACCATAACCATAGATGTCCTTCTCTTCCATGTTGCAGTATTCATACCATGGGGGATTCTCCACCTCAGGCGACCTGAACGTCAGCTTCTATACAAAAGCTTTCAGTCTGGGTGCTGTAGGTATGTGGGATGTCATACATAGGGTCATAAACCAGGGAATTTAAATGTGACATCTGCACACAGACCTCAGAACCAACTGCTCACTCGGACAGTAGCCTAGGAGACGCCAAAAGATGTCTTTCAGACAGGTGAAATGCCACATACTGATCCAGAATGGGCCTAGTGTTGGCAGAGGCTCAATGGAGTTTCTAGTCCTGTAACTATTTCAGAAGAGGGTCAGGAGGGAGGGAAGGAATACTGCAACATGGAAGAGGAGGACATCTATAGCTATGGTAAGATTTTACACAACTATTCTATGTCCTTCTATTCTCATGTTGCAGTATTCATACTGTGGGAGAGTTCCACAGCTCAGGAAGGAGGAAGAGTGGAGGAAGAGGTAGCGGATTCCAGAAATCCTTGCAGGATTGCTCTAGCAAAACCTGCTCTGGTTCTGCAGATATGGTCCAGTTTGTAATGTTTAGTGAGGATATGCACAGTGGACCAGGTGGCTGCTTCAAGGATGGTAAGCTCTGTCCAAAAAAAACACTGTTCTAGTGGAATGATCCCTGGTCCCCTGATTCAAAGCCTGTCCATGGTATGAGTAGCAGAAAGAAATGTTTTTTCTGATCCAACAGGAAATATTCTGTTTGAAGGCTGCCTTGCCCAGGGCTCTGGGATGGAAGGAAACAAATATTTTTTGATTTTCTGATGGCCTTGGTTTTGTCCAGATAAAATCTTAATTGCCTGTGAATGTCCAGGGAGTGTAGTACTCTCTCACTGTCATTCTGAGGAGAGGAGAAAAAGGTTGGTAAGTGAATGGATTGATTTAGTGAACGTTTGTTGAAACTCTGGGCATGAAAGAGGAACTGGTGTGCAGGGTCACCATGTCTCTATGGAAGATAGTGTAAGGGGGCATGCCATGAGTGCCTGAAGCTCTGACATCCTTCTTGCAGAAGTGAGGGCTACCAGTAAGATGGTTTTCCATGTGCACATCTGCAGTGATGCAGAAGTGGTGGGTTCAAATGGTGGTAGCATAAGTTTCTCCAGGATATAATTCAGGTCTCAGGGTGGTGGAGTAGGCTTTCATGGAGGTGTTGTGTAAGACCCCTTTTAACATCCAACCAGGAGAGTAAAGGAGGGTTCCAGGGGTAGGCAGGCAGAGATAGCAGAGAAGTGTACTTTCACTGAAGAGTATGAAAGGTCTGCTTTAATCAATTCACACACAAGCTAAGACTAAAGGGACATCCGCTAGAAAGGGGTACTTATGTCTTTGGAGACACCATATGGAGAATTTCTGCCATTTAGAAATGTAGGATCTCCTTCTATTAGGTTTCTGGCCTCTTGCAGGATAGATAGCATATCCTCTGTGTAGCAGTGCCTGAAGGGTACTAGAAGGTTATGACCCAGAGAATTAAGTTCAGCATCTCTAGGTGTGGATGGATGAGAGTTCCCTTCTGTTGTGTAAGTAGGTCCTGATTGCCCCTGGTAAGTGACTGTAGAAGGGGGAAACCAATGCTGCCTTGGCAAGTAGGGAGTCACCAGCAAGATTTCTGGCAGGTCTCTCCTGACCTTCAGCAGGACTTTCTGAAGGAGAGGTGAAGGGTGGAAAGGCATACAGAAACCGTCCCTTCCACGAGATGGTGAAGGCGTCCACTTTCTAGGCTAGTGGAGAGTGGTGTTTGGTACAAAATTTTGTCAGTTGACTGTTCAGGGGGAGGCAAACTGATCTAATGGAGGGGTACCCCATTGGTGGACAATGTCTAGGAAAACTTCCCTGTGTAACATCCACTCATGATGTAGAGAAAATTATCTGCTTAGGACATGTGCCTGCTGGTTGACCGGGGAAGGGATGGATGTTGACTGTAGGGATAAGCTGTTCTGTGAGGCTAATTCCCAAATTTGCATTACCAGCCTGCACAGGAGGTAGGACCTGGTCCCCCCTTGTTTGTTGATGTACCACATTGACAGTGGTGTTGTCTGTGAAGATTAGCAGCAGGCCTGGCTGAAGGATACGGAGAAAAGCCTTCAGGGCTAACAGAATCGCTGTCATTTCCCTGACATTGATATGCTTCCTTAGGAGGGATGCCTGCCAAAGTGCTTGCACCTTGAGTTCCTTCATGGTAAAACCCCAGCCCAGATCTGATGCATCTGTGTGTATGTGTTGAGCTGGTGTGGGTCTGTGGAGTGGAAGCCCTAGATTCCTTTGAATTTGTTGCATCCACCACCTTAGTTCTGTTTGCAGACAAGGAAGGAAGTGTATTTGGAAGTCTAAAGGATGGCTGTGCTGGGACCATATGTTCTTTAAATACCACTGAAGTTTCCTCATGTGCATCCTGGCTAGGGGGAGCATGGGGATGATGGCTGCCATAAGACCCAGGAGATGCAAGAACTGTCTTGCTAACAGCTGGTCTGTGTGGAAAAGGTCCTGGAAATGATTCGTCAGGGAGACTACCTTTTCTTGGGGTAAATATGCCTTCATTAGGTCTGCCCAAATACTGCACCCTAGGAAGACCTTCTCTTATTCTGGGGTTAGGGATGTTTTGGGGAGGTTCAGACTGAAACCTAGTCCCTGAAGCAGGGACATAGAAAACTGGAGATGCTTTCTGAGGATCTGTTCCTGTTCTGCCAGAATGAGAACATTGTCCAGGTATGGAAAGATCTGCATGCCCTTGGTCCTGCAGAAGGCTATGACGGGAGCTAGGCATTTGATGAAAACCCCTGGTGTAGCGCACAAACCAAAGGGCAAGGTAGTAAACTGAAAATGAGAGAAGGGCCCAACAAATCGTAAGTTTTTAGCGTGGTTTGGGTGTAAGGGGATGTGGAGATAAGCCTCCTTCGGGTCCAAAGTGGCCATGAAAGCTTGTGGTGGCAGTAGTAGAAGCAGGGTCTGTAGAGAAAGCATTCTGAAAGAGGGGACTTTTAGATAAAGATTTAAGACGGATAAGTCCAGGATTGGTCTTCATGGTCCCTTCTTTTTTGGAACTAGGAAAAGTCTGGAGTAGAAACCTTTTCCTTCTTGCCCTAATGGGATGGGATCTATGGTCATCAACAAAATAACCAGCAGACTGTGGCAGCAGTTTCTTTAATAATTAGATAATCATAACATCAGTACACAAAACAAACAAACCGGTTTCAGCTAGTTTCTTACTAAATTTTCATCAGTGAACCACCATGTACTATTATTTCAAAACTCTATTCTTAGAGATCTTCACTTTAGATCTAGAGAAAGTCAAGTCAGGGCCAGTAATGTAACCAAAGAGGACATGACCACAATCTTAGATCTAGCTAATAACCATGATACAGTTAATCTGAGGGCTGATAAAGGAGGTGCAGTGGTGGTACAACATTGGAAACAATACGACTTGGAGGCCAACAAACAATCGGCAGATAGTAGGTACTACGTGCATCTCACGTATAATCCCACCACACACTTTCAAAAACAGATCAAAGAGTTTCTCTCTCTAGCTGTTGAAGAGGAAAATCATTACTAATACTATTAAGAATCAACTAATGATTTCAGATCCTAGTAACCAGTATATATATTTTCTACCAAAAATACATAAAGACCTGTATAACCTCCCGGGTAGACCAATTGTCTCTGGGAGGGGATCCATGACTGAGCCACTGTCCCAATATCTTACTAGATATATGAAACATTTACTTAAATGGGTGAGGGCTCGAATGAAAGATACTACAGAATTTTTACAGGTCACCTCTGAAATGCAATTAGAAAGTGATTGGTTACTCTGTACCTTAGATGTTAAAGCCCTATATACTAACATTCCTCATTGGGCTGGCATTGAAGCACTGGAATACTGGTTATATAGATCAGAGTTATACCAACCAGGCTTTAACATTCTTCTTCTTTGTCTCACCGAGCATGTTCTCACCAAAAATGTCTTCTTCTATCAAGATAAATGTTATTTACAGATTAAAGGTACAGCTATGGGGGTTTCTTTTGCCCCTATATATGCAGATATATTCATGACATATATAGAGGAACAAATTACATATGATAGCTCCCATAACCGGTACATAGAAGAAATAGACATTTGGAAAATATATTTAGATGATTGCTGGACGGTATGGAGATCGGATGAGGAACATCTGAAAGAATTTGTTGTATATTTGAATGAAAACAAATGGGGGGTTGAATTTACAGTGAACCATGATAAAGAAAGGATCACTTTCTTGGATGTTATGGTAACTAAAGCTTCAGATAACACCTTGATAATGGAAGTCTACCATAAATTCCCTGAATATAATTCCCTTCTCCATGCCTCCAGCTACCATCCCCCACATATATGTAAAAATATCCCCAAATCTCAATATATGAGGGTTAAACATATATGTTCGGTACATGACTCATACCAGCATTAAAAACACGGTTGATAAAATGGATAGAGAACATCTCCTACAATATAAGACCAAGGAAGATACTTCAAGAGATCAACTCAGGTTTGTGACAACCTATGGTAGAAATACTGGTACACTAATGGACTGTGTGCAATGTAACTGGAACATTCTTATGGCTGACAATAAGCTCTCCGGAGTGGTAGGGGACAGGTGCCATTTTTCCTTTAGAAATGGGAAAAATTTAGCGTCCTTCTTTAATCATTATAAGCAAGGACCCCTTAGACCAAAGGGTAAGCTACAGAGTGTACCTTAGAGGGACAGATTGCTAGAGGATGTTATCCCTGGGGTCATTGCGCACAGTGTCGCAGAATGCTACAAACCAAAAATGTTACTAGTAAAAATACCAGCCGAGTATATGATCTCCCCTTCTTTGCCAACTGCAATTCAGACTGGGTAATTTACCTTGCCTTCTGTACATGTTCTGCATTCTATACAGGGCAAACATCTAGAGCAGTAAAATATAGAATATCAGAACATTATAGTGAAACTAAAAATAAAAGACACACAAACGCATTACTTAAACACACCGATTCCCATCAAACATCATCATTTCAGTTTATTATTATTGATAGAATCTTAAGCATTCAATACAATAAATCAGGCTGGCATGAATTACTTACAACAAAATAAAGGAAATGGATAATTAAATTAGGAGAGCTATTTGCCCCTGGGTTAAATGAACACCTCTGACTGGGCATTTTGGTTTTAAACACAGTATATAAATGATTTTTTTCTGTACTGTTACACTGATGAAGACTTAGTAAGAAACTAGCCGAAACCGTTTTGTTTATGTTTTGTATACTGATATTATAATTATCTAATTATTAAAGAAACTGCTGCCACAGTCTGCTGGTTATTTTTTTGCTGTGCTTAATAATTCTGAGACCTTGCAGACACCGTACTTGCAGGGAACACCACTGTACGGGATCTATGGTGCCTTGAGCCCATAGGTTCTGAATAATGTGTGGAATTACGTGGAGCTGATTTTTGGGTGGGAAAGGAATGCTCTGATGGTTGTTTTTTTTCCTCCCAGGATAGGAAATATCCGTTTTCCACTACTGCCAGCACCCACTTGTCTGAGGTGATTTCTTTCCAGAGGGGCAGAGAGTGAGAGAGACAGGAAGACAGGAGGAGTAGGTCAAGACAGTCCCGTACTGTTGCCATTATTTCTTTCCTGAAATTACTGTCTTTGGGTTGGTTGAGAAGAGGTAGTCCTTAAAGAAGGTTGTCTCCTAGTCCCTTTCCTATGCCTACTAGAGGAATTGGGGGGGGGCATAGAAGGAGACCTTTGGACATAGGATATCTTTGCAGGATAATTTCTGTACAACTTGGATATGGGATAGACTAGCAGGTGTTTAATGTCCTGGAGCTCTTTTCTTCTGCAGATTTTTAAAAAGCTCTGCAGATTTCTTTCCAAATAGGAGGTTATTGTCAAGAGGGGCATCTGGGATTTTGACTTAAAATCCTCTGGCAGAGGTTGGAGCCTAAGCCAGGAGTATCTATGCATAACTGATGCAGTTGCAACTAATCTAACAGAGCCTTCTGCTGCGTCATAACTGCATCTGATGGAGTGTCTGGCCACCTGGGATGGCATGGACAGCTTAAATGTTACTTCAGTTTTGTTAGGGGAATCAGGCAGGGAGCTGAGAAGCGTACATGCTTGGGAAACCAAGTGCAAAGCAAATTTAACCATATGAGTTTGGTAGTTAATAGATCTGAAGGCTAGGGTAGGAGAAGTATAAGTTTTCTTGCCCAGCCTATCCATAAATTTATGGTCTTTATCAGAAGGTAACAGAGACAAGGAAGGGAGCAACCTAGATTGCCTATCTGGTGGCCACAGCTATGACAGCAGGGTCTGCCAAGTGGGGGGTTTTACCAGGAATTTGTGGTCCTCGGGCACTTTATAAAAATGGTCTGGTCTCTTTGGAGCAGGTGGCTGAGTCAGGGTTCTTTCAGCATGAAGCAAATGCATCAAGGTATGCGGGGGATCACCGGGAGAATGACAGGTAGAGACTGTGATTCAACCTGCAGCAATTCAAAGTTTTTTTTTTTTTTTTTTTGAGTTTCTGACATTTGAGAAGAACCCCACATGAAGTATTCTTTCATCTTAGTGATGGTTTCACCAAATGTAATGTCCTCCAGAGGAGAGTCTCCTTCAACAGAATCCACACCTGGGGGATAATATTCCAGGGGTGAGGCTATTTTTGAAGCATAGGAGGATAGACTCCTCTGAGCAAGATGAGAGAGCCTCCTCTTCTTCCTGGGGGGGCTAGGAAGGATTGAGGTAGCAGAAGTAGGCCTTGGACTGAGCAAAGAAATAAAGAGGGCTGAGGATGGTGTAGGCCTTAGGGCCATGAATGCCTGTATCAGGGATTGAGTAAAGGACTGCCAGTCTGGTTTACTTTCAGGTAGAGTAGATAAATGCTTAGTTTTCTGCTTTCTTTTAGGAGGAGGAGATTTTGGAGACATGGTAGGCCTAGGATCTAGGGTCTTAGCAACTGAAGGAGCTTTGAACTCGTGAGATCCAGAAGGGCATCTTGGTAGAACCTGGTTCCCCCTTGACATTGGGAATAACTGACGTCTGAGTTTTCACAGCGGATGTGCCAGCCGGCGCTTCGAGTACGGCTACCTTGAGGGATGTCGTAGACGTGGACAGCTCTAGTGGGCGTCTCTCAACCCCTATATCGGCAGTTGGTGGGGCGTCCAACAACGGAGAGCCAGTGGTGGTAGGCCATGAAACTTTGGCCTTTTTCTTTGGCGGGTGTATCAGTTCTGATGATTCTAGATCCATTGTAAAAAGCAGAAACCTGATCTCACCACGATGTAGTCAGTTGGTGAAACAAAATGCGGTTACTGTTCCAAAATACAATTCCAAAAGTCACTGTTCAAAGAAATTGTTGGCAGCCGTAGTAAAGATATAAAACTCTTCTTTATTGTAGATGTAATTAGAAAAGGTGTGGTCACAGCCACGCTTCATCAGACAAATGAAAACTCTGCATAAAGGTGCTTAAATAATACCAAGTTTAAAACCAAGCCCTAAATAATTAGGTGCTTCAATAATTATTTAAAACGGCAATGCTAACAAACTGTCAATTCAATGTGAGTGCTTATAGAGTCTGTAATATATCTTATACAAAACTCTTAATACAATTTGTGAGCTAAAGAATACAAACAATTAAAGAACATATTGCAATTCAACAATAAGTCTATGCTTAAACAAATAAAAGCAGTGAGAATCCTCATCTAAATACTAACAGGTATAGCACTAAATAAAACTTAGTTCATTAGGCGAGAACTAGTTAGTTTTACCTAAAGAACTGAATGCATGGTTAATGTGAGCACTATTTATGTTTTTAAAAATAAATAAAATCATTTGGATGGTTTTGCAAACCTGAATAGGTCTTACCATAAAAACACTATTGAAACACAAATGAATCTAATACAAAACCACTTGGGACTAAGTAGCATATAACTTTTGAGATGTGTATGAGAAGCCAAACAGAAAACAAAAAACACATATATCCTCATAGATAGAAACTTAGATCAATAACAGCTAAATTATGCTAGTATCTTGAAACATAAATGCATCCAACAGGACGCGATGACAATGAGATAGAAAAATACAGCAGTACTGGAATTGTAGAGTTAATTGATATAAATCTGGATCAAAGCCATAAATATTCTGCTAAGAAAGCATAGGACAATTATGGTACTTGTGTATGTAGGAATGAAAATATATAAACAACAACGAGTACAAGAGTATATATGTAAATAAACTATAAATATGTCAATGAGTATATGTAAACAGTTATATATCTATGTTAATACATATGGTTTGAATAATAAAATACTATTAATGTGGTATATAATCTCGAATAAAACCAAATACCTTATGAAATAATAAAAATAAAAATCAAATGAATCAAATACAAATAAGTAAATAAATCCATTTAATATAAGCTGCTAGAGTTTATGTACCCATAAGTTCTTGAGGTTATGATATAACATTTTTTATATACTAAATTTTTTATTCTTTATTTATATATTTATTTATTTAAGAAAATTCTAATAATTAATTAATAAATATCAAATATAAAATGAATAAATAAATGTATAAATGACAATTAATGAAAGTTAATTGTAAGGACCTCAGTTTTAATAAAATTATAGGATTTTTTTATGTCAAAATATTTCCTTAACCTTAAGTCTAATGAGTAGCATCTGTTTAAATAGAATTGATTTGATATAACATAATTCCAAAAATATAAATACATATAAAAGTATATAAATATGAAAGTTAAAACTAATTTAACTAAAGGTACTAGTTACCCATACAATACAGAATATGAAGAGTAAAATTATAAAAAATGGGTAAAAATAATGATATTGAACTAATGTTATAGCAAGAATATTAAATTATGTACCTTATAGCATAATTTAAAGATATCTATAAAGTAAGGAACATACATCTTTTTGATCATAAATTTTATATTATTTAAAATGGGTTTAATAGAAACTGAAGTGTTCAGTCCTGGATGACTATGGGCATTAAATTTTAAAATCCACTTTAATTCTGCCAGGGCTAAATTATTAATTTAGTCAATTGTCCCCATATCTTGGGTAGATTTCTTAATATTTGGTACAGGATCTTAGAAGGATAGTTACCCACCAAATTGGTTACTAAGATATCTGTCTGCAATATGTTCCAATTATTATAATATTCTCCAAACACTTCACATCACTAGTATATTTTAAGTATCATTGATGTTTTTGTGGATAAAGGAAATGGGTTTCTTAACCATATGAAAAGAATTGTTCTAGTAGGTCAGATTCTTTTTCTAAAGCAATACTCTCCTGGCAGAGTCTGGTCAGTCTAGTGAACTGGCTCTTAACTATTCCTGGGAACATATGCCTAGGATGCATGCTACTGAAATGAAGTAGTGTATTAGTAATTTTTCCATGTTCATTAAGTGTCAAGGAGACATCCAGGAATTCTACTTGTTTCATAGATGCTTCCACTGTAAATTTCAAATAACTAGTAGTAGTTTCTAAATGGTGTAGGAAACTTGTAAATTCCTCTAGGGTACCTTGCCAAATTAAGCAGGATTGGTGAACAAGTGTTCTTTTTCCCAATTTAGGACCACTAAATTTGCCCATGTCTGCAAACATGAAAATGTTATTGTTGAGCACTAAATCCAATAGCTGACAAATTAGTATGATTTTATCAGTGGAGAAGTTGGTGTCTCTAACAAGTAGTTCTCTGATTGCTTCCAAACCCAAATCTTTTACATCTAATGTTATCAGCATATACTCATCACTCCCAATATTCAGTGTTACATTTTTAAGGCTGTTTAGCAAGTCATAGGTATCTTTTAATAAAGTTGGAACCGAATCCACTATAGGCCTAAGAAATGAATCTTTGGCAGGCCTTTTATTGTAGGAGTAGTGCACATTAGAAGGTCATGTAAAGTTGCATGTACATTAGTTATGATAGAACAAACTTTTTTCTGGAAATAATAGAATAGGTTTCTTGATCAGATAACATATTTAACATCAGTGTGACATAGTCTGCAGTATTCATAACTATAATTCCACCACCTTTGTCAGCAGGTCTAAAGGTGATGTCAGAAAGCTGCTTAAATTTCTTCAGAGATGCCATTTCACTAGAAGTTAAATTTACATATGCTATTTTGTTTTTCTTAGTAGAAAAAAGTTTATAAGCCTTTAGGAAACAGTCAATGCTGAAAGGTAGTGGAGGTGAAAAATTACTTTTTGTCTTAGAAACACTTAGTGGTGTTTTTAAAAAACATTTTAAGGGCTATATTTCTACAAAAATAAAACATCATACACTGTGCTGGTATAAAGTTTAAGCCCTTGTTAATCAAACTAGCATCAGATATACACAAATCATAGTCAGATAAATTGACAAATATCCTTGATGTTGTGTTTTATGGGATGAGGTGGTGTTGCAGAATAAGCAGTTAGTCTAGGAAAATAGGTTGAGCAGAATTATTGTCAGTTGTAGGTAAAGTAGCAACAGATGAAGAAGCAACATCATGATTTATAACATTATCATTAATATGAGTTGGAGAGGCTGGCCTTTGCACTTGGGTTTGTGCATTATTGTGCCTGGGCCAGACAAAAATCTGACCTGTTTGGAAATCATTAAAATCCCTCTGCAACTTTTTCAATTTTATTTGTTTTAATTTCTCACTGAAAGAATTCACTTGTGAGAAAATGGTTTGCAGTCTATTTTTAGCAAAATCTGATTTAAACTTGTCAGTTAAATTTTTATGAGTTATGAACTTAGTCTCAAGTGGTAAAAAATATTCATTCAAAAGTGACATATACCTGAAGCCTTGCTCTATGTTTAGGTCCTGCCACTTTTTCAAGAGCACCCCAGGCATACCTTTGTAGTAGGTATAACTTGTCTTCAAACTCTTTCACAGCCAAGTTGAAATCTGCAAGATTTTCTTCAGGTAAGATGGATACAGGGAGCAGTTACCACACAGACAAAATTGAAAACCAAGAGGTAACTGCAGCTCCAAGAGATCAGGTAACACAAACAAATACACTGTAAAAAGCAGAAACCTGATCTGTTACTGTTCCAAAATACAATTCCAAAAGTCACTGTTCAAAGAAATTGTTGAAAGATATAAAACTCTTCTTTATTGTAGATGTAATTAAACCAAGCCCTAAATAATTAGGTGCTTCAATAATTATTTGAGTGCTTATAGAGTCTGTAATATATCTAATACAAAACTCTTAATACAATTTGTGAGCTAAAGAATATTTAACGCTCAAACAATTAAAGAACATATTGCAATTCAACAATAAGTCTATGCTTAAACAAATAAAAAGCAGTGAGAATCCTGCGCATCTAAATACTAACAGGTATAGCACTAAATAGACCGGTTACCATAAACTTAGTTCATTAGGCGAGAACTAGTTAAGATTTTGTACAAAAACATTTCTAAATATTTTTTACCTAAAGAACCGAAATGAATGCATGGTTAATGTGAGCACTATTTATGTTTTCTAGATCCATCCTAAGGGCTTGGGTTTTAATGCTTTGATTTTCTAAATACAAGTTAAGGGCAGCCAAGTGGCTTCTAAGTTTTAGGAACGAAGGATTGGCAGATGGCGCAGGAAGTATGGTCGTGTTCCCGACCTAGACAGAAAACGCAACTGTCGTGGGTATCTTTATGCTGAATTTGACATTTACCTTTCCTAGTTGACATCGGCTAAAGTAAAAGGCAGCTAACCAAGCTTAAAGCAACAATATCAGTAAGAAATCCTTGAAAGGGTACTTCGTTTTGGACGCCTTGATAAAGAGGAGCGATCGATCTGACGTTCGACTGCAGGAGAAAAATTCTGAAGTCTGTGTGTGCAGATGTCGCATTTAAGGCACCTGGTTTATAACCCTACATGTGATGTCCCACGCACCTACAACAGCCAGGCTGAAAGCTTTTGTATAGGAGCCGACATTCAGGTTGCCTAAGGTGGAGAATCCCCCACAGTATGAATACTGCAACATGAGAATAGAAGGACATTCACAATTGGGGCAATATCATTTTAAAGAAGAACCAGTTATTTGGTGTGCTTTTTTCTTCAGTTCTGTTTCTTTTCTTCTTCTTTTTTTTTTTTTTATTTCAATTTCTTCAGCTCTAAAAGAGTACATTTACATACACTTTTCCTGATTTGCTTCTTAGTTCTTTCATTTTGATTTGTGCATTTTAGATTTTTTTTTTTTTTTTTTTTTTAATTTTTAGGGGATAATTACTTGGTAGTTGTATACAGCTGTTTGTATCAGTTGGTTTGTTGCTGTTGTTAGCTAGGTGCTGGCACTTGGTTGTGTTTGTGGCTGCTGTTATGAGAAGTTACATATTCAAGCATGTGTACTTCAGGTTTTTCTAAGTTTAGTAATTTCACTTTTCCTCAGGTGAAGTAGATGGAATATATTATATTAGTGCTTTTGATGTTGGGGTGAACTTTTTTCTGAATGTTTAACTGTAGTTTATGTTTTCACTTTGTATTCTGCATTTTGTCACTGTAGTCTTTATGGCATGCTTTCTATTAAAATCTGTGGGAATTGTTTTCTGCATTATAACTTTGGAGATACACAGCTGGACTGGCTTTATTACTTTGGTCAAGATGATGCAGTGATCAGTACATGTTAATGCATAATGTAAACTTGAGGTCAGATTCCAGAAAACTTGCTTTGGTGTAAGGTCCATCTATAAAGCATCACACACTCACCCACAAACACAGCACACCCACCCTTCAGGAATATCCAGTTACACATGGCACATCTTTGGGATGCAAGGCAATATTCCTCAATTCACATTCGCCCATGAAGTCTTCACAAGGGAACATAAGAACTTTCTCAACAAAAATAGGTTGTCCATAGTGTTACTGGAGGGGGGGGGTGTCTGTAAGGAAATCTGTGCTTGAATTTCCAGAGCCCTTTAGAGTCATGCATTGACAGCATGAATAAGAAAGTACAGTTGAGTACACTTATAAATGTAGATGTTCGAGTGTATTCACTGTTGCAGTCATCACATTTAGGTTATCCCTGCCAGGGCAGCCCTTGGCCAGCCCAAATATCAGAGACTCAGTATTTCTGTGTCGGTTGCTGTCGCTTGAGGACTGACGTCAGGTCGTCAGTAGTATAAAGTAAGGCAGCCGATGCCATTACATCAGTTTTTCTTGCCCTAACCTGTCAGGAGCCCCCAAAGTAGTAAGCCAGATTCTGGTGGAAGAACCCCACCAGTGGAAAATAAATACCAATATGTCCCTTGTAAGAAAAGGAGAACAACAAGGAAGAATGATAATAAAAGGAGAAAGAGAATAAAGGGGGGGGGGCCCGGACTGCAACAGTGATTACACTCCAACATCTACATTTATGGTAAGTGTACACAACTGTGCTAAGTTCTTCGTGTTTCACAGCTGCAGTCATCACATTTGGGTAGATTCCCAAAGCTGAGGAAATGGGTGGAGGCAGTCAAGGAACATAGGGGGCTGGCTAGGATGCCCTGCAAGACTGCAGAGGCAATTCCTGTTCTGGACCTGAAGAGAGGGAGGTGGTAATGCTTGGTAAAAGTGTGAACAGATGTTCAGGTGGCAGCCTCCAGGATGTCCCTGGTGGGGACTCCTCTGATGAAAGCTGCTGATGTGGAGGCTGCTCTGGTGGAGTGTGTCCTGACCACCTTGGGGGGAGGCTTTCCATGCTGTTTGTAGCAGAAATGGATGCAGTGTGCTATCCATATGGAAATGGTTTGCTTGGA